>NC_089874.1:36222857-36545714 GCF_040182565.1 Anser cygnoides | reverse complement strand
GTCCTGTCGTGCACCTCCGTCCCATTCCATTGATGGTTTAGACTGAGGAATGTTAGGAGCGAGTTGTACCTTCCCATGCCTCCTCCCACAGCCCACTCTAGCAGATTTCTTTCTTTCCTGTTGAAGTCAGATTGCAAGGGGATGCACGAGTGCTTGGGTCTCAGCCTGTTTTGGAACGATACACCAGGACATGCTTTCAGACCTGGAAGTTAGAATGTGTTCACCCTAGTGATAATAACAGGAAAACCTGCATTTTGACTGCTCATATTGAATTTCTCCTTACCAAAGCAGTTTGGTGGGGGTCTTTTGTTGTTTGTTTTTGACTGCTGTCAGTCTGGTGTGTTTCAATGGTACTGAATTTAGTAAACTGTTTTCAAGTATATATAGGTGAAAGAGGTAGAAGAAGTAAAAGATGTTAAGCAGGGATGGTTACCTCATCAAACTGGCAAGCTTGGTTTCTGAGTTGATGGAGTAGAGAGCCTCTCATAAGGAGTGTCTGAAGCTTTTTATGAGTCAGCCAAGTTGTAGGACTCTGTTACTTACCCCTTTCAAAACAAAACCAAGAAATCTTCAACCCCAGCATTTTGCATTAGCACTTGGCACGGACAGATTTCAACTAGCAAAAGAAAAAAAAAAAAGCAATCTTATTTAGATACTTTTTTTAATTTGTTTGTTTTAATTTCAACTCCCTTCTCCTCCCCAGAATAAAAGAAAAGCAAAAGAAAAGTTATTAATGTTTCTGGCTTTGGGGGTGGTGCTGACATGGGAACCCTGGAACAATATGCAGCGTTTTCTTTGTTTCAGGGCTTTTCTAAGCATCTTGTCTGCAGTTCATTGGCAGACAGGCAATGTCAGTCTCCCACTGAGGTGGTTTGTTTAAGGTGTTTATTTCCATACTCTTTAATTCATGCCACCTTCCCCACAGTTTTCTGTCATAGAAGATATTTGTCTTCGTTTTGACTAGGTTATTAGGTAGTCTACTAACAGTAGTGAAAAGCTTTAGAGCTAGAATAAATTACAGAGGAGTTACTAGGCATTTCTCTGCTTCTCACTGCAAATCAATACCACTCTGCAGAGGAAGGGGTGAGCACACTGACACTGCATTAAGCAATGAATATTAAAAGCTACTAAAATTCAAACAGAATGGAGAGGGAGATATTTCAGCTAGCCTTAGTAAATGGCAGGGAAAATGCTTAAGGAATTTTGGAGGATAGGGGGTGGGGTGGGCATAGTATTCTTGCCGGTGGTCTTAATTTCTCTTGTAATCCAACAGCCACATTTACTTACTCTTAGTCCTGAATACAAAGAGTTCAAAGCAACTCTAGTCAAGTATCTTGAACTAATCCTGACAGGAGTGCAGTTATGTTGTCCTAATGCTGACATGCAGGTGTCTGTTGAACCTGGAAAATGACTTAGTTGCCAAATAGGTTCTTTTATTTGTTTGAAACGGCAAACCAAACAAGCTCTCTCTGAACACATATCCTTTTAATAGGCCTTACCTTTTAAACTGTTATATGGAAACGTTTTAAAGAGTTTGGTTAAACTTTTTAAGCTATTTCTCGAGGAGAGAGAAACTTGTAACAAAGGGAAAGCCATCTGCTGTTGCACATAGTAGCAGACTTGGAAAGGTGATGTTATTTTTCTGATGCATATGCATTTTACACTTGTAAGATTATTACTGAAATAAGTTTTGAGAAAGAACTACTATTTTTAAAGTTGAAAGTGTCTTCATATACTCTTATTAGTCCTTCAAAATTATTCAATGTACTTTAGGGAATTTTCAAAAATCACATTTTAAAAATAACTCCAACAGAGCAAGTAACGGCATAGGTTGAGCTGAATTCATCAGAATTTAATTTGTTCCTAAATTCAGCATCAGAACCTTTGTTTACTAAGTGATTCCGTGTTATCTTACTCCTTAATCATTCTGATAAATGTATGCAATGTTTTTTTCTTTCATAGTCAGCTATTGATCAGAGGAGGGAAGGAAAAAAAAATATTTAGTACTGTCCATCAGCTTGCAGCAGTTAATTGCTGTTTAGTAGCAACAATAGTTGAATTTAGAAGACACTGAACCATCATTGCATGAAGTAATTTTTTTGGCAGCAGTTAAATGTATAATTAGCAGCTGGATTTTCAGAGGAATGTGCATATTTTCTTTGAGATATATACTGCTATCAGGAAATATGTCTATATACTGTATATATTTATGTATCCTGATCTAAGACAGCCTTGCTTGAGTTTTCAGCACAGCTGATGTCCTCCTTTTCCCATCAACCCTGTTTCCAAGTTCCTCTTGATTCTACTTACTTACAGTACTTCAGTAGAGTTAAACATATGTTTTGGTGAGTCTGAATAATGAATTTTTCAGACGGTTACAGACGTAAATACAGTAAATTCAACACTGTTTTGAAACAGATCAATACTACTTCTTGAAGTTGTACTGAGCTGGGGGTGAGGCATTGTTTCTCTGCATCTTGCATCAGAAATATACAACATAGAAAGCTCAGGTGTGCAAAAATGAATATATATATTAAATTGTTTAATCCTGTCAGGTGCTTCAGAGCAGAAGAGGGAGCTTTCTTTGCTGAGAAGCATTCTCAGGAAATCTTGAGTTTTCTGAATCTCGAGCACCAATTTAACCTGCCAAAAATGCGGTGTCCTACTGTTGCTTTCTATTATATGACAACGTGAAGGAAATATGGATGGTTTCGCTTGCATGAATGTCAGGGAAAAAAATGGAAGCTCAGAAATTGAATGTAATGTTTTGTTATCTTCTTTAGTGAGTACTCATCCAGTTGTTTTAACTGTAAACATTAAAAAAAATATATTATGGTAAGTTAACTTTGTATTCACTAGCATGACTATTAGATTAATAATTCTATATTCAAATTCTGTGTGTGGGCAAAAAATAATACTATAATTTTAAAGGAATTGGTACCTTGCAGCATCTCCTCTGTCTTCACACAAATGTTTATTTGTTGAAGACAGCATGGTTTTGATTGGGAGAATAAAGTGAAAATATAATACTTAAGAATGAGCCTTGGCCTTAAAAAACCTTTGATTATTAAGCTTTTTGATTTACTTAAATTTCTACTTAATGTCAACATTTCAGGCTTATCTGAATCTAATATTTTGAAGTATCCTTCAAATTTTCCTTTCTTTTTTTTTTAATCCCCTGCCTTAAGTTTTGTCTTTTAAAGACATGGTGGCTTAATTTAATTCATTGTGATCAGGGTTTTCTCTGTATTAGAGCTGTTACAAGTAGCAAAAGTATCTCAAAACCTTTCCCTTTTCAAGGAACAACAGCAAAGAAGTAGCTAAACGCAGGGGCAATAAAACGTGTAGGTAAGCAGCAGGGAATGCTCCAAGTCCCAAGCTGAATGGAGGATATAGCATGGAGGTGAAGACGAAGGCAGCTGAGTGTCCCCCCTCTTCTGCGAGGTGAGCCAGCAGAGATGCCAGCACCAAGGGCTACACGACTGCCACAAACGACAGGAGAACTACCCAGGCTGGAAACACCTTCGCATCGCCTGAGGTGAAATAACGCCTGCCGGACAGCCGCTGCCTCAGCGGGACAGCAAATGGCGGCGGGGGAGCGGCCCGGGGGCTGCCACGATGGGGTGACATGGAGGCGACGAGGTGGCCCGGCCCTGGAGCACGGCACGGGTCAGCTCCCGGCGTGGCGTTAGGGGTGCTAACCAAGCCAGGCTGGGAGATCTCCCCTCGTCCCAGCTCTGCCAACCAGTGTCTGCTAGGAGCTGGGCCAAGGTGGCCGGGGTTCATCTGGGTGAGGACACCAAGGTGGTCAACGCCTGGGGATCCTGGAGCTGAAGTGGTAACCTTAGTGCATTCAATAACCTATTTCACCCTGGTACTCCTCAGGAGTAGAAGATGCTTTGAAGATTATCTCTTTCAAGAACATATCTTAAAGGTGCAGGGCATCTACTCCACCATTAGTAATCCACGGCAAACAAACTAGTCAAGGTTGGTTGGTAGCACATCAAGAATTTCTTCCACACTAGTCCTTGTTACCCCCGTGATTGAATACTGAGCTTTAAAAAGCTGATGCAGAAGAGGTACTGTAAACCTAAATAAAAGTTGTCAGTTTGTGTGCTGAGAAATAGATTTTACATCTCACAGTAGTGCACCAACATGAACCTAATATATTCAGTGATGTTGGATTCCTTGGAGAGAAAGGGGGGGAAAAAAAACTTGTAAGAAATGTACTGAGCGATGATGTGTGGGTGTTTCTTGTTCCCTGTGGTAGGCTTGTTGCTGGATATTTCATGGGTGGCACTCAGCATAAATGTGGAGTTGCTCACAGTCTTGGATAAGGCGTATTGGTGGTGAAATTATTTTCAGTGAAATAAAATTGTGCAAGACGGAGTATGTCCAAATGAATTTGGCAGAGCAGTTTCAGGAAACAAAGGTTATCTGAGCACCTGGTATTCTTACGCAGCTGGTTCCCATCTGTGCACCATCAGCCTCCAGTTCCACCGGCTATGGTTGCTGCCTTCTGGAGGGTAATGCCAAGCAATCCTGAAACAGCTGGCATCGCTGTGCTGTGATGCCATTCCCTTCATCCTTACAGGAAATTGCTTCATTCTGTGCACTCCCTGTCAGCAGGAACTGAAAATTGGGAACCCAGGCTGCCTCCTATAATATAACATTGTGCAAAGCAGTAGCCCAGAAGATAAGTTTCTTACAGCAGCTTCAGTGAGTCACAGGAAAAATATGTATTGTTTCCTTCTAATACAACCCTTTCTCAAAAACAAAACCAACCAACAAAACAAACAAACAAAAAAATACTGTTTGCAGAGGAGTGAAGAGACAGTAAATAACATACTGTAAAGGCTTTCCTTCTTGATTCCTGGTAAAGATGAAGAGGTTTAATTTGTGAAATACTAGCTGCCGTGCCTGTAGTGGTTGATTTTAGTGTTTCCAGACAAAATTAAAAGTGGCCTGTTTTCAATGACACTTGAAAATTTAGTGCTATGTTGATAGTCTGAAATGAAGATCTTCTGACATTGCAGATGAAATATGTGCCACTGAAGTTCAGTTGTGGTTTAGTTGGCCATGGAGTTGGGATATAATTATATTATTTTAACTCCTGGAGATCATTACTACTTTGGGAAATAAAACCCCCAAGCATCAGAACTGTCAAGATATATATTTTGAACTTTTATTTAAAGTAATACTAGGTTTTATTTATTTTGGAATGCTTAGCCAGGTTTTCATTATTAAAACTAGACTAGAACAAGACTTTGAGTATTAAAGTAATAATATTAAAAAGGCAAAACACAAACCTATAAATTTTCAAATTTTTTTTAATAGGAAAACTAGCTGTTTTGAAATAATTGCTTGCTTTATGCAAAACTGTTTATCTTAGAATATGGATTTAAGCATGTACTTACCTTACAGTCTGGATTTGAGAAGGCATGGGGTTCTAGTTGGTTTTCTGTAAAGATTGCTCCGTTACTAGTAGTCACCAGGTTTTGCCCAAAAAGGCCAAACTTCCCAATGGATTTGCCCAAGCCAGAGCCTGGTTCTCATAGAAACCTTCTACACTCAACCCTAAATCAATCCAATGCCAATTCCAAAAATTATTTCCTTACAGTTTTGGCAAAATGCTGACCACAAGATAAATGTTCCTCCTTTCTCTTTTTTGTTCCAAATGTAATGGGAAATGATGCAGAGGATCTTAGAGAGTGGAGAAATGTGCAAATTTTGGAAATAGGGTTTTTTTTGCCTGAGTACTTAGAAAATTCATGTCCAGGGCTGTCTCTGTGTTGGAGAACAACCTCCTGCCTTTTTCTCCCTTTCTCTCCAGGCTGTCAGCGCAAGGAATGAAAAATGCTTTCCCTGACCAGCAACTCCATACCCGCTTGCCCCTGGGGCGGTCACAGCTATGCTGGCAGCATGTTTTTATTGGCCTCGCGTGTCGTTTGGGGAGGTGATACAACTATGTCAACAGGAGAAGGCCTTTTGATGTACTCTTGCTGTGTCCCCCGTCAGAGGGCTCTGCCAACATAGCTGTGCTCTTACAGCTGGTGCAGAGGGCAGGGAGCGTGGCCAGGACCTACAGCACGATTAACAAGAGCATCGTGTTGATGTGTGTATATGGTGGGGGGTGCTATATGTCATGAAGCTGGCTTTGTCAGTTTCAGAATAGAATAATATCCCTAAGTCACAGATTTTTTTTGATTTCTTTTTTACTTTAGATTTGGGTGAAGTAAAGGTGAGTGCCTTTCCACAGTATGTGTATTCCTAAAACTCTCAGACAAAAAAAAAAACAACTGATCACAGAGTGGAGGGGGAAAAAAAAAGTTCATTTCATTATTGAAATGTGGTCATTTAGGGAATGCTAACGTTACATGTTATGTCCTGTGTGCTTACTTGACTGTTAAGTGAGAATGGACCCTTTATTTTATCACTCTTCAGTGGCACCTCCTGAGATTATGTGACTTGAATTAAATGCTGGGAAATTTAGTGAAAATGGCATTCTAATTTTTCTCTATTTCAAGCTTCATTACTTATATTTGCACTTAGAAGTTGCAAGCAAGATGTTAACATTTAAAATGCTTAAAAATGGAATACGTCTCACAATTTAAACAGGAAAATAAAGTAGCAGCAGACTCATGTTCTTTTCCTTCTCTGAGGGATCTTTCCAGCAATTTGCTAGTCTTCTATTGATTTGATTAATGAATATTTTACCTATTAAAAATAACCATTGCTTATTGCATTTGGTTGCTGCGATAATTATATGTTTCAAATAAAATCTAATTAACATAAGTGGAAAAGCATCACAGCACATGAAGTGTGCTCGCAGTTCACCACGTCTGAAAGATCATGAGACGCCTTTTTGACATCTGTGGCTCTGCAGCTAGTTACCAGCAATTACTTTCCATTCGGATAGAAATCAAGTATTTGATTTACAGCATTGCTCTTTATAATCTGAGACATGAGCTACTGAGAATATTATGAGGATGCTGTAATCACAGTGCACGGTAATGCTCTTCTAAATAATTACGGCTGTACCCTCCTACACTACACTGCTTTGTAGTTGCTGCTGGAGTTTTGGGTAGGTTTTTGGGGGAGGGTATGCTAGGGAGATGGGTTAAAAATTGGTTGGTCAAGCGCCATTCATTCTGTCAAAGGCAGGCTGAAGTAGGTGGCAGCCAGTTGTTCAGCTGTTCTTGAGATCTGGGCTGTATCTCTAATTGGGGCCCCTTCTAATGGGACCAGGAGAAGCCACCACTTGAATTTACCTGTTGAAGACGATGCTGGTTGTGCTCCCCTGCCAGAGAGAGCGGGCTGGGGAAAGGGATGAGGATGCAGGGTGGCATGCAGAGAGTACACGTGGTGTTCCTCACAGGATGCACATGGCCCTCGAGCTTCCCGCTGAGAACACTTAGAGCATATGCTACTTTGTTTTCTCTTTTAAATAAAGAATTTCACAAATTCTGTACTTGGTTTACAGTGCTGTAAATTGGTGAGAAGCAAGAGACTAACTGTGGGCAACCCCAACAAGTTCTGATCAACCAGATCGTTCCGCTGAGAAGTGAAGGAACAGACAAATTTCTTGGGTCTGGCCATTACCTCGTAGTTATTCTAGCACGTTTGATACTGCCCGACCTTCATTAATGCAAATTATTTTGGGGATAGAGGAATGGAAAATTCTTTTAATTTCTGGCAAGGAAAAACTCGTCGTAAGACAGTAGATTGTCAGTAACAAGGACCACAAGAGTAGCCAAGTAGTATATTTTCAAATAAACAAATGAAGACATGGCTTATAGCTGATCAAGTGTTTGGATTGGGAACTTCTGTCCTGTTCTTAGTTCTGTTGTGTTATTTATATATAATCTGTGGCACTGGAAAGTTAAGCACACTCTCATTTTTCACTTTAATTGCCTTTTTGAAGGCAGCATGACAGAATCAAAGGTTGACTTCAGCAGCCAAGGAGTGCTGTGGTTGCTTACTACTGTGTAATAATTAACTTAATTGCAGAAATTTGAAAATCTTAAAGAATTGGGATCCACAATTGGATTCTGTACATTCTTTTTATTTTCCATTTTCTGTATTTGAAATATATTTTTCTCGTACACAGATCACAAGTGTATATATATATTAAAATTAAATACTTTTCGGAAGATTTGCAAATCCGTGTGTTGTTTACATTTATTTCACTATTTGTTTTTTAAATTAATAACTAATGTCAAATGATCTTCTCTGTTGTGTTACTGTTTTAAACCTGTAATCCTTTTAATATAATTATGCATTAAATTAGTACATTTGAAGCTGTAATCAGAACCCAGTTTGGCTGGACTGTGGGAGGTATAGGATAGCTGTTGCTTCTGAGAACTCAGTCTGAATTCAGTAGTAGCAGCATGCAAGGATGAAGTGGTGTTGCTCAATAATAGTGTTATATAAAAATGTTCTACTGTTATGTTTACTGTAAGAGTAAAGTAGAGACTTGTTTCTGTATAGTGTATCTAAAACAACATGTATTATTTTAACACCCAGTAAGAAACCATATTCTCATGCTACAGAGCTCTGAGTTCTTGTGTCTGTAAAAAGGAGTTTCAGATGTGCTAACCTGCAGCAGTGAGTTGATGCTCTTTGTTTTGGTTGTCTTGGAGTTTTCAGTGCTTTAATTTTCAGCAGACTGCTTTTGAACTTCTGTCCCCCTTTTTTTGGATGGTCCCTGTGACACCCTGTGACTGAGCCTCATGGCTTCTGCAGTGCTAACATAAGTGAAGGGGAAATGCTGGAGTGACGTCCCTGGGGTTGGGTGCTTTTCCTAAGAAGAGACTTCTGTTTTTTACTTTCCTGAGGCTTCCTTCAATTAAATAAGTCTTCTGTTTGGTATTTCTTTTTGATAACCACTTGCCTACATCTGAAATAAGGAATCTGCCACTTTTAAGATTTACACTGTCTTGTGCTTGCAAGGCCTTAGAAAAGGGCCGTGTTAGATCACCTACTGTATTGCTTGTGCCTACACTGGACACTGTGCTTTGATCTGAACTTCCATTCATATTTCGGAGGCCTGTGACTGTCAGTTTTCTTTTCCATGGCTTCATGAACTTAAGAGCAATTTGAAAGGGGAAACAAACTGTTGGCAGCTGAGAAAGGTTGGCAAGTCTTGAGTAGCCCAAATAGGGAGACTTATGTGCTTTAGAAAAAAAAAAAAAAGTATGGAGTCTCCAGTATTCATTGAAAATGTGAAAGTTGAAATAAGTAAAATATAGTGTTTTTGTGTTTGAACTTGCCTGAATGTACCTTTCTTAGTCATCTATTTAATGATAGCTTATCTGGAAGTGTGGAAGTATTTAGTATCTAATCCGTTTTACACATTTTGGTGAGTCCATCTGTCATTTGGCACCCTGATCTTGGAAAGAAGTTAAACTTGTTAATATTATATATATATATATATATATGTATATATATATATCTCAAAGGTGTTCTTGAAGTCAGGTGGGTTTAAAACTCTTGCAGACTCATGGTATTTATCTCCAGTCTTCTGTTCCTGAGATGTAGAGCATTACCTGCTGAGACACACATTGCTTCCCTTTTAGAGATGATGGGAAATGAAAAAGTATTGCATGGAGCAAAAATGTACAGCAGTTCCTGCTGGATTATGAGTGTAGCCCTTAACTGAACAAACTCTGAATGCATGTGTCATAGGCTGAAAAGTTGAATATATATTTTTGTCTATAAAGATACTATCAGGGGACCATGTTGATACCTGTGAAATCATAGTTGTCTGTGATCCCGCTCTTCAAATTCGTAAGGCCTGAATAGCACTGTATCTGTAATTGAAACTGTGAAATTCCTAGTGGCTTCCTTGCAGTGGAAGTTTGGGATTGGGAACAGTTTCCAGTAACACTGAATTTGTCTGTTTCTGGCTTTTTAAGCTATGCCCACGTAAGAACAATTGTGGACTTTGGAGGAAGCCAACAGAAATGTTTGCCTTGGCATCATTAGTGAAGGGAGCTAGTTTTAAGGGAAGTGTAGGTTTTAATTAATTAGCTGAGCAGGCTTGTATCAGCCAGTTTTTAAGGCCAAGTGAAATACAAGACAGACACTCCGCGAACCCAGTGGTGGGCGCGTGGGGTGTGTGTAGGACTGCTCTAGCAGGCAAGTTGTGAGTCTGGAGAACCTCTGCGTTTGCTCTTCGCTCCAGCACATACGTGCGCCGATCTCATACAAAAAGGTGAGATTATCGTAAACATCTCCAAGTGACTTGGGAGATGGATCATACTTCAAGTCCATGGTCCTTTTAAATATGAGTTGTAGTGTTTTCAAAAATCCTTTGTAGGGACGTTATTTTCCTAACATTTGTGGTGTTTTGTTGCTCTTTTTGAGATGAAACAGGGAGAAATAATACCTTTGGGCTGACAAGCGGAGTTTTATCTTGTTGCTTTTGTTGCAGCTATCTGGCTGAAGTAATGACATGGCAATTTTTTCAAACCTACATCTTTTGAAGATATGGATTCATCTTTTTTTTTCCCCCAGAAATGTTGTTTCTACAGTGTCAGTAAAATCTGTTGGAGGATTACAGCTGCCAAAACATATTGAAAGTCTGGTCACTTCATTTGTATGTGAACAGGGATTCAGATGTCCTCCTTCAGGTCAGGTACCTGGATTCTTATCAGGATTGACGTCAGCTTCTGTCCGTTCGTTCAGTGGTAGCACAATGAGGTAGAAGCAGCACTGGACACTTCATATTTAAGATGTGGAAGAGTAGTTTAAATTTTACGTCCTTTAAGTCACTATTATTTCTTCTGAGACCAGCTTTGCTACTTTGCAGTTTTCCTAGTCACTACAAAAGAAGAATGCTTGCAGTTGTCAAATAATGCTACTGAAATTTGTTAGCCCTTCTCTGTGTGTGTTATAGGTGAAAGGTGATTTTTCACAGTTACTTAATTGCAAGAACTTTATTAAAATTCTCACGTGAAGTTGCTTTTGACAAATTTCTTGTACAGAGGTAGGGCACAACTCATTGCTCTGTTTTGTAGCTAAGATGTGGCATGTATTTTGTGCATGAATACTCACATAGAACAAAGTTCTGCATCTGATGAAGACTGTACTTGAACAGGGTGGGTATGCTTTTCTATTATTTGCTCTATTTCAAATACTTTGCCAGGCTAGGATTTTGCAACGTTTTCAAGCTGAGAGCTATTTCTGCATAGAGTGAGGTGATTTAGTAATGGTAGCTTGGTTCAGCAGTCAGTGATTCATTTTGTTAGCACATGCTCTGCAAAAAATGCCTGGCTTCCATTGAGCAGTTTAAAGGAGGTGCAGTGCAATTTATGGTCTTAGCCTTAATTATGTATTCATGCTACTTGTCTGGTTGCCCAGTGTGGAGCACTTTGTGGATCTGAGAAATTGAAAGTGTCTAATCCCTGATTACTTGAGCAACTGTATCTCTTGTGGGTGTTGGCACCCACACTTCTGTCTTTTAATAGTGAGATGGGGAAGCCCAGAACAAAAAAAAAAAAAAAACACCCAAATTGTATTTTTATAACACTTTCTTAGAAAGAAAAAAAAAAAACAAGGTTTCCAACATCTAACACCATAGTAAAATAAGAGACCATAAGTTTAAAAATAAATAAATCAAAAAACCAAAAACATTCTGAGCATTACAGAAAGTACGTAGTGCTTTCTGTCCTCCCATTGTGAAATGGAATCAGTGGAACGTAATGCTTATGAGAAGAGACAAGTAATGAAGGCAGCTAATGGACAGCGGGTGGCAATTTGTTCTGCTAGATTTAAAGCAATACAGCAAAAATAATGCAGCAGTGAGGCTTCAGTATCCTGTGTCAGTTCAAGAAGCCAGAGTAACCAGTTAAAGCCAGCTGTTGATCAGTCCCTTCAAAACAAAATCTGTGGTTGTTTTTGTGCGTGCTGTCTGGATGTTTTTCTTTCTGTATAAGAAAGGGAGCTCAGATCAGTCCATGGTTGTACTGCATAAATACTTTTCAAGAAAGAGATTCGTCATCAGTGAGTGTTTAATCCATTATAGGTGTCTGTTTGGAAACTATTTAGGCTACTTTTGGCTGCCTTGACCAGCCTATGCGTGCTTGAGGAAACATTGACCAAACATTTTTACACTATGCAGGGCCATTTTGTGAACAGCAGGGAGGCTAGTGAGAGGGCAGTATGGGGAAACCATTTTGTATGTGCATTGTATAGGTGTTAAGTCCTGGGGCACAAGGCGAACAGGCAGCTATACACGTCTCTCTGCAGGTTTTTGACTTGTTCACAGAGCTGGGGGTTTTGAGGGGAAGGATGGCGGACAGCCTGTGATGGCTTCCTCAGCAAGGGCCGAGATGGTGGCAGGGGAGGAAGGAGGAGCAGCGGGAAGCGGGCTGTGTGAAGGAAGGGGCAGGGGAGGGGAAAGGCAGAGGGTGAGGAGGAGCATGGTGAGGCAGGAAGCAGCGAACTGGTGATACTTTGTGGCAGTGACTGAAAAGCTGGCTGTGGTGGAAGCTGCTGCAGGCAGGAGACATGGGTGCTCTGAGGGCAGCCAAAGAGACAAGCCGGCCAAGCAGTGTGTGTCAGATGGCATCTCCTGAGAGATGGGGTTCCTCTGCACAGGTGTCGACTAGCAGATAATGTGCTTCACTAGCAAGCTCCATCAAAAGCTATGGGATTTTTGATTTTCGTCTTTGTTTTTTCCATCTTCAGCAAGCATTATGGTGGGCTGCTGGCAGGCAGATGAAGTGTGGTGGGCTCTTCATTGGAGCTTTCCCTTGTCCTCTCCCACAGATAGGAGCAACACTCTGATGTAAACCAACCCTAATTTTGCCTACTTCAGTCGCAAAAACTGTTGTTTATAGGTGGAGGTTAATCCCACTTAAGAACTGGATTAGCGAAGACGTAGTCATTTAACCACAGAGGCCTAAATGTGGGCTGAGGCGCTGTTCAGGCAGTCCTGGCAGGGATTAGGGCTCTGCAGACATGCAGTATCGAGACAGTTTCATGGCAGGCCCTGCACCACAGAGGTGTAAATCTAACAAAGTTCACCGTGACAGCGGTGGTGTGCTCGGCCTGCTAAATGACTGTGTTTTGTGGAAACAAAGACAAGGAAAAGATCTTTGTGTGTCCTGTAAACCTCTGTTCCTCAGAGAAGGGAAGGGAATTACAAAGATAAAGGGGAAGATAGCCAATGCTTTGCTGTCTCGAGTTAGTTTAAGGCAGAGCATGGTGTGCTGATAATTGCTGCAGGATTTCCCAAGGCACCACAAAGGCAAGGAAGGTAGGCTGGAGTTGGTGGCTGTGCTGGTACTTGGGCTTTTATCCCTCTCTGACCTTCCTTGAAGGTGTTTATCTCTTTATGGACATACTGATAAGGCATGCTAGCAAATCCTGGGGTATGAGCTTTGTAGGAACTGAAATGTGGGAAGAAAGATTAGCATTGTTCAGGAAGAAACCAAATGAGGTTTAATAAGAGCAAGTGTAGAGTCCTGCACCTGGGAAGGAACAACCGGACGTATCAGTACAGGCTGGGGGACGACCTGCTGGAGAGGAGCTCTGAGGAGAAGGACCTGGGGGTCCTGGTGGACAACAGGTTGACCATGAGCCAGCAGCGTGCCCTCGTGGCCAAGAGGGCCAGTGGGATCCTGGCATGCATTGAAAGGAGCATGGCCAGCAGGTCAAGGGAGGTGATCCTCCCCCTCTACTCTGCCCCGGTCAGGCCTCACCTGGAGTACTGTGTCCAGTTCTGGGCTCCCTGGTACAAAAAAAGACAGGGATCTCCTGGGAAGAGTCCAGCGGAGGGCCACAAAGATGATACGGGACCTGGAGCATCTTCCCTATGAGGAAAGGCTGAAGGACCTGGGTCCATTCAGCCTGGAGAAAAGACGACTGAGAGGGGATCTCATCAATGTGTATAAATACTTGAGGTGTGGGAGACAGAGGGATTTGGCCAACCTCTTTTCAGTGGTTTATGGGGATAGGACAAGGGGTAATGGCCACAAGATAGAGCACAGGAAATTCCACACCAACATGCGAAGGAACTTCTTCACAGTGAGGGTGACAGAGCACTGAACAGGCTGCCCAAGGAGGTTGTGGAGTCTCCTTCTCTGGAAATACTCAAGGCCCGTCTGGACGCCTACCTGGGCAGCCTGCTCTAGGGAACCTGCTTTGGCAGGGGGGTTGGACCCGATGATCTTTCGAGGTCCCTTCCAACTCCTTCAATTCTGTGATTCTGTGATTGTTCTGAGCTCTAAGAGGGTGAGACATGGAATTCTCTGCACACCGAATAAAGACATCAGCTTCAGGCAGTAGTGCAACTACTGTATTTATTTCAAGCACAGTCTCCATTCATTTCAGTTAAAAATCTTACCAAAGATAGGGTAGCTGAGGCAGATTCCACAACAACTTTTATCAGGTTTTAAAAACAAAACAAAAACCGCAGAACTCACCAGAAGCAACCAATGAGGTCAAACAAATGTGGCTGTCAAGATAATGAGCTTTCTGAGATCAGCTTTGCTTAAAGTTGCAGCAAGAAGTGAGAGTAGTCCAAAATACAGCCTGACTGCAAGATCTTCCCATGTTTGTTTGTTCTTGGGTGGGTTTTGCTTATTTTTTTCTCCTTCCCCAAACACAAAATAGATGCTTTCTCTGACATAAAAGATAGCAGCAGTGCCATGGACAGCCGTTTAGTAAAAACAGTTTGTGTTCTCTATAGTTAAAAAAGCAAAAGTTGAACTGCCGTTGAACAAAAAGTTGAACTGCTTTTAAAGTCATGCATAAAATATGTTGTTAATGAATATGTAGTAATATGCACAAGCATGATGCACATTTTCCATTGGGAACTTCTGAAGACAGTTCATAATCAGCTCCTAAAGGTGCATTTCTACTATGTGGGAAATGTTGTATTTGAAGTCTCAATACAATCTAAATTTTTGTATGAGAAAACTACTTAAACTATGGGCATACATAGTTTTGGTTTCAGAATTTTAAACTAGTTTAAGCTATTTCTTTGTCAGAAAAAAAAAAGCAAAACTTAAAAGGGATGATGAAAATAATGATTGAAAACATTCTTTCATTTGAGTGAGAAAGTTGGTAGTCGAGGGATTTGGATTGTGCTTGTTTCAGGGCTTTTGGTGGGCAATGCTCTATTTGGCAAGCATTTTGCTTCGAGTGCGTTTTTATATGACTTCTGATGGAGAGCTTCAAAAATAAGCTGCAGAGAAGGGAGAAAGCAAAACTCAGAGATGCAGAAGAAAAGTCAAGTTCCAGCTGAAGAGATTTAATGGGTCTTGAAACATCTCAAAATGTGTCAACCATATTTAGAAATAACTACATTAAAAAAAAACAAGAAAGCTTGATCCTTTTAACACTGTAAATCATGCAAAGCAGTGAAAACTAATATTTATGAGGGAGACTGTGAAAGCTTGTGTGACAGTTGGAAATTACATCACTGTTGATGTTTCAAATTCTTGTGTAAAGTAATGCAATACTGTGTTTATGAATGAACAAATGATTGTGCTGTGCTAAGCATACTGTATATGGATGAACTGGGTTGAGCTATTATATCTCTTGTCTTCACTTCTGTCACTTTGCAGTATGCAGTCTTGTATGTTTCAGAGTAAATACAGAAAAATGAATTCAGTATATCTACTTTTTTAATTCCAGATACAGACCCACGTGTATTAGAGAAACAAGAACTTCAGCAGCCAACATATGTTGCTCTAAGTTATATTAATAGGTAAGTGTGGTTATTTTTCAAGTAGAATTGATCATGGTTTGCATAGTACGTGTGTATACGCACATGCCAAAACGATACACTTATGTGTTCATCTATTTAATTTGTTTTATGTTATAAGACACTGTGATAACACCTGTTCTGCAAAGACAGTTGAATTAAAATTTAACTAAGTTTTTAATCACTTTAATATAGGACATAAGCAGCCCTTTAGCTGCACTGCCTAAATACTTAGGGGATGAGGTTTTAATGTTTTATGCTGAAGCTAAATCTTGTGCAAAACAAGATAATTTCTCTTTGCTTATTTTTGCACTTCCTTGTACTCCATGCAAATGAGCGGAAAAAGTTTGTTTTTTGTTTTTTGTTTTTTTACAATCAACATTTAAATTCAACTGATAATAGTATGACATATGAGTTTTTTTATAGTACTTTGAAAGTTTTTCAGCTACAGTGTATAAAAAAAAAACTTGCTTACCAGATGTATATAACCTAAGACCTGAAAAATTTAAGAAATTTAAACAGCTTTTGAAACATTAATCTAAATAACAGAAAATAGACTTGACTTTTCATTTATTGACTGATGACAGAACTGAAACCTCCAGAATGCAGGAATGGAAGGGCTGTGCGTGTCTTGGGCTGCACTGTGGTAAAGAGCAACCTTGAGAGTAGCTCCTTAGTTTTTTTCTCACTTAAGCCTGTCACAGAATTCAACAGAGGTACCTCAGATTGCTTCTCCTCTGGGAGAAGTGACCCATGCAGCATGCTGCATGGAAGGAAGAGATGGTGAGTTTTTGTGGAGTTGCAGTGTCCCTTTCTCAGCATGTCTTCCAAGTTATCTTTTAATCCTAAATAAGCACTATACATGAAGGGCTATTCCTCATTTAAAAGTCTTTTTTTCCTGTTTTCTGTAAATCAACATGCTGCTATTCTGGGTTTACTTTTCCTTCTTTTATATATTATGTTGTTGTTTGTCATTTGTGGTGTTTTTTTGTTTGTTTGTTTTTGGTGTTGTTTTTTTTTCAATCAGATGTACCGTGGTTAAAAATTGTAGTCAGTTGTCTCTTGAAAATGCATTTTTGGAAAATATTCTGTATGGGATTATTGTTTTTTATCCATGGTGTATGAGTTTCCTTTTATATCTTTGCTATCCTAATGCATGAGATACAAACTCACAAGCCTGAAAGATTAACCAAGAATTTAAATCAGGATAAACTGAGTTTGTTCGAACTCTCATTGATCATACATAAAGTAAATTTTTTCATTTTAATTTTACTTTGTGTTAAAAGTGAGGGGAAATAAAGCACACCTTTTACAAAGGAATCCACCATTTGGCTTTGTTTAATATTTGCCATAGAAAAAAGGTGGCGGGGGGGGGGGGGGGGGGGGGAAGGCTGATGTATGAGAGGAAGAAGTGATGTTCACTTCGTGAAGTGACTACATTTTCTCCCCTGTATGATATAGTGTTATGATTACGAATAGCTGGTATTGACATGATTTCCTATTTGGCAAGTGACTGCTGTTCTTCCTGGAGACAGTCCTACCCTTTAAAGCATACTTTGAAATTAACCGTTACCCTCTTCTACACTTATTTCTGTTGATCTCGTTTAATGTATAAAACTTTTTTTTGCAATATATATTGGTATGTTGTCATGTATGTTGGTATGTTTCCCTTTTTCCATTATATACTTGGGCGTTTTCTCTTGTTGCTTCTGTGGTTATTTTACTTAATGTGAGGGAGCGGAAAGTTTTATAAAAAATTAGGGAAAAGCTGTTGTATGATCACAGGAAGAGGCACGGGACTTGATTGTCTGATTCAGAATTGGAAACTGCTTTTAAAAATAGCGTGAAAGTGATACCCTGTTTAAATTTCACAATTTTGCTACCCTTTTTAACTGAGTTAGACTGTTTTGCTTACTATGTTTTGCCCACAAACTTTCTTCACCTTTTAATTTTGGGAAGTAATTGTTCAGAATTTGTGTTCTTCTTATACCAAAACCCAACCTTAATTGACTCTTACTTAAACCAGCTGCTATTTAACTGTCTTTTAACTGTCTTTTAATTTTTTCTAAAAGTGCTGTTGTCTTTCCTTGAACCACCTGCTCTGTGCAGCTCAAGCTCTTGAGGGAGCAGCAATATCCATTACACTACGAGACATGCCTTTCTATTTCCCGCTACATATGCCAGAGCTGGGTTCTGCTTTGTTGTCCCAGGCTATGAACTCAGATTTTGTAGCCTAATACATGTCATAAACATGTTGCATACTGTTAGATATCAAACACCAGATACTGCTGCACTTTTTTTAAACCCGTGCTTTTATAGCTTCCAAGTGAAACTGAACTTAGCTCGGTTCCTGCTGTGAGTTCCAGGCCTTAAAACAATCTTCCTCTGCAGGTCTGTATATTCAATATGTTCTGTGTGGGCCATACGTTCTCATGGAGCCTGGGAAAACAGGGACTTGAGATTCTCAGGGCCTGTCAAAATTGTATGATAAGATGTATACTTAGTATATGCAGAGGTGGAAAAATGCAGAAGAATGATTAAGTGGGTGTGTGCTATGCTCTGCTCGCTGCCTTATGGCATGGTGGCCATTGTAAGCTAAAACAAAACATAAAGCGGGGTTGTCTGGTTGGATAGCTGGGAGGGTAAAGTATCAGTAAAGCAGACAGCAGAGATGGAAAGGTAGAGGAGACAACCTGAAACATGCTCCTGCATCCATTTCCCTTCTACTCCCAGGTTATTTTCTCAGGCACGTTAATATGGCAGTACTGTGCGTGTACTTGAGTTCTGAAACAACCTTCGGATTGCGGATGTCTGTAAGGCTCAGTCTCTTTCTCTGCTGGAGATTTACTGCCACTACAGCCTTCAGTAACTACACACAGATGCAGTTTCCATAGTGTGCGATCCTCATGTAGACAGATAGCGTTCCTTTTCAAACTGGTGGACAAAGTATAAATTATAGGTCATAATGGTTTACTAGCTCTCCATCAAATGCTTGTAATGGTCACTGACTGAATTGCAGCAAGTCTTTTCCTCAAACAAAATTTAACATAGTCGTAATGCAGTCCCCAGTACTGATGATTTTCCTATTTACTTTTTATTTTCTTTCTTCAAAGTCAAAATTGAAGTAACTACTATCAAAGCAGATGCAATTAATCTGCCTTCATCCTGTAAATACCGGAGTAGTTTGCCTGCAAGTTGTTCAGATGTGCAACTACGTGAGTGGGATCCCGGCTGTGATCTGTAGTAGTTGCATACAAGCACTTGGACCTACATCCTCCAGTACTACTTAGAGGTACTTCCTTTGTGTACAGATCAAGACACCTTTATATTTCTCATTGCGGTGAAATAAAGTGATCAGTGACAATAATTAATATTGCTTATGCTATTACCTAGATACAATACTTATAGCATTAAGTTAATTACATTAATCCTAGGTTCTTTTTAAAGAGTAGTTTCCTATTGACGACTGAGATCATTCAAGGAAGGTTATAATAAAATAGCTTTTAAGCATTGACCCTACAAGCAGTTACAGAATAGTAGGGTGAATGTTCTCAGTGTTGCCTGTGTGCAGGCTGTTGAATGTCTATCAAGTTTATTCTTGTGCACAAATGGGAGGAGTGCAAACGAAGCCTGTGATCAAAACTGAATATCGCTTTTGGGTCAGTAGACCCGAGCACATCTCTGAGCTGGTCCTGACATTTTTACTCCTCCCTCCAGAATTTATTTTTAACTAGCAAGTTTTCACCTCACTGTTGCCATTTTAAATTCCTGTAGGCTCCAAGCTTTTCCCCTCCTTTCCTTTTTCTCTCATCGACTTCTCCAGAACATGTTTCCCCACTCATCTTCCTTAATACAGCTAGGAGTAAAATCAGTCATTTCTGTGAACATGTGCTTTTGTGAAAGGAATTAATTGCGTATGAAGTTCTAACCACTGCAAACCATCCCCATGTCATGTTTAGCACACTAATTTTGGTTCTACTGCTATTAATTACAGGATTTAATGTTCACTTGAGAGTTATTTTAAGAAGTGGTAAGTCTTCAGGTATCGGTATATTTAGTATACAGCATTTTACTAATGCAATAACAAGAATGTTTTGGATTTGGAGACACGGCGCTCTGACTACATCCCTGTGGTTTCTTAGCAGAGTATCTAAGCTGCATGATACTGGTCTTTTATTTCTGTCACTGACCTTTACTTTTTTGTGAAGGTATTGTGTTCAGTGCTCAATAGAAATTTAACAGTCTTTCTTATTCCTTTCTGTGCAGGAGGTTCTCTCCTGCCATTGATCACTTCCATTCATCTCCATCCTCTGTCCCTGGGGATAGCCTACATTGTGCATATAGTGGGTTTCCTCAGCCAGTGGGTTCTGTGTATACATTTAGTTATAACAGTAGCCATGCTCTTCAGCAAGTATAGCAATTTGTTAAAGCTACCCAGCAGCATCCTCGGCTCTAGCAGCACATTGAACTTCTTCCTGTAGTTTTGCTCTAACAGATTTTCCTGAGGTAAGCTTCCAGCAGTAGTCAAATAAGAAGCTAATGAAAGACTCTAACCTCTCAGAGGTCCTACCCGATAAGTGTACGTGACACCAAAAAGCTCAGTAGGACACTTTGTCAGTGGCGTTGCTCTTTCTTCTTGCTTCCTCTTTTCTAAGAGGATAGGTATTGTTTGCATACCGTGTGGAAGACCAAGATTCAGTTTCTTCCACTTTGATCCCTTAGGATTGTCTTAATCACAAGACTATTGTCTTGAGATAGGACATCACTTCTCTTGATGATTTTCCTCTTTTCCTCTTGATTTCTGTGTACCTTCATTTGAATGTCTGTTGGGGCATACATAGCTTGGAATCCAGAAACTACTAAAATCATGAGGCTGGAGAGACGTGCATTTTTTTTTCTTTTTGCCTGCTCCCTTAATGTATTTTTTCTTTTCAGCAAGCATATGCAAAATGGAACCATTCTGAAGTAGTGAGAATCTTCCTCTAAAATAAATACTCACTGCAGCATTCACCTGATAAGCAGGAGGTCAGAATTCGAATCATTTTTTTTCAAATTTGGGCCAGAGATTTCAACTTTGAAGGTATATTATTGGTGGTGCCTTGGAGATTTATTCAGGCATGCTATAAGGAAATATATGAGAACCCTTAAAAACTGTTTTTTAATCTCAGAATAGTTCATTTGACTTCTTGAATATAAAAGCAAAATGAAAAAGAAAGATAACTAAAAGAAAACAACTCGATCTCTTCAGGTTCTTCCAACCTCTCACATAAACCGTCCTAATTTTCACATCGTGACTCAGAAGAAAAAGGGTAGAGTCCAGAAAGATTTTTTCCATTTTATGAATCCTGCTGGAGATAAATTTTTTCCACACAAGAAAATCAGAGCTTGTGAATCTGATAAACTCTTTCTATACCACCCGTTTGGACTTGATACATTTTGTAGTGCTTATTACCACACTTCTTGCCCTTTGTCTTGAAATTTAACTTTTCTGTAACATGATGCTGTCTTATTTGAATTAAATATCACGGCTCTGTAAAAGTGCAGCGATTCCCTCAGACTGTTGATTCGCATCTCACTGAAGATGCATGCCAATGCTTCCAGTAGCTGCTGGATTGAATGCATGTGACAGACTACAGAAACGAAGGGATCAAAGTAACATGTCATTTGCTAGATAATATTTTTCTGCCTGAGCTTATTTTTATGTTTGCAGTGACCAAGTAGATCATGTGTTTTTATTCATGTAGCCATATCTTTATGCTCTGCTATTTGACTTGTTCTGGAGATGGAACAAGACAAACCAGACGATAATTCAAACAAGATGTACAGAAATGAATTTTAGTTAGGGTAAGGGGAATGCCTTTTGGTTTGGAAGGATTTATGCAGTTGGCTTTGTTTTCTCTTTTCTCTTTTTATCAGTTTCAAGCTAAGCGAAACCGAAGATTTATTTAATGTACAGCTCTTTTATTTCATGTCAGCAGTAAAGATCAAAAAGCAGATTGGCATTTTAAGGGAAGCCCTAATGCCATGCCCTGAAATAAAAATTACAAGATGAATTAAAACATGTAGGACACCGAAATAATGTATTTTAGTTGTGGGGTTGTTTTTTGTTTTTAATTGAGAGGTGATTAGCTTTCTTCTGGCAGTGTTCATATGGAAAACTCAGAGACAGAAAAAAAAAAATTCCATCTCATGACTTCTGATGCACACAAAAATCTCAAGTGAAAGAAGTGTTGCCAAGTCCTCATCGTTCCTTAGGAGTGTGTCTATACACACCTCTCTGTGTGTGTAGTTTGGTTAGCAAACATTAGAGCCATCAGTATAAATCCTCAAGGCTTTCAGGATTCTTATCTTTATCAGGATTTTTGTCATCTTTGGTCAGCGTGTCGTACCAAAATTGATGAAAAAATAGCCTTGTCTTTCCGGCACTGGATTTTGTCTTGGCAGATCCTGTTTCAATTCCCAATTTTCTACATACATTTTCCATTTACTCTTGCACAGGTCACTTCATTGTGGAGAAGGGGGGAAGTAATTCTTCAATTTCCCTCACTTTTTAAGAGAAAACGTTTTTCTCTGATTTTTTAAAATAAGCATGTTTAAACTTAAGCAGTAGCAGTGCTTTCAGAAGGACTGTGTGTTTGCCTTACGAAAAACAATTATATTCAGATATTTCATTGTCATTCATATGTGGGATAACATCTCTCAATATCATTTGTGAATGCTAGCACAATGAGGCCCTTATTCTCATTAGATTCTGGTAATAAAGTATGCTCATTATTTATATTATAGTTACTTAACATGCTTGCAGAGCTATTTGAAAACCACACTAATGTGCCATTTTCTTATGCTCTGCAGAAGTAAGAAGTTGTGGAAACTTATGCTTTCATTTCAGAGTGAAAGATGATCAAAGATTTTACATTGAATCATTGGTGCATTAGTTTTCTTTCAGGTATAATCAGAGGTAAAATAGCTGAAAACAGCGGCTGTTCTTCCTACCTTTCACGCACAGAAATGGTTGCAGTAGACAGCTAGTTATCTCCCATCTGTGTAGTTGTTGTGTTTTGTTTTGTTTTGTTTTTTTAAATCACCATCAACAACAAAACATTGCACACAGGAAATTACAGACTTTCTAGGAAAGTTCCTCCCTGGCCAGTGTTTTTGCTAAAAACTTGTCACAACCGTTTTAGCTAAATGTAATGACTTACAGATTGGGGAATTTAGCGTCCCTGTTAAATCCCAAGGCGGTCCAGACCAGCCAGTTTTAGACATTGACTGTGGTCTGATATTTTAAATTTTAATTTTTTTTTTTTTTAATAATCTGAAATTTACGTATGTGGATGATAACTTAATATCTAGGGAGGGAGGGGGACTGCCGGCATGAAGGCCAGGTAACAACACTGCGTCGTAGCACAGTGTCTGTGTACGTTCTTGCAGACATGCAGAATTATGGCTGCAGTTTGGAGGTTGTATGCAGAGGCTGCCCAGGGCATCCTTTAGAGCAGCCAGTTGTAGGGATTAAGTGCCCATGAGAGACTATGCTCAGTGCTGGAGAACTTGGCTCGTGAAGAAAGAATATTGATGTCATCTTCCGCTCCATAAAATCTACTCCAAAGTGTTAGCCTCAGCCTTAATTTTCGTTAAATATTTTTGCGGTTGAGTTGACCTCTCAATTTGATTGTGAGCCAGAAAGAAAGTTTGTGTATCCTGCAAGGATGCATTCATTATCCCACCACTTCCTTTGCAATACTCCAGTGTCCAAAGAAATGGAGGCCAGGTGGAGAGCTTGATGGAGCTGGCTTCTTCCCTTATTTCCTAATAATAGGAGAGGGGTGCATTCAGCAGCCAACAAGGGACTTTGCAGGCCTTCGGAGAAATGCTTCTGGGAGATGGTTCTCAGAGATCTATGAGAAGAGTAACACAGTTTGTAACAGTCACCAGGCACCTTTAATACGTAACTGCAAGCAACCTGTGCTGTGGACTAAACTCTGCCTCATGTCACGGAAATGCAAAACAATAACAGAAGGTTGAAACTGAAGCCAACTGAAAGCACCTGATATCCATCCACCAAATGTGAGAGTAAAACAGCAATCAGGTATGCAATATCTCGTTGTGCAGTGAGATACACAACATAAGCAACGTGTTATGGCAAGGAATCGGTGATGCTTGACCGCTTGGATTGTGAGCAGGTATTATATAGTGAAAGAACTTTTAATAGAGTCAGAACAACAGAATAAGAAAGGTTTTCCTGTGTCAATGAATTTTGTTTGGCTTTTGAGTTTCCTTTGGAGCTGCTCTCATAAACAGGCAAAGTGTTGTTAATGCTAAGAGGAGGAAGCCTTGGCATGTCATCTGTGGAAAATCCTTTTTGATCTAGTTAGTTTTGCTAAGATATTATGGCATCACTTAATCAGAAAATATTTTTTCAGCAGAGTAGAAAAATATACAAAACCAGAGGACTTCATTTCTTTTTCATAAATGCAAAAACTGAGGATAGATTGTTCAGATCTTGACCTTGAATTTTTCTGAAGCTTCTGGTCCCCACCTCAGAAAGGGAAGACACTGTACAAGGTGGTAGAAGTTAAGGATTTGCACAACAAAGTAGAAGTAACACCGCAAAATGGAAATCTTAATGGAGCGATGTGTAAGTACCACAACTGACACTTAACTGGAGGTAAGCATGCACACTCGGGTGCACATACATGAGCTACCTGTGATACACAGCTGTTGGAAGTATTTGTGAATACAGATGGACACTTACATACTTTTGACTTCAGAAAGTCTAGCTCTAAAACCTAATTCAGTGCATTTTAACAATAGTTATTTTGTACATTGGCATTATGCGTTGTCTAAGTGACCTATGTTGAATTAAGGTGGCCTGAAGTAGTTTAACAAATCATTTGCTTGGTTCAGTGAGCAAATGCTGTTGAAAGGAGGCTTTATTCAATTAATTTGGTTTGACTGTAAACCAATTAATCAGGCTGACTTAATACTTTCCAAGTCTTGGTTTCCCTGAAGCAATTCATTTGAAGACACCAGATTTCTTGTTCTAATTTCCTGGTGAATTGAGAAAGATTTTCCTTCTTTATTATTGTTGGGGCTTTGTTTGCTTTTCTAAAATCAGGCACATTGTTTTTCAAAAAGTGGTGTATGAGGATACAGGTAGAGACACAAATTATTACAACTGAAATTGTATTTACAGATGTAGATAGTCTTTTTGGTATGTTTTAATTGTTCCTCTAGCTTCTCCTCCACACAGTCCTTTCCTGGACTTTCATAATGTGTCAGATGTGTTAATCTCTATTTATAATGAAACTGTTCTAACGAGGCCTGCAGCCTGTTTTGCTTTCAATGGTGAACCTCAAGGATTTCTAACACTTTGTAGCTGGTCTCTGCTTCTACTGTCTTCTGTTCTTCCTCCTGCCCCCACCCTCTTAACGTTTCTTCTGCTGTCTCACATCCCTCTCTGCCATGGAGTGGGCAGTGCTAGCAGTGTATCGGCCTTGGGGAAAGCACAATCTTGGTGCCTCCCCACAGCCTGATGAAAGGGAGTTCTGGATGGAGGTGTAGAAGAGGAAGGTTGTTCCACAGTTGCATATAAGTCACGTTTTTTCTTTGACAGTGTCAGTGTTGGGATTAACCATGCATCTTGAATCATTAACCTGCATTTAAAAAAAAAAAAAAAAAAAAAAACAAAAAAAAACTTGGGCTGGGATTTCTTTGGTTTTATGCCTTTTTTTTGTGGCCTGGGGAGCAAGACCATTCCTCTTGACATCTAGTTACCCCTGTGGTGGTGGTGCATTCTTTGACAGTTTGTGATAAGTTCCCCTGCTGCTACACACAATATAAAATAATTTCAACAAAAACAGAGTTAACA
This sequence comes from Anser cygnoides, assembly GCF_040182565.1. Classification (NCBI taxonomy): domain Eukaryota; kingdom Metazoa; phylum Chordata; class Aves; order Anseriformes; family Anatidae; genus Anser; species Anser cygnoides. The sequence continues at coordinate 36,520,125 of NC_089874.1, read as the reverse complement.
AGCAGTTTTCTCCCCTGCACTGACTTCCAATGTGAAGCACTCTTAGAAAAAGGATTAAAAAACAAACAACCAAAAAACCTCCCTCTCTTCAAAAAGTTGATTCTATGCATTTATTTTTGACCTCCTTTTGTATTATTTCTTACCTCACTTGCTCACATCCCATTTCTAGAAGGTCAATATTTACCAAAAGTTGTTAAGCAGTTTACACTAGGTCAGCTGGGCAGTGCTGTTTGCAAGAGGTGACGGAAGAGGTTCCTGTCCTATGTATATATGATTAGCAGGGTTGATTCCAACTTTATAACAGCTGACTTTATAACCACAGAGCTTGAATACGAGAGCTTGTTTTAAATATTTTCAGCTATGTTGATATCCTAGAAATTCCCTGAATTTGTATTCTGGGCTACATAGCAGTTGTTCAATAAAAAGAAAACAAACCAAGAGTGTTAACCGTTTTCAGTAATGAGAAATTATCTTTTGCTAAATGTAATTCTGATCATCTGTGGAAAACACTGTGAAGACTTTGTGGGGGGACTTCAAGTGCATGAAGGAGAGTAGTTAGGATTCCTGTTCCCATTTGTTTTGCCTTGTGAAACCGATTCCTTTAATTTTTATAAGTTTTATACTGATATCTCTTACGTAGTTTTTAGTCGTTATACACTCAGATATTGCCCTTTTGTTGTTGTTGTTGTTTTTCTCTGTTTAATGTAGAAAGGATTTGTAGAAATCTGCAGCATTGTATGAAATGAATATCTTAGAAAGAAACATACAATCAAAAGGTAACAATTCCTTTTTTAAATTCTGCATTTAGTGCAACCTCATTTATTTTTACTGGTACCTAAGGTCCTGGGCACGTAACTGATCATTTGCATTGTAGATTTTAAGGACCTGTGAGATGTTGCTGTGTGTTTGTAACTCGTTTTGAATTTGTCCATCTGCTTTAGTTAGAACAGCATAACTCAGCACAACTAAACTTGAAATTACAGACAGTATAGCTGCCCCGCTGGAAACCAGCGTACACTCCTTTCAGTCAGTAATGATTTCCCTTTAGATTTAGGGGCCAGTCTGGTAAGGGCCACTGCCTGGAATGCTGCACTGACTTCAGGTGTATCAGCCTCCAAATCCACTATGGAAGCTCCTGTTGCAGTTTCTCAATGCCGCCTTTTACAAATCACATCTGCATAAATGAGGAATTCCCTTAGTGATCTCAGTGGAGTGTTGCTTGTGAGAGGTCAGAGTTGACTATCTTGTGGCTTATGTAGTTCCTATATGACTTGAACCTGTAGTATTATGGAACTTATTTTTTCTTTAATAATATTTTTGTGCAGGGATTAAACCATTCCCCAAACTGATTATAGCACAGATTCAGTTTTGAAAAAAAAAAAAAAAAAACACAAAACACAAAAACCCTACATCCTTTCCCAAAAGTATAGTAAGTCTAGCAATTACTTACTTTAATCATTGTTGAAGTACACTTGAAGAGAAGTAAGGAAACATGGCCAGTAGTAACAGCTTTATAGCAAAAGATCTGATACGTTCAATGAGCTAGGCAGTTAAGTGCATTTTGGCATTGTATTCATGCGATCCATAAAAGACGTTGTTTCCTCAGCATTATTTTTCCTTCCACGTTGCTACCTCAGTGATGATGTATGGAGGCAGAAAATTCTGCTTTAGTAAACTGGGCTTAGTTGTTTCACATCCAGAATGTCTGAAAAGTAAGCTGGCTTTTTTTGTGCTCGTGTTGTGATGAAAAGGCTCCCAGTTTCTTTGTAAATGATTGTGATGGGGAGGGTGGTATATGGCATAGAGGTATTTCTTGAAAATAGTTTCTTGGCAAAAATTGTAATAAAGTAGAAGTCCATTAACTGTGAACAATTTTTGATTTGTAACAGCAGTAATCGTATGCATACTGCTTGTCAATGCATGTTCTCACATATGGTATAAAACTAAAACATTGCTATCTGAAGAGTTCTTCATTTTTGCTGATGTCCTCATTTTGTTTGAGACATCGTTTATTGGGGCAGCATGTAGGGCACAGTGAAACTTTCACGATGCAACCTGAAACTGGATGAAACAAACCTGAAGGTTGGATCAAGTTCACAAGAACATTTGCTGAGGTTTGTAAGTCTGGGTTGAATTTGCAGCCGATCTGTGCTCACTTACTGTGTGTCGGAAGAACCACGAGAGCTGTATTGGTTTCATATGGCTTCAGCCTTCGCTCGTTCCACGCAACTGGTGTCTTCAGTAAGAGCTGGACGTCGCTTGTTCCAACTCTGGAAAGTGAACTAAGGTAGGAGGGAGGCAGAAAGCAAGAGACTTTGGCACTGCCAGAAGCACACGGAGGAAAGGCATGTGTAGGCACCATCTCCCACTGTGTTTGAGAAGCTCCCACTTGGTCGTTACTGGGCTGCAGGACAACGTGGCAGGAGAGGACCATGCAGGCACATTGGGGTTTTGGTGACGAGGAAAAGCTGATGAGTGGAAGTGGAGATGACGTAGCTTCCCCTCCCGGATACAAACGTGGGAGTTTTGTGGGAGGTCTCTTGGAGTCAGGGGAAAATTAGAGGAAATTGTAACGGAGGGAGATGAGTGTTTGGGGGGAATAAAGGATGGAATGAGCTGAGGTATGCGATGGCTGAAACATATAAAGGAGAATTCAAGGGAGGAGACACAAAGTGCCTCCAGGAGGAGTACTTCAGTGTGGCGGGTGGGGGCCAGCATCTCATTTTGGCAGTTAGAGGAGGGAGGCACTCGATTTCTCATCGAAGGGTTATTTCTGGATCCTTATGAAGAAATGTGAAAGGAAAGTTTTCTAGTTTGGATTGTCTCTAGTGAATACAATCTTCCAACTCCTGGGCATCTCATCATCACCTTAAAAATAAAAAACAAAAAAACTTTATTTCTTCATCCTCTGCAGATACTTGCTGATGGTGATGCCTGCAACTCTCTGTTGTGAACTCCGTGTCGCAGGAACGAGTTGGGTTAATGCTTGTTCGAATGTCCAGTGCTTGGTATCATTCTACTGAGGTTATGCCACTAACAAATTGTTCCCTTTCTATTTCTCTGTCAACTATGCCAAAATCAGCTTAAGTAGCACCTGAAGCTGCCGGAGTTTGTTTTAGTTCATTTCCAGTATGTAGAAATATAAGCGGCAAAAGAAAATTCAATAAGTGATCTCCCGAGAGATATGCAGGAAGCCTGGTTTTTGGGAACCCACCATACTTCATGCCAGTCAGAGTTGTGGAACCTTCAAGCCCTTTTTGGCCAAGCTTACCAGTAGGATAGAGGTCTTAAAGTTAGATAAATTAATCTCATCTTCATCTAATAAATTCTTTGCTGAGCAAGAACGTCCCACACGAATGCTCTGTGTACTGAGGGAAAGGACTCAGCTGTTGTCTGGCAGCGCGGCCCTGGACCAGCCTTGGCATGTAAGTGCTTTAAGAAAGCATCCTTCTGGTATTTTTGCTGGTCGTAGGCAATTTCGTATCATCTAATGCAAAACTCTCTGCCGTCTTCTGTTTGGCACTCCAGTGTAAGATAGAAGCAGTTTTAGGGAGATCTTGTAAGAAGCAGCATCACCCAGATTAATGAAGAAGCCTGCCAAATTAAATCTTTAAGTTATATCTCTGGCATCTGTATTCCTGAAGATACTGTGTGGTGCAGACAAGTGTACGCAAAGTTCGTGGAGCTGGAATTGGGCTTGGGAATCCCATGGTAACTTCGATAGAGAGCAGTATCTAAAAGGATCAGTGGGCAGTGTGCTTATTTCATTTGTAGCCAAAAATGTATTCTACCTTCCAGCAAATGGTCCACAGGAGCTGAAATACAACGTGGTTTCAGGTGACAGATACAGAAGACTCAGCTAAATAATAGCATTAACATCTACTTTGGGACATCAAGCCTAAAAACTATATACATAAAGATGGCATTCTGAGAAGACTTCTACATGAGAACAGCAGAAAGTAGCATTTTGTGATCACGTCTGTGATGCAGCTTTGAGGAGAACAAAACCAGAGTTCCTGAGGGTTTTTTTCAGCCAAAGTGGCTCAGAGTTGTAAGGACTAGCCACCATTAGCCTGGTCATTTTGGCAGCCTGAATGCACATTTGTATTCTTTTTTCCTCCTGATTTCTTGTGAAAACGTAATTAATGCAATTTGTTGTTGATGTTGTTGTTGTTCCTGAATAACTTTAGTGCATTTCTAGTTCAGTGTATTGAAATTGTCTGTAGGGACAGACCCTGATGTCTTGGAATCGACCTCTTGAGATGCTGGGTGATGGAAGGAGCGTCCTGTAGGTTAAGAGGAGGTGGTGGGATATCGAAGGCTCCCTGCTGTGAGGAGGAGCGTAGGATCTCACCAGATAGGGGAAGAGAGTGGATGGAAGGGGAAAAGAGTGGGGACTGCCTGGAGGCCATGGTTGCTCCTTACCCTTGTTCATGCATCGTAACTTTGAGACTGAGCATGTGTATTTTTAGAGCCCTGCTAGGTGAGCTGCAGAGGGAGGTGTTCTGCATGAAATCTCTCCTGATGTCCTGCTTTTGTAGAAGAAACTGTTCCAATCACTGTACTGAAGGGAATAATGCTGGCAGCAGCCAGCTTAAGATGAATGTACACTCGCAGGTCTTCTGTTTGTCATGTGCGGGGATGAAATGGGAAATGTTTAATATGTAAATTAAAAGGACTAGCATAATAAATATTCACAGCAGCACATAAAACACCGAAATGTATTTTTCCTCAAACGCTTCCTCGGTTAACCTCGCTCAAGTTACAAACTGCTCTTTCCTTGCATCATTTGATTCTGGGGAAAGCCATTAGCGAAGGTACAAGGCCGTAAGTCAAGATGCTCAGGTTCTCTCCCCGTCCCATCAATTACCTGCGTCGTGAGCGGAGGCAAGTCATTTTTCTGCCCTTGGGTCACGTCCTAATCTGATGCTTTGGCTGCCTGTTGACAGATCTCTCCGTGTCTATTATAAGAAGTACTTTATTATCAGACAGGTGGTGTTGTCAATTGCATTTCTCTAGTTGGTGTCCGTTTCTGCAGCATATTGAGAATTACAGTTAATAAGCTAATCAAATACAAGTGTGTTAATTTAATTTCAATGAAGCAGATGTTGCTTTAAATTCCCTAATACATGACATAGAGATTAGTTTTTCAAGAGTGGACAAGATGGGCAATGTAATGTGAATTAAATATAGAAATTTCCACGAACTTAAGTGGAGACTGCCGTTGTTTGGTCAGTTTTTCTTCCCTCAGCTGCTCATTTTCCTACACACTTCTTCCACATTGGTAGTGTGGTTTAAAAAAGAAAGAAAATTGTAAAGGTGTCCTGTCAAGGTTTGCAGTCTAGTAACAGCCTGCACAGACACATGCAGTACCAACACTTGTGTGAAAATGCCTATGCTGGGAGGCTTCTTGCAAATTTGAGATTTTTTTTTTATTTTATTTTATTTTAGAACTTTTAGAAAACTGTAGGCTGCTTTAGTGAACACAGATAATGAAACTCCTAGGTGATGCCTTTACTTGAACGTACAGCTTGAGTACGTACTGATCTGTCCATTAGTGCTGAGAGATCCAGCTTGCAATTTAAAATACTGCCATTTGAGTGGAGTTGCTTGTACGTGGCATTCGTGTAATGGCTTAGATTTGCTGGCTCCCCGAACCTGCCATTTGTCAGAAAACGGGCATTTATGAACTTGAACGTATGGTACGTTTAAAATACCACTAAATTTAGGCTATGCAAACTTTAAAAATTATATTTCACGAAAACAAAATCAATTTCTAGTCTATTTTCATCATTTCTTTTTTCCTTTGTTTTTAAATAGCGTTTGGTAAAAGCTTCAAAATATTATTATGCATACTTAATGTATTATCCTTAGTTCTGTGGAATTAGTGGGTTTCAAATCCTATTGATGGTGAGTGTTTCAGTCCAGATGGCCTCAGCTTGGTGTAATTTACCTTTTAATGTATGGCTTGCCAGCTGGGACAGCTCAGCTCTGGGTGAAATTTGCATAGACACCAGATATTTGTTACATGCCTGGAAAGGAAAGTGTGAGCAAGTTGGGGCTTATGCTAATACTTTGCTATCGCCACATGCTACCACTAAAGCAGCAAAAAAAGAATTACACTTTTCATTTGTTCTCAGCGGTTAAATTATGAGTCTCTGCCTTATAAAGATTAGATATGTTTCAGTGAGCTCTTTAGTACTGATGAAGCAGGCAGTGCTTTAATCGTGAAATTATTTCACCTTGTTAAAATACTGCAGTTCTCATTGAACAAATTAAGTTATAAAATACTGAATACGTGCACCAGGCATTTCCAGACTTCAAATAAATTTTCAGACAAAACAAACTAAAATATTATGGGAACTCACTTTTTAGAGCTTTTTTTTTTAATTCTAGTTCTATTTTTGTTACAGTAGTTTTAAAAGATTAGAAATTACTGAAATTACTGGTTCTAAACTAGTGCCACGCTATTCTTGTAAATGCCCCAATAACAACAATAATTAATATCCCCACATTTGCATTTTAAACCACTCCATTTCCCTAGTCATCTATTACTTGGATTTAAAAATTCATTTCTAGTCAAAACTTGGCACAACGTTTCTGAATTCCATACTTTTTACCAGATGTAGAAATAAAAGCGAAAGAATTCGGCTTTTTTTCTTCCTCCATTAGAGGGTCCAATAAAGTATGATTTAAAACATGTCCTTGTTTTGATAAATTGCTTTCGGTTTTGCAGCTTCAGAATAGCTCTGATTTTAAAATAATAATAATAATAGTCAGGGGGCAGCGGGGATGGTGTGGTGGGGAAGGTGGGATATCGCTGATGAGCATAACGAAGCGCAAGTTTCTGCCTTACAGAATGCCAAATACCCCCAGCTCCTTGGGGACTTCAGGGGAGCAGAGTACCGTAAGAGCACAGCCACCTTTTCCATTTGGCCACCGTTCAGTTTGCCACAAGAGTGGAGACAGCCTTGGTCACAAGCTGCATAGGGTGCTGATAGCAGCTGTCTTGAAATGGTTCTTTGGGGGAATTAACCACTCGCAACTTTTCCAGAGGTGTGTCTGCTTTGGGATAACGTGTCGTTGTCTATGATGATTTTCATCTACGTGCATCTCTTATAAAGATCTCGGTTTACCCAAACCAAAACTTGCTACAAAAGCCTGCAGTTTTCTATTGAACCTTTGGGAAGGAAACTTTTTGAGTCCTGGCTGAAATTGCTGGATATTGAAAGAGACACCTATTGAATGGCTGATTCAAAATTACACTTGATGAGATGCAAGGTTTTATTCTGCTTCTGCTGTTTTAATTTTAGAAGATCCAATTTTCATTGGGGGAAACTTAAGAAATTTTGGTAATCTTCACAAAATGGCAGAAATGTTTCCTGCTTTGGGTTAGTGGCCATGCAAAGGCCACCAGGATGCCATGCAGGGCCTTACTCTGTGACACTGGGAATGTGCGGTTGGTTGATCGGCCGTAACGTACGGAGCTGAGAGGCTGTTTCCTTTCTGGATTGGTAATGGTCTGTTGAAATATTATTGGGTCTATATTAATGAATCAGCTTTATTTAGTCAGAAAACCTTTCTTTCAAGGCTAACTTGAGTTGATGCAAATACTCCACCCATGCATCTGCCATTGTTGGATTTGTACAGCAGTGGCAGACTTTTGTCCAAAAGTGCTAGGTTGCCCAAGGCATAGGTGTGAAAGTTGCACAAAACTCAAGCGTACAGGTTTCCCTTCAATTACTGTGCTTTGCCTCCACCTGAGGAGACAAGGACAAACAGTGGTGTGGGATGGCCAGACCAGGTTTGAAGCCTGCTTGCTGTCGATCGCCGTGTCTGTTACCGGTATGGATTTTTGGAACATTTTGGCTTTGTTCCAAATTGTCTCGAGATTTCAGGTCTTTCTTTAAAAGTGGTGTTTTTTGAAAGCCATAAACATGTGCATGTGTGCTCTTGCATCTCTGGCAGGAGGGAAGGGGAACAGTGTCAGCCTGCACCACTGGAAGGACTCTTCATGTCTCCCATGAAGTGCAAGGTGCTCTGCTGTCCAAGTCACTGCCGCTGGCTTTGACAGAGTACAAGATGCTCGCCTTTGGTGACTGCTCCTTCTTCATGCCTTGCCTGAAAGAGAACACGGGTCTGCTAGGGCTGTGTTACATTGCCACAGTCTTGGCCAGCATAAAATAGTCATTAACTTAAGTGGATAAGGATTTAGGCTGTCACTGAGCCTGAAGAAGAAGGAAATAGGAAAAAAAAATACAACAGCAAAAAAAAAGAAAAAAGAAAAAAACCCACCCTTGCCCTAAATATGTAAATATTGGCGTACAGGAATAGACATTTAAAATTTATCGCAGAAGCGAGAGCACTTTGTGAGGCGGTGCCCCGTCAGAATGACAAAAGAACAGCCATGTTTTGTAACTTGAAACTCAGGATTCTTTCCCATTTCTGTCTCCAGTGGTTAGAATTCTTCACTCTTGCTAGATTACAAGTCCACAGGGACTTTTAAAACTACTTATTCAGACTTTACTGTTTTGGATGTACGAGAGTTAGTTGCATTAAGCTGTAGCTTGGAAAAAAAAACTGAAACCATTTTTATAGCATTTTTAAAATAACTTTATTAAGGGATAGCATAAAAGATCACAGTTTCTCTGTTTTTACAAGCCTGCTTTGAAAAGATAATAAAGCTACTACACAGGACATGTATTAGGCTGGTGATTAATGTGTCTGTGTGTTATAGCTCTGAATACTCTGAAACCTACTTTATATTGCAATGAGTGAAAATGTCACATAGTGAAACAGCAGAGGAGGAATACGGTGCTAGGAAAATAGCGTGCACTAGCCTCTCGCTAAGTAATGTTTTACACATAGCAGCTTGGGCTAAACTTTGCTTTGCCTTCTGTGTGGTGATCTCAGAGTACTTCACATCAAAGAGGAGCTCTGTTTTGATAGAGTAATTGGTAGAGCCTGGGTAATACAATTACCCAGACCTTAGCAGGAAGCTGGGGCTCTTGACTGTACCAAAGAATATAGTGGAAGTTTTCAAGTAGTTTTTCTAGGATGATTATTTAATCACAGATCTCTGTATTTCAGGCCCTTGAATGGTGAATTAGCTTGGTTTTAAGATAAGATCCAGCTAAGTAAATATTAGGATTGGGTGAGAAAGATGCTCAGACAATCTTTCTCCTCTAGGGAAGGAGAGAGATCTCCCCCTTCAGACACCAAATAATTTAGGCTGAAAAGGATCCCTTGAGATTTCATGGTCCAGCCCTGCGCTCAAACCAGGATTAACCTCATAGCTAGATGAGTTTGATCAGGGCCTTGTCTTTTGGGGCAGCCTTTTTCAGTGCCTAGTTATTCTCACTGTGAAACCTTTCTCTTTATATACAGTTGAAATTTTCTGTGCCACAACTTGCATCCATTGGCGTTTGCTGCTTCTGCCATGCACAAACCTCTGAGAAGAGCCTGGTTCAACCTTGTAGCTAGACAAAGCCAGCCAGCTTTCCCAGCTTCTTCACATCTTGCGTGTTCCAGGCCTCGACCACCTTAGTGCTTCTCTGGTGAAGCATTTCCCTTCCCGTTTATCATTTGCCCTATTTATTCAGGTTGCAGAAGAGGACATAGTCTTCCAGTTCTGTCCTCCTGAGTGCCACAAAGAAGGGAGTAAGGGCTTCTCTCGACCTGTTGCCTGCAATCTTCCTTAATGCAACCCAGGGCATTGCTAGCCTGAATCACAACCATGCTGCCCTGCTGGCTCATCTCCTCCCTAACTACCAAAATCCCTGGGTGCTTTTCAAAAGAGCTGCTGCTCTAACCCCAAGCAGCGCTACAGGCTGGGAGATGAGTGGTTGGAAAGCTGCCTGGCTGAGAAGGACCTGGGAATACTGGTTGATAGTCAGCTGAATATGAGCCAGCAGTGTGCTCAGGTGGCCGAGAAGGCCAACAGCATCCTGGCTTGCATAAGAAACAGTGTGGCCAGCAGGTCTAAGGAGGTGATTGTCCCCCTGTACTCGGCTCTGGTGAGGCCGCACCTCGAGTAGTGTGTTCAGTTTTGGGCCCCTCGCTACAAGAAGGACATGGAGGTGCTTGAGAGTCCAGAGAAGGGCAACGAAGCTGGTGAGGGGTCTGGAGAACAAGTCTTACGAGGGGCAGCTGAGGGAGCTGGGGTTGTTCAGCCTGGAGAAGAGGAGGCTCAGGGGTGACCTCATCGCTCTCTATAGGTACCTTAAAGGAGCCTGTAGCGAGGTGGGGGTTGGTCTGTTCTCCCACGTGCCTGCTGACAGGACGAGGGGGAATGGGCTAAAGTTGCGCCAGGGGAGGTTTAGGTTGGATATCAGGAAGAACTTCTGTACTGAAAGGGTTGTTAGGCATTGGAAAGGGCTGCCCAGGGAAGTGGTTGAGTCACCATCCCTGGAGGTCTTTAAAAGACGTTTAGATGTAGCCCTTAGTGATATGGTTTAGTGGAGGGCTTGTTAGTGTTAGGACAGAGGTTGGACTAGATGATCTTGGAGGTCTCTTCCAACCTAGACGATTCTGTGATTCTGCTCACCCTGTCAGTCCACAGCATGTATCTCAGCATAGGCTTATTCTGTCCCAGGTACAACGCTCCGCAGTAGTCTTTGCCAAGAAACCTGCTGGGATCAGTGGGAGGGCAGTCTCTTTTAGAAGAAAGCCTCCAATGAAAGGTGAGGCGAGGATTGCGTTACAGTGCTTGGTACAGATTTATTAAAAGTGCCCAAGTTCTGGCAGTGCTGCGGCGCGACTCCACCAGCTGTGGCTTTTTCCAACTCTCAGGGGAAATCCTGCAGACAGCAGAACATTGCAAAAGGAAAGCTGTGACTTTATAAGGGATCAGCGGGAGAAATTCGATACCCTCCTGTCATTCTCAAGATGATGTCCTGTTATTTAGCAGCTCTAAAGGCTGTGTTTGAGCACAGGAGATTTCTGCTGCAGGGCTGCGATTAGTTCACTGTTTTGTTTAAAAGGAGGAGAAGGGTGTCTTTTGCAGCGTTAAAATGCTTCTCTTTCATCATCAGTTCTTTGCGTTTTCTGAGACCTTACTGAAAGCAACGATCTTCAAAATGCTGTACTTAACTATATATAAACATCCAGATAAAAATTAGAAGTTAGAAAATAAAAAAGATGAAAGCTCAAGCAGGGGTAGATGACAAGATGTCTGTTGTGTGTGGCTTGCTGGTAAGCACCAGAAGCTGAGTGCTCGGTCATCAGATTTTCAGTTGCCAGCTAACCCAGACTACTTTGAGGGTTTTTCTTAGGGCGGTGTGCCTCTGAGGGCTCTGTTGTAAGAACAGCTCAGGTAACCTGGTGAGCTTACATCTTCGGTGAAATTTATTTCAATTACAGATAGAACCGCTAAGTATTCTAATACCTATGTCGCTAATAGTTTAAAAAAACATGAAGGATTAAGGGCCATATGTTCTCCCAGGCAGTGAACTTAGCAAAGTGATGCATCCGTTGTAAAATCTTGTGTGTTTGTGTGTAGCCCCTCCATCCATCCGCAGAAGCACAAGTGTGTGCTGCAGAACCGCAGGCTGCAGGCAAGGGTGTGTGGTCTACAGCAGCATGGGAGGAGTCAGGTCAAAGGCAAACTTTTATATATGCACTGTGCTACCGAGGGGAAAGGAAGCAGTAAACCAGCAAAGGACTGCCTTCCTTCAATACTGGCTCTTTTAGTTTCCCCTTCTGCAGCTGAGGAATCCCCCTCCCTTCCCCGTGTCTTGTGGAAGAACACAGATGCAATATTAGAGAGCCAGCGGAGCTGTGCTAATAGGTTTGAGGTCTGAATGGAGGAACCGTCCTGCAGAGCCTGCGCTGTAGATTTCACTGCCTGAGCTGCATTATGTGGAATACAAACCATGTTGGATGTATGCATTTTAATGTATATAAAAATAAGTCAAGCAGTGAGATGAACAGCATGGTATTTTCTGGAGAGATCAGCGCTTCTAGATGCCAAACATGGTTACAGTAATCTCATATTTAAGGGATACAAATTGGAACCTGATTTGAACGTAGCCTGACAGTAAAAGTATCTTAATTAATATACAGCTACAGTTTGCTGCACAAATTCTGCTGTTTGCTATGTGTCAATGTGAATCAAGAGCATTTTCATTATTCCTTTTGAATGCATGTAAGCATAAGAGAAAAAGGAATGGTGTAGTGTGCTTAGTCCGATCTTGGGTGTGAAACTTCCAGATTGATGTGGTTTCAACAAGAGTGTGAAAGATGGCTAGTTACATGACTTTTGTATGTCTTCTTTGAATGGTTTTGTGCTATCTAGGATTTTTGGGTCAGCTCTCCTGGAGGATATAGAAATTCTACTGGATCGTCACAGCAACTAGTTCAGTTTCCAAAGAACAAAGAGAAATTCTTGTTTTATGTCAAGGCAAAACGGAGTGAAATCTTCCCGTTGGTATTCAGCTTCATCTGTTTGAAGTATGATGGTTACGCCTTGCACACCTCTGAAGCACCTAGTAGTTCAGCAGAGGAGGCTCTTAGACAACTGTTAAAGAGCAATCAAGAACACTTTCTTTGCAGAGAAACAAAGAATGCTTATAAAGGGTGATCGCTAAAGGTTAGGTGCAGCCTGAAAGAAAACCAGGCCATGTAGAACTTGTGAAACATTTGATTTCAATATTTGCTGCACTAATTTGACAAACTATTGGCACAAAGATCAGGTCATTACACTGAGCTCACTGATGAAGGAAGAAATAATGCAGCACTGAAATATCTTTTTTCAAAGCCTTATATATATATATATTTATTTTTTTCAAAGTTTGGGGATTCATTTCATTTCATTTACAGCTGGGATTGCAATCTCCTTGCTTCATTTCAGAGAACCATCGCAGCTGAACCAAATATTCCTCTCTGCTGTGGGACTGTTTCAGAGGATGTGTTATTGGAAGAATGTTATGCAACTTGATATAGACATGTGAATCTGTTCCATCTTCTTGATTTATAAACTGACACAATCTTCACAAGTTTTTCATTTGTAGTGAGATAGACTGGTTTCTCAGCATTTGGAATCATTTAACTGAGCAAGGAACTTAGCCTGCAAACTTGTGTGCAAGACTGGGCGGTATTTTAGTTTTGCTTCGTGAGTATGAATCTTGGTTGTCAGTCTGCTATGGTCTTTAATCCTGCAGGGTGCTGTTACTGGGCCTTGCGTGCTTAAAACTGAACAAGAAAAGAATGATCCAAGTAGAGAACAGAGCTGCATTAATAAGGACTACCTTGGGCACAGTGACCATCACAAAACGGCTGGAGGAAAATGTCACTAAAGGCTTTTTTTATGTGTGTCAGGGTTTTTTCTTAAGACCAAATCTTAGCTGAAGTATTCAGTGTCCACTTCTTGGCTTTATTTTTCTCCTCATGTGCTTCACAGCTTTCCTATCTGTCCTATAAAATTCATTTTTCTTTGGCTTGCTTCTGTTTATGGTAAGAAATGGTATCATAGTTTACCTCTGTCATTCGCTTTGGAACCGGTCTGAAGAACTCATCAGTCTTGCCCGTTCTTCAAGAAGACATGAATTTTATCCACTTAATGATAGCAAATGTGTTTGGGGAATTGGTTGAACAAGACATTGTTGAACGGAAACATTTTTTCCCCTTGTTTTTCCCTTCTTCCCTCTGCACACAGCTCTTTTGCAGCTGATGACATGGGAGTGCCGGTTGTCGGAGTTATTCAAGAATATCTTCCCCAAATACAACACATCATCACAGTTCAGTTCTCACCCTGTTTAAACAACCATATCCTTGGTAACAGGACCATAGGAGATGTAGCTCAGTGTGCACTCTCCAAAAATCTCATTCCATGCAATTGGGAAAAAACCGAAGTGATTTTTGTGCCAACTTGTGCTTTCAGAAATAAATGATATTACAAAGCAAATATTACAAAGCTTTGTAAATGACAGGGCTTTGACTGATATTGCATTCTGCAGAGCCTGATGCTTTTATCAACTGCAGGCAGCCAGAAGGTAGCTGGAGTGGAATGACTAGTGCCAAAATCAGAGCAGACTTTTCCAATTTTCAGTCTCTAGTGCAACATCTGGGGGTGTGTTGCAAGCTTCTTGCATGATCCTCTGCTATGGGCGTCCCTCAACAGCTCTGAGGGAGCAGGAAGGTTGAACTGTGCTGAACAGTTCTGAACTTGTTTCTCTCTTTACCATACGTGCTAGCCTTAAACGTGCATAACACCTTAACAGAGACACTGCAAGATGTTGTGAGTTTGCAGGAGGCTAAGCCAGGCTTATCTACAAAATACCTGTATGCTCAGGCAGAAATACTTTGCAGAATCCTCATCCTGTCAGATAATCTCGGTGGGTGAGGGGGTTGTTTGATTTTCATGGTTCTGGTACTTGATTGCATTCTTTTTGCCTGCCTCAAAATGTTGCCAGAGGTGTGCTGGGCTCTGAAGCCTCACCTGAAGGGTGGCAGTGGGAGCAGGGAGTTCAGTGTTGTTTCAGTCTAACTGGTGTTCTTTGGCATAGAGTATCTCAGCTTTGTAAAATCTTGAAGCAGATCAGTCTTTGCTAACACTTCTATTTTTATATATATATAAATGATTTCGCACATCTTTTTAAAAACAGATGATGGGTGTCATACCAAAGAGGAAAAACAAAGGATGGAGGAACCTCTCCTCATACGGGTTAAAATTGCATTGCTGTCCCCTTATGACGTGAAATAAATGCCTAGCCCTACCAGTTTGGATGACCTGTAGGGTCCATTAGCAGGGGAAGTCAATAAAATGCATCACAATTAACTATGTCTTGTTGATCTCCCACTGACTGGAGCTGCAGTGGATAATTGTCTAGTGGTGGGAGTTTTGCCATGACTAGCTTTATCATTTTGTCAGTTTGCTAATAAAAGGTCAGCAAAGGTACAAAGAACCCAAGATTTACATATGGCAGATAAGAAAGCATCATGGGAAGCCTGCCTTTGAGACGGCCCCGTGCGTTCGTTGCAATTGACACCCATGCTGTGATTCCATAATTGACAAGAAATGCTATTACTAAGCGGATCTGCTGAGATAATTAGGATTCAGGGTTGCATTTTTAATCTGACTTGAGTCAGATAATTTATCACAGCAGTAGCAAGCTGTCAGGGTCACACAATAAATACTGATTATGGATGAATAAAGATTAAGTGCAGCCTGCAAAAAAATTAGGCCAAGTAGTACTTAAGAAACATTTTATTTCAATATTTACCATGCTAATTTCGTGTAATATTGGCAGAAAGATCATGTCTCTAAAATAAGCTTATTTATGAAAGAAGATAATGCCGTGCAGGAGTGTCTGTACTCCGTATCTGTTTAAGTCTTAAATTTAATTCCTAATTGATTGCAAAGAGATATTAATTTTGAAAAGGTGATTTAGCACGACTGTTCATTCCTATCACCACCATAATTATTTGACGCTTTAAAGAAAAAAATACTCCATCCTGGAGGCAGACCTAATTTGTTAGCATTAGTACGATACTGTGCTTTTAATTTAACGCAGCTCTTGTTGTTGGTTCACACATGGACAGTTTATGGCACTTTCATTTAATTAAAGAAACCCATTTATTAAAATAGGCGACATCCAGAAATGCTTTTGAAAGCCATTTACAAACCAACACGTTTCGCACAGCACACGCACATGCACTTAGAGCTTCCGAAGGGTGCAAAATCAGATGAGAACATCAGCATTTATGAACACGGTATGTTTTTGTGACAAAAGCTAGTGCAAAGATGACCAATTAATCCATGGGTGCTGTATCCAAAAGGCATTTCAAGAGCTGCTGAAATGCAGTAGCTACCCAGAGAGCGTGCTTTTCCCTGTTAGGCCTCTCGTGCCTCTTCAGCAATACAAAGCAGCTTTAGCTGCCACATTTAGATGATGGGTGTGTGTTTTGAGATTAACATGCTTGCATTTTAGAGTCCTTTTTGATGTGATTTGTGGCATTGAATATTTTATGCAGAGTGGCTGATGTTTCCACTTCTTGGTCAGCAGCATTCGTGGCTAACTCATTACTGTGGTGGAAACAGGGCTTGGGGGCCTTCGTAATGATAGGCCTCCAGTAATTATCTGCTTAAGGAGAGCCATAATTACTGTGAAATTCTTTCGGGTGAAATTGAAAGAATGAAGTACTGATACTTAAAAAAAAATTAAAAATCAAATGTTACCAAATCTTAGGAATACATGCATTTTAAGGGTAGCTGTGGGGAATATAAAATACATTGAAGTCTTTGTTTTGGTTCCAGAAAGTAAGTAGATGATTCTCAATTGTTAGAAGTCTGAATAATCTTTGAGCATATATTATTCTCTTTTACGTGGGCATGCAGGACTGTTTTGTCATGAGATGCTCTCTGCTTTTGTCTTAGGAGAGAGGAAAGAGAGGTCAGTGTCGCTGTGTGAGAACACAGCCTTTGGATCAGGAATGAGGAATTCCTCGGTGTTGACTCTGTAAAGCATAGTTAGGAGATGTTTCCCCTTGAAGCCAAGAAAACAATGAGGTGTTTTGGTAGATGCATCAATAACAAGTAACTTGTTTCTGGAGCATAAAGCATCCAAGTGTCTCTATCATCATGCAAGTCTCCCTCACAGCAGGCACTTGAAATAAAACTTCTGTGGCACCGATTCTTCTCCTCTACCTCCTTTAGCCTGTAATCCTTCCAAATATCTAATTGCAGGCAGCGTTGTGTTACTTGTATGACTGCCAGAATGACATTCCCCTAACACTATTTTAAGATCATTTTCTAGGTAATGAAGTGACTTGCTGCTCCACTTAAACAACGGGGAGCAGCCGGGTGTATCGGTGTAGCGTTCAGCCCTTTCCTTGTGGGAACACCACGCTGTGTGTGAGGCTCTTGCTCGGGCCACAGGATATTAAAGCCGAGGCTGAGGCCAGGCAGGAGAGCCGAGAACAATGTTGGCTGCAGCACGTAAACAGTTTGCTACTATTGCCGTCGGTCTGTGGGTGCCGAAGACCACTAAAACTCAGATACAGGCTGAAAGCTTTTATGGGCCCAGCAACCTACCCTGGCCCAGGCCGGGGTCGAGTTTTCAGATGAACATTGTTAATGTATTGTTAATTTTGTGTTAATAATGTAAACAACTCCTGGGGAGGTGGGAGTTTGAATCTACACAGTGAAAGAGCTGTGTTTGCAAGCAGGTTGGGAATCACATCTGCTCAGAGGGCATTATTTAGGAATTTGGTTTCAAATAGTTCCTTTCATAGTCCAAGTACAAGGGACAGTGGCTGGAGTCATGCCTGGAATAAAATAGGAAGGAGAAGGAGGCCACTCCCTGACAGCTCCGCGCCTGCAAGCCTGCTCGACTGCTGCTTCCTTGGGGTGCCTCTGGCAGGTAAGAAGAGGGGGGCAGCAGGGCGGGGGGCCGAGTGCCTGGGCAGTGAAGAGAGCAAATTAGGTCGGGCTTGGCTGACCTGGAGGTCTGCCTCTTGGGCGTCTCTTTGTGGAGCCCTCTCTCCCCATTCCTGCAGCTCACCCAGCTGTCCTCTGCTCCGAGTGGCCCCTAACTCACGCGGGGGTGCCTCAAGCACACCCACCTTGGCAGGGGTGTAGGTGAATGCCCTGGGTGCCTTTGCTTTCAGCATGCACACGTCTCTGTAAGACCTGTTTTTGACAACGTGAGACTTCGCAGCTGACAAGCTGAGGAACACACGTAACCTGTAGCAATATTGGCAGATGTGGTATCGACCTCCCTTTTGCTGTGATGATTTATTCCTAATATCACTCCTACGTTAGGGGAACTCACTGAAATCCGTTGCAGCATTTACGGGCACGTTTGTCAAAAAGGTTGCTTGGTTTTGGAAGTGCCTTGTTAATTTACAAACAAGGAAGAAAAAGGATGTTGGTGGGTCAGAGGAAGAGATAACATTTGTCTGTCTTCTGTAGTGGTCTCACACTGATGAATTGATGAAGTCTTAAACTTACTTGATACCATATGTTATGACAAATTAATTCCTTATAAAATAATAGGAGAATAAAATCAAAAGTGACTTGAGCATGTTTGTGCTCCTCGGTAGGAACAGACTTTAATTGTATCTCTGAACACCATTCAGTCATCCTGCAGTACAGCAGTTGTTGTATATATACGTACAAGTCAGAGGGTCAGATACGTTGGAAGGGGTTCTTTGCAGGGGAGGTAAGGTGTAAGATCAGAGCTGTTGCAGGGGACAAGGAGACTCATTTGGGACAGGGCGTGGGGCAGCGGGTTACAGCGAAAACAGTCGTGTAAGGGAAGGTTAGATCTCGTTTAGAGGCGATCAAAGTCTAGGAGGGAACAGCTTTGCTTTTAAGTGCTATGTGGAGAGTAAACAAGCAGAGAAGAGAACTGTCTGGGGTGGTTTTAGTGACCTTGACACTTCAGTTAGGTTAGAAAACAGAAAGTCTGCATCTGCATGCACTTGTGTGCTCCAAAACTTCAGCAGCTATGATTAGGCTAGATAGTTTGTCACAACTGCTTCAAACACTTCTAAAAATTCTCTTGTCCTTGATGTGTTTGAAATACAATATCACTTAATTACAGAGTGGAAAAATCAGGAGTATAAACGTATTTAGCATTGAACCCCCGCCCTTTGATTCATACGGTTCTGTGAGCTGCATGGAAATCTGAATGTGAGAAAATATGTATCGGGAGTTGGTTAGCCAATACTCAAGTGATGAAGAAATGCTGTGTTAAAATTTTATAATGCATGTTACAGCTGTATAAATACGAATAAGGAATCCATAACATCTTGGATGGCTTTTTGCAGTGTTTTAGATGGACCTTAGGTGGTGCTGTTGCATTTTTTTGCTTTCAGCTGCTGCAGTTTTTAAAGCTTCAATCATTTTTATTCTGCTTTGCTTTCTAGATCATACTAGGAAATTAAGCATAGTTGGCTACACTGATATTTGTAAAATTTACCAAGGTGGAACACTAAAACGTAACTACTTGTAGGAGAATTTCATTTCTTAATTGGAAACACTTTAGCACCTTTATATAAGAAGGAAGTAATACCGACCTACGTTCATAGCATAAGGAATATCTTGTTCCACGTGTGTTGTTTTGCCTAACGGTGTATATCTGTGAGTATAAAAACAAATTAAAGACACAAGATTGAGTAAAACCTCTCAGAAATCAAGCTCAACATGTGGGATTGATGCTGTAAGTTCACAAGTCTTTCAACTTTCCATATGGCTAATTAAAAAGAAAAAAGTGGCTGAATTTTAGAAAAGAAATGTGTATGTCACATTGGCAACTCGCAGAGTGCCTCCTCTGTTAAAGGACCTATGCACAAGTTTTACATCCAATTTCCTGCCCTTATCTTCCTTATGCCAGCTCACAGTGTGGTTCATTGGGAAACAGTTTGCTTTTTTTTTCCTTTTTCTTTTTTCACAACATAAAAAAAATTCCCATGAAGGTTTTTTCCACTACAACTGCCTACCCTTTATGTTCTGCAGTCTGCCAAGCTTGCCAAAACTCAGCAGGTAGCCCACATGGTATGCATGTCTGTGTGAGAACGCTCCCCTGATGTGGACAAGATGTTGGTTGTAAAATGAAGCCAACATCTTGTCCACAAGTGTGCAAAAAAAATATCCTCAATCTGGACAGACATGTTTTTGTAGGCTGAATGCATTGACTGTACTAATTCAAAGACTAAACCTTTTAAAACCAGGCAAAAATAATTACATCGTTAGAGTACCAACACTGCTATCAATAGTGGTAAGCTGCAGATGTGTTTGTTAATCTGAGACCGTTTGGTCAGACTTTTCCTTCCCCTGTATTTACAGTAATTCTGTTGGCAGCTGTAACTTCAGGGGTTTTATCCCTGCTATTTTAGTCTCTGCAACCTGGACAACGAATGTAACCCCAAGACTGTGGGCTAGGAAGGAACGAAACAGTACTTAACTGGCGAGATGCTGTAGGTTCAGCCCATAGTTAGCCCAGACCTCCCTATGAAGTGGATGTTTTTGCTGTGTACCTATGTTCTGTGCATATGAGGAGGGGGGGAAGGAATGTTGTATAGACAGAGAGGGCTAGTAGTGACAGATAATCTTAAACCAGGCTCTGGTACTCTGAACTCTGACATAAATAATTGAGGTAAAGCTGATTGCATAACGAAAAAATAATAATTTAAAAAAAAAGCCCTGCAGGGTTATTCCCTGGAACTTTGTATGCCTCATATTTTCCAAACTGAAATTGTCAAAATGTTCTGATTAGTTTAAAACTAGCAAGTATTAGATTTTCCTGTGTGAACAAACCAAAATATTGACACAAAACTTGGGGCTAAACTTCAATGCTTTCACTTAATTTAGGCTAAATTATGAAAAGGGACAGAATTTGGTTTAGTTTCACTCTGGTCTTATCAGTCTGGGTTTGTGGTTTAAACTTTTATCTATCGGATTCTGAGTGTTGTGTTTTTTTGGTGGTTTTTTTTTTTGGTAAGAAGTTGAAAACTGTCACATTACACTTACTGGTACACATAGTGACTAAGGTATATCTTCATTTCTGATCAAGACGGAAACTCCTGCTGATTCATACAGCTCACTTGGTGAGCCCCGTAGGTAGGTTCACTCTTTATTTTAAGGAACATCTTTCCATAGGACTTGATATTGTATGCCTAGCTCGGGTGCCGCTGTTTCTCCCCTGTGTGTTAGGTCCTGGGACACCTGGGCTCCAGAGCATTTCCTGCACTAGCATCCATCCTCTGCGGAGGTAACCTTTGAGCACCTCTAGATTCTTTTAGGCTTGGTCAACACAGATCTTTTCTACTGATTTTTTTTTCTCCTGATTTGTGCTAAGGCCCTGATTTTGCAAAATTTGCCATTGTGGTTCCATCAGAAGTTACTGGAATCTGGGGATGCTTGACATACCTGAATGTTTTCAGTAATACTGATTCAGAGCACTTACTTCAGACATTTAATTTGGTTTACATATCTTCATAAATTAAAAAAAAAAAAAAAAATCCACATTTTTACCTGGCAAGTACATATTACATATTATCCATTTACCTAACCAGTGTATGCATCATTTTTTTAAATTTTTTTTTTTTTTAGATGTAATGATCAGTAGCTTTGAAAGAATCTGTGGCTGTTTCAAATCTGCAAATTAATATCTGGGAGATGTTCAGGCATGTTCTTCCATACAATGCCTTTCGTATCTGGATCATCCAAGATATAGTTGGTGTGTGGCTAGTGTAAACAGCTTCTGGTTTTGTCTTTATGCATTTTGGTTTGAAATTTCACGTTATACATGATTTAAAAATTGAATTTCGGCATAGCAGTGTAATGGGAAGAGAGGATTATCTTGAATTTTTTTCTTTTTAAGAAAAGATGAAACCTGTTATATTTTAGGCGATTGTCTTATGAATAGTTTATGCTCTATTGCAGGGAGGTAATTTTATAGTCATGCGTAGCAGTGCATCAAGAAAGATCTCATAAAGGAGTGAAAAATGACTGCATGCTAGTGTTCAGTATGCAAGAAAAAATTACCAGCTACATAAAAGTCTCCTTGATCATGCATGACATTGCCCAGTTTATGAGATCTTGGGACTAAAGAGTAATCTATTTTTAAGTATGTAATTGTTTTTGGCAGGCAGGTATTTCAAAATACAGAACTTAACTTTCTTCTGCTCTGAGTCTACTGCAAATTGTGGGCTGCGCCAATTCTCATGATGGAAAAGGACTTTTTCATTTTTCTTCATAAATGTCAATTTTGAAGTTTCATTTCAGTCTATTACAGGTGAACATGGCTCATAATTTATGTGTTGTACTGACAGACTACAAATAATAATGTCTCTTGGAAGAGCAAGTCAGAAAATCACCCGGCGTATTAATTACAATTGTCAAGCAATGACTGGTTGTAAATTTAATATCAAAGACCCAGACTTCTTAAGAAAGTATCTTAAATGTTCTGTTGAAATATTTGCCCTTGAAATTGTATGTTGGACAGTATGTATTAAAGTGATACAGTAATTTTTTTTTTCTGCTGGAAACATCTTTTTAAATAACAAATTGGTAGGAAAAGTGATTTTTTTTTCTTTTTTCCTTTTTAATCGCTGTTACATTATCTAGCCAATACAGGAATTCTATAACTACATATCATTAAAGTTAATTACTGGGTTTGGCTGCTTAATAACACTTCTGATGCACCTCAAGAGCTTAACAAGGCAAAGCTGCTTCTGCATGTGTGATGTATGGTGCGGCATGGCTAAGGGACAGCATCCTCTGTGAGCCCCCGTGTCTCTGTATTTGCAACCCATAAGCTGCATGTTTCTGAGGAGTGAGCAGCACGTGTGCCCTGATCGAGGGCTCAGCATCCTGCATGGCTCTGGGCTGCGAGGCCACGCAAGGTCAGCTTCTTCAAAGAAAGATCCCAGCTGGACTTTCCAGTGTAGGTGATGGGATTTTGCTCCAGCACAGAGGTAGTAAATGGCAGGGGTGCAGGCATGGCATGTCCTGACCACCTCTTCCATGTCTTACAGTTGGGTCTCTCTCGAGTTCCCCGTGTGAAAGCAGCCCAGCTTTAAGCTTTCTCTCCCTGCCGTGGGTTGGAAGCTGCACGCTGCGCTATCTGCACAGCTTGCTGCACGCAGCTGGGAGGAGAGCCAAGTTGGGGCTGGAGCGCAAAGCCCAGCCCAGCCTCAGAAGGCTTCCTGGGGTACCGGCTGAGGCGGGTGGGAGTTCTGGGCTCAATACCAACAGTCAGGATTTTGCATGAGGATTTCTAAGTGACTAGCAGTTTGGAGAAGCCAACTCTAGGTGCCTTTTTGCAAAGGCCTCGTTTTCAGAGGATATTGCTATTTTCAGAAAAGGAGGCCGCTTCTAGAGCTATCGAAAGTCGGTGGGATACAGAGAATATTTAGAGATCTGTCTGAGGTTCCAGTTGTGGTTGAACCAGCTATAAATACAGCAAGAGCGGGTGGACCCGAATGTGGAGGGAAGCCTGTGAAATGGGTCACGTGGAGGAAAATGAAGCTGAAGGGGGGTGAGTGGCAGAAGACACAGAAGGAGTTGGTGTTTATTGCTGTACGAAGTTGAAGGAAGTGGTTCGCCTGTCCGCAGGAAATCCAGCTTCGTTAGTTCTGTTCTTTACATAGCTTTTTAATTTAAGCTGGATGGGTAGTGGACTCACAACTAGGGAATGACGTGGTGACAAACAGCTTCTAGGCTTTTGCACAGTGGAAGCCCTTTCTTTTTTTTCCTGCGCATCTTAGAAATTGTTCCCATAGTGTTCTTCCATTCCCATGTCTGGATCAGGGTATGGGAACAGGCAATGGAAAGGCTTGTCATGCACAAAATTTATTTGAGGAATATTTGGAGAGAGTCCGTGATGAGGCAAGTCAGTCTGAGGCTGTCATCACTTCCATTTGGCGCAGGCTGGTGGTGCTGCAGAAGGGGATGGTTGCCTCTCCCCGCTTGGGCTGCCCGCTCCCTTTGGGTGCTGCCTGCGCGCAGCTGATGCGGTTTTGCTCGGGTTGGTTTTTGCTTGGATCCAGGGCCGTGTTCCAGCTTGCCCACAAGTGCACAAACACTGCTGCTGGGAAGGAAGAAGGAGCGGTGGTGAGAACGGGCAGGTTGGGGTGGAAGCAAGGTGGAGCCGCCCGCCGTGCCCGGGCAGCAGCGGGGCGTTACGCCAGCACGAGAGTTGTGAAACTGGTGCCTCCAAAGGGACAGCAGGAGGGTCCGAGCCCAGGGGGGCTGGTAAAGAACGGTAAAAGACAAGCAGCAATAACATTTTTAGGCCTTCTGAAAGCCATTAAAATCACGTGTTGTGTCACTGAAGTTCTTGATTTTTTTAATAGTTACACTGTGTTTACTATAGCACCAGTATTTCTATGCCTGTGTTTCACCATCCTCAAGTAAAAAGCAGTTGAGTATTCCTTCCTGGACCCAAGCAAGACAAAGAGGTGGGTAGATTTAGCAAGAAGGTGATGCATTTTTGGCAGTCATCTGGTGCTTGCTTTTCTTTATTCCCCTCCCCTTTTTTCCCAGAAGATCAAAACCTACGAAGAGTCCTCGTGACCGTGTGAAGTTTGTTCTCCCGAATGAGTTGTTCACGTGTATGTTTCTCCTTGTTCATATTTTCTAAAAAAGTTATTTGGGGTTCGTACTGTTTTGTTTCTGTCATTAAAAAAAAACCTGTCTTTTCTTGAAACCATGTCCAGTAATTATAGTTTTATTGACTCCTGACATTTAATATTGATAGCATAATACTGAGCCTTTTTTTCCTCCCCTCACTTTCTCTTTTTTTCTCTCTTTATTGACTCCCATTAGAGCACTTCTTTAGGATTTAGGAGCATTGTACTTGGGGGTAAAATCTGTATTGCAAGACATTCCTTGCCCTGAGAGCTTAGAGCCTATAGCTTAAGCCACAATGCCAAGTGGGGACTTTGGGAGCTGGATAAAAGACCCTTGGAACATCCAAATAGGTTTGCCAGCAGGTGTTAGATGGCAACTTTGTTTTTGGTTGGTTGTTTTTTAGTAAGGACTAGTTTTCACTTAGATGAACTAGTCTGAAATAGGTGGAAACGTCCAAGAAAAAGCCGCTTAGTTGTCTTAGAGATGTTATCTCTTACTTGGGTTCAAGGCATATTGACAGTTAGGCTGACTTTCCAGAAAAGATAAACACATTAAATTCAGGATTAGATTTGAACTGCACGCAAGCAAACCAAATTTCATGATGTTTAGAATCCCAAATACATTGTAGAGAAGTGCTCCATGGTTTTAATGCCACTACCCAAAATACAAAGACCAAACTGCAGTAAAGCAGGATGCTAACAGAAGACTTACTACAGTTGGTTGACATTACTCATGATGTATTTCCACATCACAATGAGATACTGTTCGTGATGTAGATGCCTGTCTTCCGTTTCTGATGGAAGACAAGCTGACAGTAGGGTAGAGTTCTTGGTGACCATCAGATATTGGATGTCATTCTCACCTGGGGGAGATTTCTTGGGGCCTGATCCTTTCTGAGGGAACAGCCCCACATCACAGTGACACTGCTGCTGCAGGGAGTGGGGGATCTGGGACCTGGCTGTTTCATTATGAAAAAAAAAATAGCAGGTCTGTCAGCTGGGAGGCATAAGTAAAATTGCAAATCTCTGTATGTAACCTTATGGAGAGAGAGTTACAGTGCTAGAGCAGGGTAATGGGCATATATTTCTGCAATTTGCTTCCTGAAAAGCAATGCAGATGCAGAAATCTGTACCGTTTTCAGCTCTTCTTGAGTGACTTTTTGCAAGCATCTCTTTTGGAAGATCTCTTTTGCAAAGCAGAATGCCAGTTATCATGAAGCCTTGGCTGGTGGTAGAGACACTGAAGAATGAAGAAGCAGTAAAACTAGCACAGTTCATAAAAGTAACCTGGTTAGATCTGTTGGTTTTCAGATTTCCCCTGAAATTACACAAAGGCTGTGTAGAGTTATCTGAGAGCTGGAGGGGGGGATCGTTACATGGTTGTAAGATGCTTTTCAAGCTCTTGAGAAATGAAAATGGGGAGAACAGAGACAGCCTGAGGCTCTGATCTTACCTTTCCTTTGTTGCTTTCCCACGTGAACTGGATCAGGGAGTTTACTTGAGGAATGTGTGACTTGTCCTGTAGAGCTGCTTCTCCTCGTTTTCCCTAGAAGTAGCTTGGGAATCTTTAAAGATAAATATGTCCTTTATTTATTTATTTGTTTTAATTGGCTTCAGTTCAGCCAGCCCGGTTGCCTGGGCAGTGGGGGGAGCCCTGCCATGCTTTTAGGTAAGTGGAGGAC
Source organism: Anser cygnoides (assembly GCF_040182565.1). Classification (NCBI taxonomy): domain Eukaryota; kingdom Metazoa; phylum Chordata; class Aves; order Anseriformes; family Anatidae; genus Anser; species Anser cygnoides. The sequence continues at coordinate 36,494,365 of NC_089874.1, read as the reverse complement.
CACGTGAGCAAGTGGAGAGGGAACTTGGGACCTGAAAACATGTATACCACTGCCTAGTTCCAGATGCAATTTATAACATATGAGAATAATCAAGCCCTGAAAGGGCAAAAGCAGAACAAGAGGTCCCCTTGCATTCTTTACCGAAATCCGTTGTTAGTGTGGTCTTTTGCATGTGAATAGCTGAGGAGTTCTAGATGGGAAGCTCAATACTTAAGGGCCAAATAAAATCCGCTGCATTGGATTAGGCTAAAAGGTAGTAAGAGCAGCCCCTGTTACAATTAGGTTTTATTTCTCATTAGAGTGTAAATTGCAAAAGATTGTCAGCAATAAATTTGGAATTAGCTTGATAAAAGACACCTTCTACAACTTGTGAAATCTAATAAAAATCATTAATATGCCATGATTCAAGATTTCTATAAAGGTTGAGTAAAATGTGGCTAAACCTAAATAAAATATTATTAATCGTGTGTGTATTCTAGACTTAAGCCACGTTAGCAATTACATTTTCATTTCATTGTTCAGCAGTTGCAAATGTACCAAAAAAATTTGGCAGAAGACTGTTGCTTAAGTGAAAACAGATAGCCTTAAACTTAGGAAAGACCTGAAGAAATGCTATTTAACTGTTAAATATATAAATAATCCCATTAACATTAGGAGGAGAGCAAATGATTCTTTTCAGATTCTATTATGACCTTGCATTAAAATAGAAGACTTTTCAGAATCTGTTTGTACAAGGCAAGTCCTGACTTTGGAGGCCAAGCAATTTCCTGAAAGAGCTCGTTATTTGGGCTGCGTGTTTGTTGTCATTGGAGGTGATGAGTTGTTTGGTGTAGGCTTTGTCATCTTGGCTTTCGGAAGCATGTGAATAGTAATGGGTTTCTAGATAAGAAGTACTGAAGAGCCAGAGGAGACCTAGAACTATACAAATAAACTTGAGGAAAACACTTGCCTTTACAGAGGCATTACAAAAGCCCATAGGTGTATGGATGGGCTAGTAGCCACACTCAAAAGCTCAACTGAATGGGTTATTGCTTAAAAATAAAAATAAATAATAAAATAAATAAAATAAATAATAAATAAAAATAAATAAATAAATAAGAATGAAAGAGTGGGCAAGTCATCCCAGAGGTTGGTTGGGGTTGCTTGTTTTGGGGTGGAATTGCCCTTCTCCAACTCTGTGCCTACAGGACAGATGGAGTGCATTACCCCAGCTGAGCTACAGCCAGCCTTAGGTGCAACAGGTAGGAGAGAGATTTTAATGCTTTCTTGCATTGCAGTAACTCCTGCAAGCAAATAAAATAGGAACTTAGCTTTGTTTCAAACACCAGCAGAGAGAGATTTCCTCCAGAGGACCTGAAGTTAGCTCCTGACTTCTCTGAGCTCACTTCTCTCTACACTAAGCCCCCGTTTCACTACTATATGTGAGGAAAAACGCAGAATTTCCCAGATTTGGCTTAACCTCTATACCAAAATTTCAAACTAGTTCTCATCTTTTTTTTCTTCTTCTTCTCTCATCAGAGTCCTACGTGTCCTGGTTTTAATTATTTAATGTTTTTTCATTTAGAAAAGATGACAGTGAGATACTATCTTGTGAACCCAGAGGTGATGATTATCCCAACAGAGAAACCAGTTGTGGGCTCTTTCGTCAGTTCCTGGACGATGATGATAGAGGAATGGGAAAAGTACATTCTGATTCAGCTGTTTATTCCCACATGTAGTTACTAGTTTCTTAGTGATGTTCGTTTCCTTGACTAAGAATTGCAAAACCAAGAACAACACTGGTAAAATAGCCAGAATACTTGAAAGTGCTTTATTCCAAAGTGGAAATAAATGAGACGTGTAGAGAATTAAATCTTTGTGGTTCTTTCTTCCTGCTGATTGTCTCGGTATTTTTTGTTTCAGAAACAAAAGCAAACAACAACACAGAAACAACTAATTCTCCAAGACCAGGTCCTGATTTTTAAAAGGCTAGGTTTGTACATCAAAACATCTCTTTTGTTTACCTGTGGAATTAAGTTTATGATGACAGTAGAGAGCTGTCATGGGAAGAGAACTGCAGTGTTGATGTTATACATCTTTTCTAGTCTGTAATTTTGCATTTTGGAGTTAAAATTCTTACTGCATATCTTCTGTGTTTGAGGAATCTCGCCAAAATTTGCCCGAAGTGCAAAAATATGGTCATTTATTTTGCATGTATATAAGTTGTATAGGTGTTGTCAATAGGCCCTAGCAAACCTAAAATGTGTAAGTAGAAAATCCATGCTCTGGGGTATTTACATTGTGACTAACAGAAGAAAGTGTCATTCTCAGTAATCCTGAATTTGCTGAATGAGCTGTGGTTTTGGTCCCTTCCTTCTTCACCATCAGAAAGGCAGAAGATATTTATTATGGTTTGGGGGAGGAAATAAATTCATATTAGTGTGTAGCAGGAGTTTTGACATCAGGCAACCCAACCACAGCTCTCCCAGGACAGTGCTATAGATTTCTCTTAGTGGCATGGTCTTTCCCTTATTTGCTCTAAGTAATTGCACTTTTTCCGAAGTATCTGATAGTAGATGGGTGCTCACATGGAAATGTGGTCTCATGGAAAGTATTTTGTTAAACTTGTGGCCACTTCTTTACTTGTGGCCTCATGGAATATGCCATATTCAAGCAACATACAGGTTAGAAGCCAATGCTCTGTAGGCACTAACAGCGGTGATACTTGCTGCTTGTCTTATTTGTACTGTACCCAAAAAATGATTTCAGAGATTCAGTTTTGGCCTTCTTATCTTACTCATTCTGTGCAATTTCCCTGGCAAATTGAAGTACAGTGGACTCCAGAGGTAGATTAGGACGTTTATCCATATTGCATGGAGATGAGTTGGTGGGGACTTGGAAAGATGAACTTGGTTTCAGTATTTGATCTAAGGAGGATCCTGCCAGCCACACAGCCACATAATGGTTGTTTCCTGCTCTCATTTTCTGAATGGCTCTAGAGAGACGTTCCCAATTAAGAGCTGTGAATAGGCCCCTGAGCAATTTTGTGTATCAGGGTTTACAAAGCATTTGATAGTACAGGAGGGATCCTTACGGTTATTTAGTCTTACTCGAGGCATGACACAGGCAAGGAAGTTCCCTCTCTGCTTCTGCAAAGGAGTTTCATGAAATGAGTTTGCCGCATGAGTGAGTATAGACCAAATTTTGTACAATGTGACTTGAAATAGAGCATACGTTTTAGAAATGTATCCAGTAGTAGTTTGAATCCAAATGACAAACTTTGTTTCCTCACAACTAATTAAATGCCTTTTTTATTTTTATTTGTATTCAAAGTCAGAATGTTTCTAACTCCCATCCATTGGATCATGTTATCCGTTTGCTTATTTAAATGTATGGACCTTTATGTATGTTTATAATGCACAGTGAATGAATTCCTAAGTTATTCTTTGAAAAGTTAAGAGTTATTTAAAATGCTGCCTCTAAAATGCCGGCTGTTGTGGTGCTTGCGTGCTCTGGTGAAGACTCTTTCTTTAATGGCTAAAACCTATGAAGAGTTATTTTTCAATTTCTAGCTTGCTGTGATAGCCAAAGGCTTAGGAAGACAAGTCAGCCACTGCATCAGCTCTTGGAAAGGAAATCAGCAGAACATCTCTATCTGGTTTAGCACCAGATCTTGGCAGAGAGGCAGCATTTTTGATAGTAAATCGGTTAATATGGATAATAATTTTTAGCTTGCATACATTGTTTTTCAGAGTGTTATGAACTAATGACAATCATTAGTCCATTGCTAAAGTGAGTCTTAAGTTCTCTGTTCTCATCTCTATTTTTGTTTTGTTTGCTTTATAGATTTTTTAATGTGATAATGACCAGATTGTTTTTGATAGCCTGATGTCATGGGCGATTGAACTGCTAGCTCCGTTTCTTCCATTAGCTCTTGTCTGTTGATCACTGCCAATATTACACTGAGCAGCTTCCCTCCTCCACTCCTACATCAGTTGTGTGGGCTGGTGGACAGGAAGGTTGGTGTTCAGGGTTTTGGTTCTTTTTCTGTTCCTTCAGAGTTTGCTTTGAATTTTATGCTTTTCCTGTTCATGTTTCTGCCATTAAATCACGACACTGTGGTGTGGTTTTCCTCAGCTATGCTGAAGACATGCAAATTTTATTTTCTCTTAATCCTCATCACCTGTCCTCTCCCGTATTCTGCATGATGAAAGCATTGGTATCGTTGAAACTGCTCTTTGGTCCATAAGAGTTAAGCAGTAATACTTTGGGGAGGACAGGGGAGCAGTCTGTAAGTGTTGCTGGGACTTTAATCCCATAAACCATGCCAGCTCTTACTCAGCTCCTGTTCTCTTGGCAGTCTGGTACGCGGAGGCATGTGGTGTGCTAAAGTGCTTCTCCAGTCGTGTGCTGTCAGAGCAGACCAAGCGAGGGCGATGCTCCCCTCCAGCTGGGGCGGCGCTGGGAGAGCTGAGGGTGTTGGTCTGGAAGAGTTTGCTCAGTGAGCTCACTGCATGCGGACGCAGCCAGTGCCGTTCTTAGCTGGAGAGCTGGGCAGTGCCTTACCTTGAGATTTTGGGACAGTTACACGAGGCCAGTTGTTTGGAAGAAGAATGTCATTTTACCTATTTATTTATTAACGCAGAGCTTCCACTGGGGTGCAGTAGCTGAGCTTTAACCCTTCTCCGTTTCTGTCACTGTGGGGCTCTTGCCGGCGGTACACCCAGCTGCACTGCTCCTGGCTTTCCTCTCCACCCTTCCTCAGCCCAGTTCTGCTCATTTTAATTCACCTTTGCGGCGTCTTGTCCTGCAAAGTTGTCACTGCTGTTTTGAATTGCTGCTGACAAGAATGTTAACACCCATGGTACTGAGCCCTTTTATGGTAGCACTCCCATTTCATTCTACTTACCTTGGCTCCCAGTCAAGCGCTGCGGTGACCCCAATGGTTTTGCTCCTCTGCATGAAGGACTCTAGCAGCGCTGAGGCTTGCTTGTGTTTGTGTTTGATTCTGCAAGTCGCTGAGCACCTCGGGCAAGTGTTTTCAATTACTCCGATGTCAGTGGGAGATGAGGATAAAAATGGTGCTGAGCTGCTCCAGCATGTTGCTGCTGTGTTGCCACTGAAAATAGGCCAGCCTGCATCGCTGTCAAGTTTACTATTGCTGAAGAGGGAAGGAGTTAACCTGGGGGGGGATGCTGCTGGTGAAGTTTAGCGCTAAGTGTCACAGTTTTTACTGCAAATACATATTTCTCAATTTTTTACTTTTCATTTTTACTGTAGTTGGTAAACTACAATGCTTTACAACAATTTCCAGCAAAAGCAAGTAAAAATACTGCATCTATTTAAGTCCTCTGACTGTCATAGGGTAAAGAATTTTCCAGTTGAGTAGTGTGTTCCAACTTCACTCCAATACATTTCATCTGAAAATATCATTTAGAGTTATCAAAGTAGGATTAGGTTAAGCTTTGCAATAATTATTCTGCAGCTATTGAAAAAATCACTGAACCTGTTAGGTTGTGTGGGACATCCAGGGCTTTTGGACAATATCAAAATCAGTTTAAGATGCTTTTAACATTTAAATTAGTATAGTTTATTACTCTCCTTTTTATAGTTGTCATTAAAATTAATATTTTTCTTAAATTCACATTTTGCTTTTTAGAAATTCAGACCTTTATGAACCTTTTTTCAGAGGGGGAGGGCAGGGGGGGAAGGTATGGACCCTACATAGAGGATTTTGTTATTCGTTTCTCTCAATTATGTAGCGCAATAGATAGTATTTATTATGAGATAGTGAGGAATTTAAATATTGTAATTAATTATAAGTGAGCATTCACTCACAACTTATGTAGGAAAATACTACAAAGGCAATTTCAGAGCTCTTCCCTTTATAGAAAAGGATTTGCGTCAAGGGGTAAGCATATCCAAGCAATCTAGAAAATCCTAGGGGCTTTAAAAATTCTTGAATAATACTTGTTGGAAAGTGCGCTGTTCCTATATTGTTTAGTCATGCTGTGAGTTTGTTATAAAGAAGTGGCAGTTCAAGTAGAAATCGGTTTCTGTGAATGAAAACTGTTCATAAAATTGGCTTGGACAGAAAAAAAAGGATGTTAACGTGGAAAGAAAAAGCTATTGATTATGGGAAGACACTTCATCACACAACCTTTGCATTTGTAGGTGTTAAACAAAATTCCTTTTGCCACCTTTGAAATGTTAAAAGCAACAGTGTTTCTTTGTCCCTCTCTACTTGTGAAAAATGGATTGCAATTATCTTTCAGTCATTCTGAACTGTGATCTGAGGTTTGCTGTAAGGCTTATGAATAGAATAGCCTATAGATTATTATTGATAAATATAGAAATTAAAACATTTTAAGAAGCTAGTCTTAGGAGCACCTGAAATGTTTTTGAGGACTTGGATTAAACCCAGGGACTATGTTTGAGGATTAAAAGCTCTTGCTTAACAATTTGCAAGGTTAAAAGTTTTGTGTTGGTGCACCATCCTAAAAGCATGAAGTTTTACATAGAGTTCATTTGTAAATAAAAAGCCTTAGAATCAGCTGTCACTGGCTTGCATTGACAGCAGTCCATAGGTTGCTTCCAAGGGCAAATTGTAAATTGTAAAATGACTGCTCTGGTTCTCGACGTAGGGTTTTAGGAAATGAAAAGTTCATGCATCTCTCCTGTCTCTTGGTATTTTGGGGGTCGTTTATGCAATAAGAATACACCAAATGAGACTGGAAAGTGGACAGAGTGGGTGTGTGTAGGAGTTAACAGGTTTTTATAGTCTGTAACAAAATTAAGTTTAGGGGAAAAAAGTCCTTCCCTCTCCAAATACAGTAATGTCCTAATAATATGCAAAGTAAATTTTGTGGAAGCTCTTATGAGAAGAAAGCAACCAGAAGTTATTTCATCGTCTGCTTTTTAACTCTCTCTGCCTCCTTGATGTTGCCGATGCTGGAGGCCTGCCCCTCTCGTGCTGCTCCCTGGCCGAAGGGCCACTTGGCCTGGGCCAGGTCTCGATGTGGAGTAAGCAGCTGAGAAATGCCCTCATGGATGTGTCCGTGATGCTCGGGGCAGAAGTGGCAGCAAGGCCTGGACCTGCGCCTTTCCACCAGCACAGCGGTTCTCCAGTGTAGGAGTTCAGCAGACCAGAGCCAACCCTCAATATTTTTCTCAGACCATAATGCACCAAATCTTGCCCTCTGGCTTCTAATGAACAACTGTTTAATATAATTTTGTAGACCATCAAGTTACCACTAAGCATACACTGTGGGAACCACTGTGCTAGTTGACAGGGCCAGACGAAAGTTTCAAGTCCCTGTAGTCAGCCAGGTCAGCTATTAAACACGGCTGATGTTTACACAGAGCTTGTTGGTGCGCTTTAGAATCTACGCAGGATGAGCAGAAATTTGAATGTGAGGCATTTTATTGTGCCTGCTATTTGCAAGTAGGCAAAATGAAATAGGAATTTGAATATGTATTGTGGAAGATACAGTGGGATAATGTCATGAGCACTGACTGAACACTGGAGGTGCTGGTGGTAGTGGTGGTTTGAGGCTGTTCCTGAATTTGCCTTGCCATGTTCCCTCTGCTTGCCAGTATTTCTGGAGGCAGAAATGGCTGCAGGGAAACGCTGTGCTTGTCTGGTAATATGTCTCAGGAATGACAACATCAAAAATTCAAAAATCACATCAGACCTGATCACAAGTTGTTATGGTTCAAAAGTTGAGTAATAGCAAAGTTTCTCTTTGCTTACTTTCTGGTTTGTGAGCTTTTAAGATGTTCTCACAGTGTTGTCTCTAGTGTGTCAAATTGTCTCTAGAGTTTAAACCAAGTTAAAAAATAAATATGTATGTGCAGCTATAGGGGTTAGATCATTTTCCTTCTTTATATAACTGCCATGGTTCTCCTCTCCAAATTGATTCTTTCATCAGGACTTACCTTAGAGAAACACTGGCAGACTTGGAATCATACAAGTTGGTAACTCCGTTGTGTGTGCTGATTCTCATTATGAATCTCTCTTGCTGTCTGAGTAAGAGCACTCCACAAGCCGTATTATCTTGGCCACGTTTTGGTTTTTGTTTTGTGTTTGTTTTTTTTTATACTTCCTCATTTGATTACTTTGGCACTTAAAAGCAGTGATTTCACTAGACTATTAAAATGCAAAAAGAATATACATAGTGACATACATATATTTCATTCATATCTATTAAATATGCATGCAGTAGTGTATATGTGTATACATGTATGTATTTGTATGTGTGTATTTATATAAACACATATAGAAGTGGAAAATACAGTGCTACCTAAATGTGGGACATGGGTTTTTAATGAGGGCAGACAATTTGAACTAGAGCAGCGGTGTGGTTTGGAGAGGGCAGGGGTCAAAAGGACCCTATGTGAGGAGTAGTGGAATGATGCATAGGGCACGCGCGTCACTTGGAGAGCCAGGCAGAAATGCACGTATGGATTGGTAATACGTGTAAACGTAACTGGGGTGTAAAGGAACAACTGTAACTGGAGAGCTCTTTTTTTTCCAGAAGAGTAGGAAGTGGAAATGACGATGGTAAATCTACCAAAAGAGCTATGGAGATTAGTTAGAGAAAGCTCTCAGTTTATCTTTGATGCTGTAAGATTACATAAAGCAAAAACTGCGAAGATCAAGGAAGTGGATAAAGTACAGTTCTTGGCACGTGAATCAACTTAAAAATAATACAGGAAAATTACACCAGCAGCCCCCGGGTAACAGCTGGGTGTTTGAGCCGAGGTAGGCAGACACCGCTTCAGACAGCGTAGTAATGTGCACGTGCTGTGTGGATTTTGTAGGCAGACGCGTGGTGTGGTGGTGAAAAGTGAGTGCCAGTGCTTTGAGTTCTTTTAAACGACATGACAGGGTCGACAGTTTCACCGTTCCTGTCGCGAATAGGCGCTGCTGGTGATGTTTCTGAACCGATTTAAAATGTGAAGGAGGTCATGGAGAACTCGGAAAGATTGTAAGTTTTGTTTCTCATTACGGACATGTTCTCCAAAGTGTCCTTGCCCTGGGGCGTGCCAGGCAATCACCACATGGCTGGGGCATGCAAGCCGGCTGCGACTACACACAGAGGGCTACCGGACCCCTTCCCTCCCATCAACTGGCATCGGGCAGCCGCTCTGTGGAGCACCTCCAAAAACGTCCTCAGGCACCCCAGCTCGGCGGGCAGCCCGGTCGGTGCCAGCCATCCAGCTTGGGCCGGTCTGGGCCCTTCGGGGCCCGTCCCTGAGCAGGTGGGCCTGGGGCTTGGGGCCGGGCGCGGCCTGCAGAGGGCTCTGTGAGACCGCCTTTGGGGCGGCGTGAGGGGGAGGGAGAGGCGCTGCGGCTGCCAGCGGTCTGGTCGCAGTCTGGTAAACAGACTAGGAATTGTGGGCTAAGTCCTTTTCCTCAGGCTTTGCACCAAGCCCGAGATCAGATGACTCAGTCCGGACTCATTATTTTAATAGCCTACAGCTAGTTCACATAGCAGCGGGAGTCCACAAAAAAGGCATTTAATTGTTGAAACTCAAACTGGTACATTGTAACTGCAGATTATAGTATTCGGATTTAAGTGATTCAAGTAATTTATAAAGCTTTTGCACAAGCAAACTGAAAGTTAAAATGCTGATATTGTAATAAAAAGTAAATAAAACATACTTTTGTACATTAAGACCCAATTAAAGAGCATGATTTCATTTAACAAACTTAAAACAGGCAGGTGATATTTGCCAACATTACTACAGCTGTGTTTTACATTAGGAAATTAATTAAAATAGTCATTTATACTTTTTTCCACTTACAAGTATTAGGCCTTTCTGTATTACACCATATATTTTCTCTTCAATCCTTGTGTTATGGAGCATTTGTAATCTTGCTTAGCGGGCAGCAGCATCTCAACGTTTTGGTTTTTTTTCCCCCCTTACCTAATGAAAACCCGGCTTTCTGCAGTAACGCCAGTGAAGCAGATCAAACAGGGCTGAAGGAACTTCCCTGCTGTCTGCCTGAGAGGCAGCGCATTGTTAGTTATTCAGATGTCAGGCCTTTCTTCCGCATCCTAGCAGGGTTTCGCTGCTTTCAGCAGATCACTCCGAGCTGGAGGTGGGAGGGTGGCTGCCAGCGAGGGAAGCAATGGAAATGGTTTCTGTGAGACCGAGTGAAACCAGGGAGTTTACTGCTTTGGTATACGTGCCTGGTTCTGGTACGATAGCACACCCCGAGACTTAATGGGACAAATGGGACACCAAAGTTTCAAAATGCAAATCTCCTTTTGTACCTCACAGCTGAATAATGGGACCTCGGGAGTTATTCTTGATTCTTAGGTACTTTTTTTTTTTTTTTCCTAATACAGTGATTACATAATGAACTGTTAACTTTGCCAGTCATTCGTTCCTCCAGGCAAATCAGCTTGAAGTGTAGAAAGGTACATTTTAAAAATAGCATGTAATTACAGAAATGAGAGTTCATTCTTTTTGCATGAAAGAGCAAAAACCATGAATGATGGTTATCTTCTTCCTACTCTGCTTTCCCTTGTCTACCTTCACCTTGAAGTTTCTTTTAGGAGGAATCTTTGACATCAGCTATTTTACAGATGTGTGACTAATTGCTGCAGAGTCTGAAACACTGGGACTGTTCAGTTTGCCATTTCAGTGAGGTTGAGTTGTTAGCAAGTTGCTATCGTCCTTCCAAACAACTCACGATGCCTGAAAATTTGGTTTATTAAGACCAGACATTTCACATTCCTAATGTTAAGATTGCTGCAATTTTCCATTATAAGCTTCACCCCACCCAGTCCTCTGAATACAGATTTATAAATCAGTTTTTAAAAATGTTTTTCCATCTAAATCTTCACTTATGTTTTAAGCTTGGGGCAGCATCTTTTGAGCTGAATGATGTTTCTTAATGGGAGAATCGTATTTTGTATCAGTGTCCTCCCAGATAGATGCAGTGTTTGTTTAAAAATGATATTAAACAGTGACTGCATTATAAGAAATTGGGGGGGGGGTCTTTGTATTTAAAAGACATTCAGCAACTATAGGTCTTAAGAGTTTGTTTATTATTCAGGTTATTATTACCAGAGCTGCTTTTTGTGATATTTCAGTGAATAGGTATCTTGGATTTCTTAATGTAGTGATGCTGCTGACGGAGCCACTGTAGGCAGTATGCGATACATTTCTGAAAGACTGAAAAAATGTGTCGGTTAGTGCGTTCGACTAATACCGTATAAATTATTGAAGACTGGCTTATTTATGCAAATGATATTAGACATCCTTATAGCTAATAAGCAATGATTTGTGGTAGGATCTATTTTTGACGTCTTCCTTGATGAATCTGTCTTTGGGTGTTGACTTGAATTCTCAGAAGAACTTGGTATGAGATGACACAAGAATACCGTGACATAAATGGAACATTACAGGAATAAAATACTTGACATTTCAGCTCCCTGCTTCTTAAAGTTAAAAGTCCTTGAGGCATCAATAAAACCAAACTAAGTCCAACAGTAAAAGTGGATGTCACGAATACACAGATCTATTTCTCTGTAGGGCTGACTGCAAGAACTTGTTTTTACATAAATAGTTACAATAAACTCTTCAAGAAGGAAAGAGGGTGGACCAGTAATGGAAAAAAATACGGTATTCTAGGTTAAGTACATCTGAAAGTGAAATGTCCTACTGGAACTAGGCAATTTGACAGTACTCGAGCCTGTGCAGTGAGCCAGAGCAGGGCTGGTACACTACTTAAGTCTCACATAAGAACTATTTTCAGATTTGAGTCAAACTTAGGAGATACAGACGCATTATTTTTTATTCTTTGAGCAGCCTAATTTCACCTTCTCCAAAGAGACTAGGCATTAAAGATTAGAATTTCTACAAATGAAATAAAAAATAACTCCCCTGCACTTTCTTCCCATTAACATAAATGTTAAATTTTTATTCTGCCTTCAAGAATTTTGCATTTAGTTCATGTTAAAGCACAGAGTAGCCTAACAAGTCAAAAAAAAAAAGAATCTTTAAAATATTTAAATATAATCAAATATAATATAATATAATATACTCTTTAAAATATTTAAATTAAATAAGTGATATGTTAAGTCAGAGTATTACTGAAAAGATACCGTCTTTCAAGTGAGATCATTTTTAGTCATTATAGTAACTTCCTGCCAAGAAAATTAATTTGTTCTTTTTGTATATGTGATGCAAATTTAAAAAGTGACAGTGTGCATTTTTAAAGTGGTATTTTAAAAAGTACTTTAATATATGTCTCATTGGAAAAACTCTTATTACTAAAACTTTGTATTTCACATTACTGATGTCTATTAGAGTTCTCATTTTGATTTCTGTAATATTTTATTGCTATAGCATCACATTTTTCTTGTATATTAGCTAGGATATAAACTGAAATGTAAGGATTCGTGAAGTTATATTTAACAATTGATTAAGCACTAATCCATAGAGTATCTGTTGTCAGAAGTGGGCAATGACTGGTTTGTTCATTAATGACCATAAGCAAAGCCACGGCTGACAGAGTGCCCTAACAAGCCAGTCAGTAAATGCAGGGAGGATGTTTTATGAAATGACAACTGCTACGTTACGCTAAAGGCAGGGGCGTGCTGCAGCCGTTTGAAAATCCAGCCCAAATGCAAGAAACCCTGCAAGAGTTTCACGCCATCCAAATGTTTCTTTTTTGCCAACAGCAAAATTTTGGAATTAGTTTGATAACTAATAACTTGACATAGAGGTAGAGCACAGCATAGTATCATGCTGATAGGATATGCCTGAGAGGGTTATCACAACTTTGTAAACTCTTATTTATTTGTAAAAGAGGTGACAGTATCATGACAAATGGTGGTTGCCTTCCTGCATCTCACTCTATGGAAATTACAGGAATCTGAAGTTGCAGATAAGTTATAGCTCCTTTCTGTAACTCGCTCTTTCACTTCAAAATAGAGTGGAAAAAGAGTGGCAGAGAAACAAAGAGATAGAAATATGTTTCTAATGTTTGGGAAGTTTGGGAAGCTTTCTTAAGTTGATTTCCGTGAGCTCTGTTGTTTCTTTTTGTTTGTTTGTTTATTAAGCATAGAAATATTATCTGTTTAACAAAAGCAGAAAGCCCTTGTGGGCTCTTGTCTTCTTCTAGTCCCCATCATCAGTCCACAGCATAAGTAATGAATTTTCATTATGAATGAAATATCTGAAAAAAGACTTCATCTTTCTTGGTTACATTATTGTTCTAAAGTTTTCTGTGCAGTGCAGAATTTTTCTGTCAATGTAATTATAAATAAACAAATTGGATATAGTCCTGGATTTTGCATTTTCTGCATGACCTACACAAATTGAAGGAAGAAAAGGTCAAAATACCATTTTTGCTATAAATAAATAATATCCTTTTTTGGAAGGTTCAGAACAAAACATTTATTTCTAAGTAAACAGCTGCTTTTATGGTGGGGAAATGTGCAACACTGATTTTTTGTTACTATTTTCTTCATTAATTTAATTACTTTGGTGCCCTGTGAAAAGTTGATACAGTACAATAAATATAAGTGTCCTACAAACAGAATGGAAGAAAAAAAAAAACAGAAAAAAGTAACCAAAACAGAAAATATTAATGTAGAAAAATGGGAAGGTAGGGCTTATGTCCAGTGTTAATTATTTACATTAACCTAAGTGTGACGTGTAACTCACAGTGAAGTTTGTCTGTTTATTCATGAAAGAGAGAGACACTAAATTCCTTTTCTGTAATTTTAACCCTGCTTGTATTGACCAACAGCAAATAAACACACGTTTTACTCTAGGCAAGTATACGGTTTGGGATGATTAAGTAATTGCTGCTTTATTTTCATTCATTTAGAGTGATAATAGATTATTTGGCATGTCACCGTCCATTAGCTCCACTCGCATATGTTTAAATGTGAAATTACTCAATCTTCTGAATCAATTTTCCATGCTAGAAGCACAAAACATGTACTTGGTGGGTATTTTATTGTATCTTTCAAGAATGTGTGTGACGAGCAGACAAATAAATTAAATGCACTGAACTCTTGCTCCTATTGAACAGATTTCCCCAGGTTGCACCCTGAGTCTAGTGACAGCAATTTGAATAAGACTGCATGTTGTATTGTAGTCTTACCAGTGCTGCAGCAAAAATGCAATGCAAAGTCTGTTTTTCACCTTTTTTTTCTTACGTGTGCATTCTCATAATCAGTAATACAGCTGCTGAAGATGCACGTATTCAGAATACTGTTGTGTATTACATTATATCTAGTTTTGTGGTGATAATAATATTAACATCTTGAGAAAATAGTCTGAATAATGGAAATGAAAGACTTGTACCAGCACTAAATTATTCCTAGGACTAATAATAAAAAGAAATCTGATTCTGGCCTGTCTATCTAAGATAGTCATCAGTTTGTCAGAAATATTACTTATTTAGGACATAGGGAAGGCTTTTAACAGATTGGTCTGAGTAAGACTAGTAAGACTGAGAATGAACACTGAATTCCGTTGTGAGACCTGATCTCATGAATGTGCCATGCTGAAGCCCAACACAGATGCCTTGTATTTCTATACTGCATCTTGGGCTGGAAGAGTTCTTTTCCTGAAACTTAGAAAAGCACTGTAATGAGTTGTTCGGTCTGTTTAGGGTGTGTTATGAAATACATGTTTTAGGGAATAATCGAGAGGGAGTTATTATTTTGTGTTTTTTCTTCCCCATTTTTGGATGTTTTTCTGAAATCAGAAAAAAAGCTAACGGGAGTTTAGTATAAATCACACATTTTAGCACTACACGGATACTGGCGGAGGAATGTGTGTGATTATGCATGCGTCTTTATTGGGCTTTGTCACACTTGACACTTCTTTTTTGGGTTTTGCTAAGACTTTGATGGAAGATGTCTAAAGAAAAAAATGGTTGATAGCTTCTGCGAAGCAACAGAGTTTTTTTCCAGAGCGTTTTTGCAGAATACTTCTGTTTCCCCCAGACTACAAAGAAAGGTATGTGAAAGTGCTCAGGAGGTTCCTCAAATAATTCGAGTAATGGTATGAAACTTGCTTATATATTTCTTTCCTCATTATCACATAAATAGTGTGCAAGGCATTACTGAGGACATGAATTGTCTCTGCTTTGGCCCAGTTCCGTCAAGTTCAGCTGAGAAAAGCCTTTCATCGTTCCCAGGAGACAAGGCAGCCTACCGCTGAGCTCCAGCAGTTTAGGTTTCACCAGATCTCTACTTAACCCAATAATGGTTCAGCTTAACAATTGTCTCCTCTTCCCAGCGTAAGCTGAACCAAACCTCGCTGCTTTCTCTTTGCTTGTAGAGGCAGCAAAGGGTGTGGGGGATAGACAGTTCCTGGCTAAGAGGTTGCAGGGTCCACAGAGCCCCACACTGCTGAAATAGGGTCCCCCCCATGAGAAATGGACCCTCCTAAACCCCTCCTCAATGTAGAGGTCTACTGAAGTTTTAACATACTGTACTACTAGAGGGGCTGCCCACCTAGCATTTTTTAAATTCCTAAACACTACTAATGTGAGGAGGAATGCTAGGAGCTAAACTTAGCATCACCACCTCCTCCTTTCTCTTGGTACAGCAGTCACAAAGAACTGCATGAACATCTGGGGACAAAAGTGGAAAAAGATTGAGGGAAAAAGTAAATACGTAACCAGTACTTTGTTCTGGTAGGTGTAAAACCTAGCAGGAGAATTAATATGTGGCCTTCAGTATGTAGTTAAGCTAATGTGTGGCCCATCTGACAAGTAAATTTGACCACTTCTGACCTAAATATAATACAACCAGAAGATAGCACAAATCTGCTGTGAAGCACCTTGGATTTTTTCTCCTCTTTCTAGTCAATCTTGAAGTTGACCCACTGTTGGGTTAAGGAGCAGCCTGCTGAAATATGAGTGGTAGAAGCTCAGCAGCTTGGTTTCTCATGTTCTGGGAAAGGTGAGGAGCTTTCCAGTTTTCCAGTGCAGGTTAACAAAATTAGGCAAACATGAAGATGAGCAGAATGTCAGTATCAGCGTTCTTCCATAATTATCTGTGTGATAATGAGAAGAAGGGTCAGAACTAATTCTTTTCTACTACCTTGTCCCATTACGGTCTAGTACAA
Organism: Anser cygnoides; assembly: GCF_040182565.1. NCBI lineage: Eukaryota > Metazoa > Chordata > Aves > Anseriformes > Anatidae > Anser > Anser cygnoides. The sequence goes on along the minus strand of NC_089874.1, from coordinate 36,478,273 downwards.
CATGTCATTGGCGAGGCACAGGACAAGGTATATGTATTACTGTCAAGTAGCACCGTTATTAATATTTTTTTTAAGCTTGGGTGCAAACACAGTGCTACGGAGCTGTCTGGGCGTGAGCATCTCAGAGGTGTGATCTGCTTGTTCTGCAAGCTCAGAATATTCCCCCTCCCCTCTCTTGTGTGGGCGTGCAGGAGTTGGAAAATGACGGATTTGTGATTGTGTCGTCTTGAACTGTTGGTATGTGTTTTAGAGACTAGATCATGAAGAATCCAAGTTTAGCAAATTAATATTCAGTTGCACAAAGTAGCTGTAATGCACCATTCTCACCGTCGATATAAATGTCTGTGGACATAGATCTGGCCAAAGAGGGCTAGTTTCCCACATCGACAAGCTGCAACAGTGAGGAAGAGGAGGAAAGAGCACCTCTTGCCCTAATGACCACTAGTAAGAAGATAGATTCCATAGGGCAATCTGTTTTTATGACTGCCCTTACCCTCAGTCTGGGTGTATGAGTACAGAACGCTTCAACTATCTCAGAACTGAGCACAGTAAGAGTTTTATGATAAACTAACCCCGGCGTCATGGTGTGAGTCACACTGGGGCATGATCCTGAAGCAGTCCGTGCTAGTATATTTAGATGGCTATTGGAAATTTCTGGGAGCGTGCTTCTGCTCACTCTCGATTGCAAAGCTGGTTTTGGCAGGTGGGGCTGGGAGGGAGAAATACTCACAAACATTGCAAAGGTTTGATTTTAAAAGACCGTTCTAATTTGAATGTCACCTCTGCTTTTTTGTGACTTCTTTGTTATTGTTGTTAACAACAGTTAATGCTGTTTGTATCACATCGCCACCTATATGGAAGGTTGTGCAATACTTTCCATTATAAGACTGTTTCAGTTGCTTATTACGTTGCCAGCATTCAGCTGTTTGGGCTGAATTTTTCCATGCTGGGTGTCTCCTTCAGGCAGAATTTGTTGGGAAAGTTTCAATAAAAATACTTGAACCATTCCAGGGAATGAGAGGAGGGGGAAATACTATATTTTGCTCATGTTTATTAAAGTTTGCTGCAAGCGCTTCGTTCGGAAATCATTGCACCTACGTGTTCTGGAGCAGGGGTTTGAATTGTTAGGAAGGTGAAAGGGAGAGGAAAGAAAAAGTGGGCTAGAAGAGGTTTCTTTGTAAGGAATAGGCTCCTTCCTGATGTTGTGAGCCATCTGCAACGAAGCACAGAAACCCCACGCTCGTCAAAACAGGATCAGTGAATGGCAGGGAACTGAATGATTATTCTTCCCGTTCCGCTGCACCTATGTGGTATGTTGCACTTGGAGAGAGAGAATTACGAGGTGCAAACACAGTCCTCTGCAGTAGGGAACATGGCTGTAAGATCTGGAGGGCAAGGTTATGGAGCTGGGAATAAGGCTTGAGAAGAGCAGAGGGAGACTTGCTCAGCAAAAAGATAGCGAGAGAGACTATTAAGCAAGGAGGTGAGATATGACCTAAGTGGTCTTATGGCAGCCTTTTTTAGTTACAGTTCATTGTCTTTTTCCCATACATCTTGGTGCATTTAAATGAGGCAGGGAAAATTTTATGCAGTTGTGTAATTTAGAGACCGATATTCAACCTTAAATCCAGTATGTTTCATTTCTGTGCGCTTGATGTTGCAACCATAATGTACCTTCAACATGAAAATTAAAGCTTGAGTCGGAAATGTCATTCTATACCCATCATTAAAATGCTTATATTGTAGGCTTTGAAGAACACCACCATCATTAAGCATGAGTATAATATTGCGTTTCGATTAAAATGTTATATTTTAATCCATTTAGACAAGCGTTCATTTCAAAAGCTTAGCACTGCCAGTGCTTCAGCAAACACACGTAAGGGACGATTTGGATCTGAAGAAGTTGATTTCGTACTTCACATATCAGGAACTGAACTTCTCACCAGACGCTGCCTTCCGTTTCTCTCAGGTTCACAGTGTAGACAGCAAATGACGTTTTGGAACGTACCCAACGTGCTCAGCCCAAATGGGAGTGAGTTAAGAGGACAGGGAGAAGTTTCAGCTATAACTTCAAATTTTCCTGATTTTTATGGACTTCAACCAGGCTGGTTATACCTCAATATTATTTTAACATTGTTATTTGTGGCTGAGTTTATTAAATAACGGCGTTCATGCCGGTGCTTTTAATATCTCACACTTGAGGTTATCATCCAAGTTTTCAAGGATTTATAATGTTGCCATAACATTTTCATGAGGAATAAGGCTGCCCATCCAGAAGCAAGCACACATCGTACTACAAATTCCAAAAATAGTGAATTAGATGTTTCCTGGTTAGAGGAAAGCAAATGTGTACTGAATGGCCATTTTATTGAGATCCTTTTTTTTTTTTTTTCTTTAATGAGATTTAGAGTTCTCTTTGGGGACTGTTTTGCCAATATCTGCACCCTTGTTGAGAGAAGAAAAATATAAAACTGAACTGTTACTATGGCTATCTGCTTTTTAAATATTAACTTCATAAAACTGCCATAGCTGGGTTTGACATGATGCATTGTCTCTTTTCAAAGAAGATAAGCCGTCATGTCATATACCTGTTTATTAATGTCTGCAGATTGTGTGTTGATGCTCCATATCATGGCAAAGATCCACTTATTAATGCCTTCATGGTATGGATGGACAGGATACAGCTTTATTGCTCTACGGATACTTAAATTTTTATGCCCTAGTGTTTTGAGGCTGTGTTAAAGTACCTAAGTCTCTTTTTCAAAAGAGCAATTTCTGAAGATCCGGGCCAATTTTTTCTTTCATATTTGGCACACATATCTGAAAGCCCGATTTCTTCCTTCCTCCCCTCCCTTTCCCTGTGCACCCCTTACTGTTCCTTCCCCAAGAGGTGTTTTTTCTTAGTGACTTCTCCATAAATGCTATCAGGTCTGGACTCGTAGCCAGCAGAGTCTACACAGCTTCCACTCACAGTCCAGGGGTTGTGAGCAGTCACAAAATGTGGGGTTTCCATGGAGCCTAAATGAATATAGGGATTCAGATTAATTTAAACTCTTGCTTGAGGTCCAGAGAAGGAACCAGACCATCTTGTAGCACCACGTTGCAGATTCTGTGCCTGTGAGCCCCAGGTTGACCTAATGACAACGCTGGCAATGCTGGTTCTTATTTGTGCGTCGCAGCTTTTTGTCACTTCATGTGCAATCGTTGCAGTACTGTGGCCTGCAGAGTCTGGGGGCTGCTCCTGCAAACGGTGGCTAGATTTAACCATGACTGGCGTGGCAGGATTCCCTCTGCCTCCCTTCCCTCGGGCCTGCTGCTAACTGTACATCTCCTCCTCCTGTGTTGGATTCGGGACGTTGATCAGGGCTTGCTTCCATGTCTTCTCTCAGGACAAGGCGCATCGAGTCACAGACAGGCCGTTTGGTCACGCAGCAGGTAGAGTTGTCAAGTGACAAGAATTTGGTGGAGGGCTGGGTTAGCCCCTGCTAGCCACCAAGCACCCGTGGAGATGCTCGCTCACTGAGCCCCTGCCTGACCCCTCAGCCCCAGCAGGATGGGGGAGAAAACAGGAGGAGCAGGAGAGGGAAAACTCCTGCCTTGAAATGAAGAGAGGCAGATGATTTACCAAGTACCACCACAAGCAAAACAGACTCACCTAGGGGAATTAAACTTAATTTATTGCCAACTAGCAGAGATATTTAACTCCCGATTCAGGTATTGGTTATTAAGAAACAAAAGACAAGCACTAAAACATTTGGGGAGGGGAGCCACTTTTCCCTTCCTCTTTGTCAGGCTTCGCTTCACTTGCAGGCTCGCTTCACATCAGTCCCCTCTCATGCCTGCCCTTCTGGTCCCCATGGCACAGCCAGCCTCGCTCAGTCACCTCTTCTGCCATGTTATCACCACTGCTGGCCATACTCTTTCCCTTCAGTGAGGCAACAAATGGGGCTGGGGTCAGGATGTCGTGGTTTCTCTCTGCTGCTCCTTGTTTCACACCATTTTCCTGTGCTCTGATGTTGGATATCCACAGGCTGCAGTCCCTTCAGGGCTGTGCTTGCTCTATACCCAGCAGCACCTCCTGCTCCTCTGACCTTGTTATTCTTTCATTCCCTCTGTTTCCTCCTCTGTCTCTCCCTCCAACATTTCCTACCTCTTCTTAAATATGCTTTCACAGAGGTGCCACCACCTTTGCTGCTGGGCTCAGCTATGTTTTACAGTGGGTCTGTGCTGCGGCTTGCTGGAATGGGCTGTGTCCAGCACAGGGTGGCCTCCAAGCTCTTCTCACAGAGGTCCCCAGCACCTTGCCCTGCTACCAAAACCGTGCCACCTACACCCAGTACAGCAACTCAGCATCTTCATTATTTCCTCTGCGGATGTGTACTCTGCTGCTGTTTCCATCCCTGGGTCTGCCTCATTCTCTTTCTTAGCTCCTCTGAGGAGAGTGTGACTATTGAAAGAAAGCCAGGTTGCCCTTACTTAGTCCAATACAAATAATTGCTGGTAATTTTTGTCATCTGTTTCCTTAGCGGATTGCAAATATGAGTTTCTGGGTGACAGCTGGCTCCAAGGTGACTGCAGCATACAGGCTGCATGCAATTCTCACTTACCTGAATACATCCTTCACCATTTGCCCAGGTTGTAAGACCTCATCGTTTAAACCTGGTATCTTGGCTAAAACCTGGCTTATTCTGTCTAACTGAAGTTAGACAAATGTCTGGTTGTAACTTAAGCATAATTCAGTATCACGTACTAATGTGTATTGTATTATTATATTGACAGGCATAGTTTATACCTTAGCATGAAATACAGAAGACTGTATAGAAAAGGTGATTTATTCCAGGCTGTCTTTTTAGGAATCCTTCAAGATGGCTCCTTGTGCAGTGGAAGTGAAAGAAAGGAAGGATTAAACTGTCACTGGAACCCTCGGTGCATGATCTCTGATTGCAGAGGTCTCATCTGAGGAATCCCCAGTTCTTTCAAGTGAGGTTTAACGCAGGTGCCGGTAGCGATGCTTTGAATGTCAGTATCGGATGTTCTGGTGTAACTGTGTGTAGGCACTTTCACTTAGAATAAAAGTGGCATTTTCCTTCCAGCTGTTCTTTTCTTGGAAGGAATCAGAATAAAAGTGGAAAAAACTACTTGTGTTCCAAGTGAGAGAGCCCACGCATAAAGTTGCACTGCTGGAATTAGGGTACTACTAGCATACACCTTGCATTTTGCTGGTGGAATTTCCTCTTAGCACCCCGCAGAGATGAACCTTGAGTTGCATTAGGCATTCAGCAGCATGTACCAAAGCTCTACACAGAGGTCTAATTTGGTTTTCAAGAGATGGGAACTCCCGTTTGAGGAATTACAACTTGATTGGACATGTTTTATATCAGGCAACACTGTCTAAAACTCCTAGGAAAAAAAGATGTGATTATCCAAAGCTGGAAATGATGTACACAATGTAGTTCCTAATACCATTTTGACCTTCCTACTCAATATGTTTGCCCCTAACATTTGTCTCCACTAGTGCTACTCAATTGCTTTTTAATGGAAAGATTTAGTGTAGTTAGTGTAATGTGTGCAATACTGATCTTTGGTTGCATATTTAAAAAGCTTGTGCATGATGCGAATGTCTAATATAAATTGCATCAAAATCAGAAACAAACGCCCCAGATCTTGAACTCTATGTGAATAAAGTTGATAGAGAGGTTTGTATTCTCGAAATCTCTCTGTATTGTGGAGGAATTTGTCGTGGCTGAGTTTGAAGCTCCATTTTGCTACAGAAAGCAAAATATACTTTTTTTTTTCTTTACCTATAGCTTGTGTGCTGATAGTGTTTCAAGCCTCTCATCCTCATGATTGTCCTTGTTCTAGATTTATGACTGATGCAGCTCGACGTGAGCAGGAATCTTTGAAGAAAAAGATTCAGCCAAAACTCTCTTTGACTTTGTCAAGCACAGTATCCCGTGGGAATGTATCTACTCCACCTCGCCACAGCAGTGGAAGCCTTACTCCTCCAGTTACCCCTCCAATCACTCCTTCCTCTTCGTTTCGTAGTAGTACTCCTACAGGTAAGCATATACTGTGTTGTTTATCCCCACATCAGCTGGCGTTTTTTTTCTGTGTGGCTTTTGGAGAACAGTAGATGTAGTGAGGCATCAGGAAGAAGATCCCCTAAAAGTAAAACAGAAAAGCTTTAGGCATTGAGAGGGCTGAATTCACAGATAATTTTTCTCACACAGATTATAGAATACTTAAGTGCTGAACTCCTCTATCTTCTCTTTATTGGACATATTAATATATTTCATCCACTGAGTAGTGGGTGATTTCCATGAATTGTTTATTAGCATCTTTTGCAGTTTTGGTTGAAATTAGTCAGCAGAATGAAAAATCATCATGGATAGACTCGTAGTAATGTTCAGTTGTAGTCTTTGTGTAGACATGACATCCTCTAAGAAACTAAGCTTTAAAAAAAATGTAAATAAAAAGCAATACATGAAAAAAGTGATCTGTGTTTTCTTCAAAACCAAGTCTTCCTCTGGTTCTCCCAGGTATTAAAATTTCAAGGAACTGAAGAAACTGAAATTTGCTTTCTGTGTTAAACCAGATCTTGTGGCCCAAGTCATTCTGGCTTACGTTAGGTAGAGATCTTGTCAGGCAGTGGTGATACGCTCCAGGTTAAATAACTTTTTTTTTCTTCTAAAAAGATAGACACGTTTATCTATGCTATTTTGTAATAAATAGGCTCAACATATTCTTCTTACTAGGAAATAGCATGAGCATCCCTGCCTTAATAAACTGCCTTGCCATGTGTTTTGCATAAGCTAGTTAACATTTTGATATTAATGATTAAGTGGAAAAGTTGTAGTTGAGACACTCTGTTTGGAAGTTCTGAAACAAGTCGTTTGTTCAGTATGTCCCTGGGGTATGAAAAAGGGAAACATGTTGAGTACAGTTAAATGATGAAGTCCTAATGTAATACAGGAAATTTAGGAAGTAAGAATTCGTTAATTATCTCCCATTTGGAATGAACTGATTCACTTCCTTTACTACAGATGTGAAGGAATTTCTCCTTTCTCTTTTGCTTTGCTTTTTGTTCAGCTCTTACTGAGCAGCCTAATTTATGATGTGGTTAGGTAATACGACTTTGCATATTTATCAGTAACATTGGTTAACTATCTGATCTTTGAAATATGCTATATCAAGCACGAAAGAAAAAAAAGTCTACTAAAAAAAAATCTATTTTTATTATATATATATATTTTCAAACTTCTAAAGTTATTCGGAACGTTGTTTTACCTGTAGTTAGGAGAATAAGCTTGTTTTGGCCAAGTGAGTTTCTGGATTAACAGAGTCCTGCTTGCCAAGTTATAAATAATACCAGCTTCCACTTTCTGCATCCTTTGTTCCGGTTTCCCCCTTGGAGCCATATTACAAGGTTAGGATTTGGAATAGCCTAGTAGCAAAAACCACATATAAAATAGATATTCTTTCTCGTAGGTCTTTTTTTTTTAATTAGCTATCAACTGAGTTATATTTCAGCAGCCTCACCCCAGAATTACCATTTTTGCCATCTTTAAAGTTTTTCTGGACCTAAAATAGTCAGATTTGAGATTTTTCTGATACCTATAGATTTTTTTTCCCAGTGTTGGCTTGGTGTAGGAGTTTGTTCTCGGTGATGGTTATAACGTTACATATATATATATATATATATATATATATAAACATATATAAACATATAACCTGCTCTGAGTGCCCCTGCTTGAGCAGGGGGGTTGGACCAGATGACCTCCAGAGGTCCCTTCCAGCCCTAACAGTTTGGTGATTCTGTGATGCATAGGTCAGGTGCTCAGTCCTGTTGCGACTGAGTTTCTCTCTCTCCTCCTTCCTGTGCCATGCCTGCAGAGGGAGCCCAGGAAGGCAAGCAGGCTAATTCTAGATAAGCAGTTCACATGTCTGTTGTTGGCTGGTGTGAATTTTTTTCCCTCGAGTGCAAATATATATGGCAATCGACTAGCAAGGTGATAAAACCAAGGATAGCTAGGCAAGATCCGTTTCAGGGAGACAAAGTATGTAAATCATCCTGCACTTCAGCCTCTCAGTTCCTACACAGCCTTCGAGCCCCACGCTGCATCTAGTGAAGATGAAAAATATTGCTGTGTTCCTTCTGTGCAATCCTGTTTGATTTGTACTCTTAGCAAATCCTGTTAACTCATCTTTGAATACAGGTAAACGTGGGTTCTGGTGAGTTCAGACTACAAAGAGGATGTTCTTCCTTAGATTGTCTGACAGCTTGTCGTCTGGGTTGATGTTAACTGGTATAATCCAAATATAATTATTGTTCTCATCCTTCAGACCTGTACTTCAGTATCCTCTGTTTAGGTTTGCTGCTTGTCTTGGCTTTGCTAGATGTGGTGGTAGTCTTGTCTTGGATGAAGCTGTCTGAATCTGTCATCTCTGTCTGTGTCCTTACAGCTAAGTCCTGCCATTGCCTGATGCTGTCAAGCTGCTGTTGTCTTTTTTCAGCAAAGCTGAATATATTTCATATAATGATCTCCCATCCACATATCGACCAGACTCGAACCCACTTTGCTTATGAAACTTGATAAGAAACAGTTCAAGGTGGCTTGGCTGCAGAGAATGTTTAAGTTTAGCAGTAAAAATCTGTGCCAAAAGACTATGGGCCAAATTCGCAGACGGAGCTGAGCAGTTTCCAAGCTGACACACATACATGCTGCAAACGTTGCATGCGTATGTACAGCACCTTCTTCTGTATAAATGGGATTATTCATGTAGAAGCAGAAATATTCAGCAAAGAAGTGTGCTCTTGAAGGCTCTTCCCAGGTAATGAGGTAGACACGTATTTATCTGCAAGCTCTGTATGTGTTAGTCCCCTGAAATGGCCCATTTGTGGTTTTGGTGGGAAGTAGAAATGCAGCAGTTAATTTTCTATACCTCCCCTCTGCTCCCTCAGGGGTGACTGGCATGTGCTCTCTGCGTACATTTGGCTTTTTGTTCCCTCTCCTATACCAAGTTTTCTCTTCTTCCGAAGACCTACGTCCTCTAATAATTGTGTAACGTTCACTTTAAGAAATTTCTTCCATTTTTTGTTGCAACAATAGTGTCTCCCAGGAGACGTTGTTTAGTAGGCTTAAAGCTCTTGTTAGGATTCGCGGGCAGGATTTAGTGAAAGAAATGGCTTCCATCAGTAATAGACTCCTTAGGGTGCGAGGGAAATACAGCTAAGTAGCAGCAGCACATAGCTTATTTTGGAAAGGCATTAACATTCTGCAAACATTGAAATATCTCTTTATTTAAGAAGTGCTCAATTAAGTCACAGAAACTTGTGTTGCCTTTATTTTTAAATGTCAATTTTAAAGCCACAAAGCTGATGAAGTCTAGTTATGGATAAAAATGGGGCTGACATTGCATCTTTAACATACGCTGTTAATTTCTTAAACATTTTTATACATCTGTGTGGCTCACAGATGAAATTTCCACCCCTAATTTCCTGGCTTTTGAGCGTAAGTCAGAGCATTGACATTCCTTTGAAAACTATGATATCTGTTCATACTGAAAAGCTTTAGAAAAGATTCAATGATAGTGACTTATTGGTAATTCGTTATAAAAAAATAACCTGGTCCCGATTTTAGTTACAAAAGTAATTCATAGTAATGAGTCTCAGACTTATAAAATAAAATAAAGCCACTTTTGCATTGAAGAAGTGCCAAAAATCAGAACTCATCTGAAACCACTGTTTTGTGTTTGTTTGTTTTTCTTCTGTATGATTTTCATCTTTATGAAAACTTTTCTTTTTTTCTTTTTTTTTTTTTTTTCCTTAATGATTCCAGGCCTGGGATTCTAGATTTAAGCCTGGAGTGAATTTTTGGCCTTCTTATAAATCTTAAAGAAAGGGTTTAACACTACCAACTGGCTTTTTAATGGTTCGACCCTAAGTCTTGTCCCTTTCACCCCTACATCCCCCCCAGAAAAAAAGGCTGGAATATTTGAAAACCTCATAATTGGCATTGCATTTTGCTCTGAAGAAATTGGCTCTCAGACCTCCTTTCCTGTTTATTTTGATTTTAATAGATTACAAGGTATAACATTTATGCAGTTTTAATAGGTTTATAAACGTACTTACTGCCTGATCACGTTGGGCAGCTGATGGCAGCGAGTCCTGGCAGCAAGCGCTGAGGATGCTGTGGTTGGCTGCAATAGCTGCAGCCGTCTGTCAGTCCTTCCACTTGTAAAGGAGATGAAAGGGCGAAGTTCTCGTGGGTGGTCAGAGCTGACCCTAGGAGAGAGTTGGCAAGGCCCATTTTGATTTGCAGCTGTCATTTAAATAGCTGGCTAACTATTGGTTTATCTTATTAATTAGGATAAATGCCTTTCTGGGGAGTCGTATATGTGCAGTCCTTTTTGACTGACTGCATGAGGAAGGTTTTACTTCTCTATATTACGGCCAACTTCTTTGAAACTTGCACTAGCCCAATCTCAGCATTTACAAAAGTGACCCAATTTCCCACCCACAGAAAACTTCTAACTTTTCGACCTCCTTCTTTTCTTTTTCTTTCTTTCTATTTTTTTAAAGTACAACATGAAATCAATAATTATTTTTAATTTGGTGGAAAAAACACTTTGTAGAATTGCCTTTAGCGTTTAACGAATCTAAGATCTAAAGAGTGATATTATAATCAAATATGCCCAAAGATTCAAAATAGAAATATTTTTAGACATAAAGAGAACTCTGAGGCTTTCATATTAGTGCTGTTCATGCAGAAAACCCTTATATTTACCATCTGAGGGTATTCAACATTGCTTTGTAGCTTTGTCAGTAATCCTAAAACTGCACTGTTTCAGCCAGTTAGAACATACCGTGTGAAATGGGCTTTTTTTTTTTTTTCTAATAAATCTTACCAGTGGTGAACCATGTCTTTCTAAAATACGGTACATGACTTAAAGACAGGAAGTGAAATTTAATATATTTTCAGTCAAAAAAAAAAAGTCAGACCTCAGCTAGTGTGTATTTTCAGAGCCTGTTGTAATTAAAAGTACTTTTGATACCCAGCATGACGGAATTCTTAAATCTGTACAACGATTTTAAATGTCTTTGGTTTTGTTGTGGATTTAGATTCAGGTGAATCGTTCCCCACTTACACCGTTACAGAATATCTTCTAAGATTAAAATCATGTATGTATAAGCTTCTGTGCAATAAAGTTAATAGACTTTTACAATTCGGACCATTAATTTTTCCTCTTATTCAGCTGGATTTGCTTCAGTATTCAAATGCAACTCCTGGCCAAACAGTGACCAAAAAATTACAGCTTCCTTCTCATGTTAACGAGCGTTGCTACTGATGAAATAATTTAGAGCTTCGTTGTTCCCTCTCCGGGTGACTAATTTAAAGGAGAGGAAACTCTGTGTTACAATTTAGGATCTCCTTTCTCCTCTCATCAAAGGCAACTGGGACTCAGAAATGAATCTGTAAGGATCCACCTTGCTTCTGGTCCACCAGGGACTCATCTGTTTTGGAAGCTTTGGTTTGAGGAAGATTGCAAAACAGTGTGTGGCAATTTGGGGGGTTTCCCAATAAGCCTGATTAACTCAAGTAGTATTATCTCAGTGACATGAGATATTACGTATACAATTCGCCTGTATAGCATTTTCCTCTGTGGATAACGCATGAAGGAATCCCAAGGGCCTTCTCTTAGACCTAGTCATTTTCTGAGAATGCAGAAGATAAAAGCAAGCCACCCATTGTTTGCTGGTAATAGCAATCAAAAACGCAACAGTAACCAGCACTGGAACTGGGCACTGAAACGGAGCGAGAGACATGCCAGAAACTAATATGGTTTAGATTCTAAACGTGTGTTTAATTTTTGTTACTCGAAGTTGTTTGAAAAATACGTTGTCTTTTTGTAATGCCAAAGCTCATTCCTCTTCATAGGTATCAAAGCAACTAACGTTTTAGTACAGTTTCCATATGTTATGCTTTCAACAATGAAGTAATCATATGGCACAGACAGCTGTTGTGCAGAGTGCCATAACAGCACGTTAAACAGAGTCCAGCAAAGAAAGATCTGTGCAGCTAAGCTACTTTGTAAGTTTCAAGTGGACAGTAGAAATGTAAAATAACTGGGTTCCTCCCCCCAGAATGAACTCAGGACTGAAAGGAGGAGGAATTCAGTGTTCGAACCTTTTCTGTTTATGGCTGTCCTGTCAATGTGTAGCCAAATGAATCTGAATTTGGAGCAGAACTGCTATTTATATCAGAATCTCTTTAGTTTCTGTCAGCAGGTGGTATTTCTGAACTCCATGTTAGGGTGAATCAGAGTAGACTGTGAACCATTAAATCCGCTATTCATTTGATAATCCGCAACAGCTTTTTCTTTGAGCCATGAAGATTGCCTCAATACTGATATTTGTAGAGGGAGCTTGCTCTTTTGTGGTCTGCTGCTTTTTTTTAAGGACAGTATGCTGCAAAATATTCCATTATTAAGATTTTATATGTGTTTGAAATTAGCCTTGGGAATCAGGACAATCAAGTCAGTGGAAACAAGTACAAGTTGATGGGTTGCTTGGTTTTTGTTTTGTTTTGTTTTTTAAATCATGCTACAAATTCAGCTCCTACACACTTAAGCACAGGATTGGTGATAAGCAACAGACTGCCCACTGAGGAGGTGAATGCCTCACTCTGAGCATTTCACAAGTGTTTTGTCAGAGTGGAATAAAGTCTCCTGCACTTTGCAGACTTGCAAACTCAAAAATTTATATAAGCACAAAACCCTAACTTTAGCCATTCACTTCAAAAAATCTTCACCTGAATTAGCATCTTTGAAATGCTCAGGTTTAATTATTACACCTTACATTAATGTATTATAGTATCATGCAGATGTAATTGAAAAAATAATGAAAAGTAGAAATACGAGATCAAATCCCAGGGCTCTTTTATTAAATTGTCGCTGAGAGGCGGGTTGAGTGCTACATTTTTGTGTGTATGACTTACGGGGTGTCTAACGTAGTAAAGCACGAACCAACCAAGTTCTACTGTAACTTGAAAAAACACGCTTTCAGATGTCTGAGGAACCATCTCATTAGTTGTTCAGATTGACAGAAGTTTCTACTCGCTTAATTGCTCGTTCTGAAGACTGAAGAACTTGTATGGTATGTTTTTATTAAAAAATTAGATATATAGACCCACTCTTGTATAAACAGAAAGAGCAAATAACTAAGCCATGCTTCGCAAAATGAAGACCAGACCAAATTCTGTTCTCTAGCATAATGGAAGTTTGTCTGAATGCGTTCGGTATTTCAGGCCTGCAAAGGACGATAAAATATATGATAAAATATCTTGAGGCAACTGCATTGTGGTCTGTGGCAAAGCTTCCCTCCGAGGGACTCCACTGGTGCCAAGATTTCACATTTTCTGTGCAGATGACGAAAGAGAACTTTGTTTATAATTATTGGAGCCAAAATGGTTCCATCTAATTGCAGGTTTGGGGGCCTATATTAGTCCTGCACGCTAATTAATATATACATGTGTTTGCCCAGCATTTAGCAGTCTGAGGCGTCTATTCTAACAGAGCCTTATGGGTGTTCTTGTAAAAAGTAAATGCATAAATAATAATTAAAAAAATAATGAGGGGCATTGTGCTAAACAGTTGATCTACATATGAGTTGACTATAATATATGTGTGTGCTGAGAGTTGGTATGAGATTTTAGCACAAGCTTTTGGCTGAGGTCGCGCCTGAGCATGAATAATAAGTAAAATCTGGGGTAGTTTCTAGTTTCTGCCTTAAGGAATAAAGCTATGGTGGGAGGTTTCCAATAACAATGAAAAATAATAAGTAAAAGTGCAATTATTTCCTATAGGCATTTTCTTAGCACAGGTGGGATTTGTTCCCAGCAACAGCTATAAAGAGGTAGTTTTTTCAGAGCTTGATGCCACATTTCCCTGACTTCTAGGGAGCCAGGCTTTAACCTTGTACATATCCAACTCTTTCTTCCCACAGAGCGAAAAATGCACAAATGCCTATTGCTGTGTGTGTTTGACTGAGTACTTCACAAAGAGATCTGTCTTTCCAGCAGTCATCTCCTGTCAAATGGCCATACAGGTTCCTTAAAGAGGCAAGAATGTGTTATGTTGGTTACTCACTGGCAAAAGCACACCAAAACATATATATTTTATATATAAATATAATATATAATATATATATATATATATTCTCAGGACATAGGGAAACTTGGGCTTGGAGGATCTCTGGAGCAGAGATGATTTTCTATCACATGCACAGCACCAGTGCTTTTGTCATGTGCTTGGGAATGACTGTGTGGCAAACAGTAATTAATAACTCATCTTAAAGCCCCAAATCTAGCAGGTTGAAATTGTCATGAAGGCCAAGACCACTTAGTCAAATCTGCACAGATATCTTGATGTCCTCTTACAGTGACCACCAAAGTGACTGGAGTTACAGGACTGCTCTGACTTGCTGCTCCTATTTCCTAAGAAAAATTTCTAGAAATTCCAATTTCTGTTGAAATTCTCACGGAATTCTAATAAAGCAGTGGCAGTAGGTAAAAGTAACTTCCAGTGACAGATTAATTTCTCGTCCCGATCGCTGGAGATAAGCAACAACATCCAGCGAGATTGAAGAGGGAACTCTGGCAACAAGGTGTTGCTGAGGGTCAGGAGTCAGGAAGGGAGGTGGAATGGGTATGCAGAAAGGAAAGGGATTGGCCTAAAATACAGACAGGACAAAAGTTTTTGTCATTTAATGAAATGCAGCTGTGTTACCTGGGTACCTAGGTACCTGCTCTGTGGTTTGGCTGGACCTTAAAAAGAAGGATGAGAGCTGGCCTAGGTCTGATGGCAGTTTTTCTTACCAGGGTGCCAGGGAGGCACCCATGTGGTGTTGGTTTTGTTTTGTTTTGTTATTGTCTCTCAGGCAAAACTGGAGTCTTTAAGCGCTCTGCAATCCACAGCCCCCATCTGCCCTGCAGGAGTTAACTGGTTTGGTTTGGTTTACAGTGAGCTGGGAACTCCCCAGAGGCAGCTCCTTTCAGCTGAGGACGGACCAGGTGAAAGAGGAGTGTTGGAGAAGTGTTTGCAAGGAGGAACGGGGGAAGTTTTCTGCAGCACAGCAGTGTCTCTGTGACCTGTGGGAAGTTGTAGTCTGGACCAAAAGCTGCAAACTGCCTGGCTGGCGGGCTGCCCTGAGCTTGTTCTTCTGCAGAAGTCAGATCCATCGCTGATGTTTTTGGCCGGAGGGTCTATGGGCTGCTTCACTCTTTCTCCCCCTGCAGGTGCTTGGTAACGGTGACACGTTTTGCTAGAGCAGAGTGAGGAAGCTCTCTAAATTACCTCTTACTTTTTCAGAGGTTTGGGATTCCCACTGATCCCAGGTTGTAACCGTGTAAAGATGGAGCAGGATGATGGGGATTCTCCTGTAACTACGCTTTATCACGTTTTCACAGGGACACATACCATGATGACCTCCCCTGCTTAGTCCTTTATTTAACTTCATCCTAAACCAATTTATAACTGAAGTACAAAAAGGTTTACACTGCATTTAGAAAATCAAATTATTTTAAATAGCTAATAGAGGAAAATAGGGCTGTGCTATGAGGAGAAAATACATGAAGGCTATTTTTTTTTTATTCACAGTTTTTCTTGTAGCTTTCTTCTGCACTTTCTGTTCTTTCTTTTCCTGCTTTATGGGTGAGTTTCCCTTAAAATTCTGTTAAATTTCTGATTTTCTCTTTAACTTGGCAGGAAGAATGTGTTGAACACGGTTTTCTGTAAGAAAATGTTCTGGAAAGATTGACTCAGTCTTCTGATTTTGTGCTGTGTCTCGCTAGAGGAGAAGGTGCATCAAAAATTTCACGTCACATCCTACTTATCTCCTTCACTTTGGGTAGCTTTGCATGTTACCTGTTCGTTGTATTTCCTCTTCCCAGTTTGCTTGGAGCATTCTTGCTTGATACAGACATAAAATGCGCCAGCAAATGTAGAGCTACTGTGCAGTAGATTTGTATCTTAGTTGCACATACCTGTAATTAATTGTATGGGAGTTTTCACAGTACTCTCCCTGAGGAACAATTTCATTGAAAAATAACCATGTTGTCTAGACTATAGCAACTCATAAAATCATCACTAGTTTTGATTTTTGAGCTACAAAGTAGTAATAGAACCATGGCTCATAGATTTAAAGTACTTCCAAGTGCAGGAACTGTTTTATAATCCCCATCTTAGTAGTCTAACCTGGCAAACCATTTTTAACAGGGTCAAGAACAGAAATTGTACAATAAGCTGAAAGTAAAGATTATCTTTTGGGGTTTGTTTTTGGTATAGAAGTGCCTCCATTGTACATGATCTTTCTTTGCCCAAATGTGTTAAAAAAAAAAAAAAAAAGCCACCGGTTTTGTAGAATGCATGTTGTCTAAATGTTACTGCCTTTCATGGCTTGTGGCATAATTGGTTTAATGTAGGAATAGCTTGACACTCAAAAAGGAACTTCGGTGGTTCTGGTTAACAATGACAGCATTCAGGTTTGTGTGTTTACACTGCAAGGGCCAATTGGTGGAAAGTTTAAAAAAAAAAAACTATTTAGATTTATGAATAATGTGCTAATTACCTTAAAAATTACTAACTGAAAGCACAAATGTATTTCAGAAAGCTGGAAGCTGGAGTTGAGCACAGGGAACTTTTAGGTGCTTATTTGAAATGTGTATCTGTATATGCATACATATATACATGTATGCACACGTTCACATAAAACACTACACTGCGAGATTGAATGGGATTTATATGCACCATTCTAGTACAGAAGAGAGTGAACTGAAGAAAACACGCCAGCTATACTAGTGCTGTATGTCTGCATACTGAAAGCAGTCAGGGTTTTCAAAGTTTTTACGGTGCCTAGCAGAAAAAAATCCTACTTACTTAGGCCAGCACTTCAATGTGCTGAAGATGGTGAAACTTAAGCAAATGTTTGAGTTTTCCTTGCACTTTAGCCAAAGCAAATCAGAAGTAGAAAAAAGCAAGGGCTAACGTACCATTTCACACTTGATGACTTAAAACACAGAGAGGTTTATTTCACAGGGGAAACAGTGTATTATGAGTTGATGTTAGCCAGTACGTGATCACCGAAGTGATGTAAAATGCCAGGAAAAACAGTGGTTTAGCTCTCGTATGTTACCAAGCGAGGTATGGGCTAGCTGACCCCAAAACTAAATATACTCTTGTCTTTTTAGCAGTTGTGGCCTTGCAGTTGAGTGACACCACCCTAACTCTTGCTGAAGATCAGATCTGATGCTTTCTCCACACTAGCATAGCCTCTGTCTCGTGAAGTTTTTCTTAACATAGTCAGACAGCATCAATCAGAGCAGTTTCCCAACACTTCTGCCTCTAATGCCAAAGGATACAAGAAGCCAAGGAGCAGTGGAAAATAACAACTTGAAATGTACTTTAATTTCAACCGTAGGCCAGTGATATATCATCTGAAACAACTCACACCTGCTAACGTGTTTCATGCACCTGATTGAAACTGTGATAGCTTCAAAGAAAGGTTTGTGACAGCATACCAAAGGTAGTGCAGATTTTGTTTTATCAAAAGAAGAGACGGGAGACATGACTCCCTACTGAATGTGTTCTTATGTTTGGATGTTAAAAATGAATATCTTTTTCAGAAGAAGAACATAGGTTTAATTATAAAAAGTTCACATCTCTCTTGTAGATTTTGTGTGTAGGCAGGAAGACAAAATCCTCACTCAGTAATGAACTCAGTCCTTGCTATTGTTTCTGAGTTATTCTGGGTTATCTTTCAAAAATTAAGGAGTTTCTTAAATCTAGGTGGTCAGAGCATTTAAAGGCAGGTAGAACAAAGTGCTAAGTATATTTTTGTCCAAAATAAACCCTCCCAGCCTTCAGTGCATTGACGTGGAGAATCTGTCATTGCCTCCCTCGTTGCTGGGCAAGGGTCTGTAATCCTCCCAGGGCGTGAAATTCCTCCTACCCCAAACTGCTTAAAGAGTGCTGAGCCGCCTCGGGTCTCTGCAGCTTCACTACACCGTGGTCCTCCACGGGCAGGCAGCCGCCGGAGGGGTTAGCACGGTTCAACCCCTTGGTTGCACCAGCTTGGTGCATCCTTTTTGGGGTTGCACGCTGAGAAATGGGAAGCACCTAGCAGTTGGGGTAGGTGAGGGCTGTGTGCGTTGCAGGTTTTATGGCCTGTGCTCTAAGTGGCTGAATGGCTTTTGTGCAGCTGTAAAGCATGTTTAACCTGATGTTATAAAACACGTCTCCAATGCATTTTCATAGCTTCATAAACTGCAGTTCATTTATGTAGGTACTTTTTATTGTAATCCTTTATCTTAAACATGAAACTGTTTCCTGATACTGCTTCTATTTTTTTCCTTCTTTTTATGAAAAAAGGGGAAAGAAAAAGAACAGAAAAACTGCCCCTTTTTGTTATATGCATCAGGAGAGTCCTTAAGTACAGTAACGGTGCCCTGAACATGTATTTTTGTATCTGTAACCTCAGAGTGCAGGCCTAGCAACTAAAAAGCCAAAATAACATTAATTATGGATGTTCTTCGCTGTGGTTTGTGGAGTATAAGTTTGGAACAGATGTTTTGGGGGGAGAGAAAGGGGGAAGAAGGATGGATTTATTTTTTTTCTCAGCCCCAACTGGTTTTAATTCTTTCTTGAACATTTTGAGACTATCTTTAAACATTTGCCAGAGTTCAATTAACATCCCGTGACTAAAGGTGGAAAATGTCCTGCTTTGTTTTTCTTCAAACGTATACCTGCTCGTGTGGCTCATGCCAAAGCCAGAGAAAGAAAGGATTCCAGCTGGCACAGGTTTTATTGCTGCTACATTAATTTACAGGTTAAGCCTTGAGTTGGGAGGGGTCTGCTGGATTGATTTATTTATTTACTTTTTTATTTTCATGATTTAAAAAAAAATTGCCATGTAAAACACTGCCGTTTAATTACAGGAAGCTTATGCTCTCTTTTGGTGAGCGTTTAATAGCTTATTCTTGTTTATACGAAGTTGTAGAAATCTACATTTAAAATATGTTTAAAGTCGAGATTGTGTTCTTGGGTTTATCGTGTTTTTCCTGTACTACGTATAAACAGAAGATTGTACATTATTGAAAGCCCTTTTTTGTGGAAAACAGGATTGGGAAAAAAAGTTTATATAAGAATGCAAAATAACTTCCCGAGACTATTGGCGCAGTGTGACCATAAAACCTCAACAGCACATTGTGCAGTGACATTACAACAATTTGCTTTAGCACCTCTGCAGCGTTTTCAGAAAGTCCTGTTCTCCAAAACATATGCCACGGTATCAGTTGACTGTTTTTGCCAGAATTGGTTCTTTACATGCATGTTTTTGTGATTAGTTGCTGTTTCACTACTAATTGAAAATAGAGATTTTTTTTTTTTATTCAGCTTGTTGCATATATGTTTTATTTGCATTTATACATTCAGTAAGTTACAGCGTATCTGTTTATAGGGGTGTGCAAACTGCTCGTAATGGATTTGTAATCGCTGGGTTGGGATTTTCTGTGTTTTACTTTCAAAGAGTGCCCTTTGGTATGTGTATATCAAGACACATTTATACAAAGACAGATATCCACCTTACCCCTATATTGGCTCTAGCAGAATTTTTTTAACCCTACCTTGATAAGCTTTGATTTTTTTGTAGCCCAGAAAGTTGAACAGATCTAATTTGGAAGGAGCTGCCAGTTTTACCGAGAGCAAATAAGAATATGTAATACTAATACCATACTAATAATACTTCAATTAAAAAGCATGATGTTTATTTTTTACCATTGTTATTTTCCTAGCTTTAGCTCCAGGATTTTGGAGTGATTTCCCAAGTAGACTTGCTCAGCTGAAATCGTTCTACGTGAAAATACAGCGTGCACTTCTGTTACGCCTCCAGGATCTGAGGTCTTCCTGTGATTTCCAAAGCAGATTCAGACTTAGTAAGACCGAACGCATCTTAGGTCACTTAAAACACAGCATGTGCTTACGCTGAGCATTTAAATTAAACCTTAAAGGTGCATTAAAATTCGGGAATAGACCAATCTACCATTTTATGTAAAGCACTAAGGTTGTCAGTGGGTGCATTGCTGTATTTGTGGGTCGATACTGGTTGAGGTACCACAATTCAGACCAGCTTTTCAGACCCTCTCTATGACTATCCAAGTTGCAGTTGCCATTTCTACGGCTACTTCGAGTGCCTCTGAGAGGATGTCCAGACACCCCTAAACACCTCCTTGCCTGCTTAAACGTTCCCCCTCAGTGGAGCAGATCCTGGTGGCTGAAAGCTACTCTTCAATTGAGGCAAACAAACGAGAAAAAGTCATTTTTTGTCTAACAATTCTCTAGAGCCATTTTTTAAGTACTTTGTGCGTTTAAATAATGTTGAAAGTCATATTGCTCTTTGTATTCGAATCCGTATGCACATCGTTACACGAGGCACATTTTTGAAATGCTCGTGGTGCTTATTCACTAACTGAGCCTTGCAGCAGCCAGAAACAATAGAAAATTAGTTCCTCTAAATAGTCTTCGTTCCTAAACAGCTCGTTATTTAGTGCCTGACACTTGATCTCTGCGTGGAGAGGACTGGAAGGAAGGGCGGGTACTCCAGAAGCCATTTTTCTGGCCAAATCCTGCTCTGACTAGCGTTGTGAGGAAGGGCAGGACGCGGGTGGAGCTGGCACGGGCGCGCTGCCCGGCAGCGGCACCGCAGACCACACAGCCACCGGGACCCGCTGCGCGGGGGCTGGCAGCATCCCCGAGGCATGCCCCTCGCGTCCCCACAGCTTCATGAGGGTCCAAGTCAGTAATAAGCAGTAATTGCTGTTTTGATGGCTCTTTTGTGATCGCACTGAGGGATGGAGGTCTCTGCCAGCCTTGGCAGGCGCCCATTTGACAAACCATAACCATCTCAAGCGGCTCCCTCAAGTGACAGCAGGGCTGCCAAGCATTCAGCTGGCTCGGAGAGCAAATCTGCCTCTCGCTCGGGAACGAGGTTCAGAGATGCTGGCTGGGGTAAGAGCAAAGACAACGGTGTGCGTTGTGCCTGGCTGACAAAAGTCCAGCCTCACCACGGGGAACCTAGCACTCACTTCATGAAGGGGCTTAATCCAAACCCCAATATGCATTGGCAGTCTAAAATACCAGCACTACGCACTCATCTGCTTAAGCTACCCCCTTTTTTTGTTCTTTTTTTTTCTTGTATTCCACGTGCACACATCATTTTTTGTGAACATCAGTGATTAAAATGGTTTTGGAAATACAAAAACTTAATCTGAATGGACATGTCACCAAGGCTGAAAAACGTTTTCTGTCCTCTAGCTCCCTTCTCCTCCCAACCCCCAAAAGAAAAAGCAAGCTAAGGAAACCCCATCTTAGGCTCGTTGGATGATCCAATGTTGGGAATTTGTTGCGGTTTCCAGAGCCCAGTGCATTGTGCCACCCATAGCAGCTCCTGGTCCTGCTGCAGCCCCTAAAGTAAAGACTTGCCTAGCAGCTGTGACACATGTTATTTAACTGCTTTGTGTTTCATTGCTCATAGCATTTATTTCCTGTGCTTTCTGTAAAGGAAGAATATTTTGTTTCGAATGACTCTATGCCCTCGGATCACCAGCGAGTGTCAGCTGTGGGAATGTTCTCCCTGCTGGTGAGCACGGTGGGAGGCTGGGTGCATCCATGGACATGTAGGGAAGGACTTTGACAAATCTGAAAATGTGCTTTAGTGGTAGACCAAAATTCACATAACATTAATAATTCACTTTTTTTTTTTTTTTAAATCAAGGAAGCTGTCACGGTATATGGGAATGCAAGCTTCTTAACATAAGAAGTGCTCTCATAAAACTGGTTCTGTGAAATACAAACTGCGAGTCCCGCATGGGACAAAGTGTGAAGCTGAATTTTTATGAGAGATCATTGGAACAACCGTGAACTTTCGGTGACACTAGCTATGTTGCTTCCCGCTGCAGTAAGCTGTTTGCTCTTAGTTATTCATTGTATACTTGAATGTATGCTTTCTGGTCACAAAAGCAATTGGCAAGGATGTTTTGTTTTGCTTTTTTTCTTGGGAGGAGAAAGGAAGAACTCGTAATGTTCTTGATTTGAGATCAAGATAGATCATATTCATTGTAATGGCACACACAGTTTGTGCTGGTTTTAATCAGCTTTGTCTTTTTTATTTTCCAGTGCACACTACAGAAGTCTTTAGATTTAACACATCAAACAACTACAAATGATGTGCACCTGCTAGAACCAAGATTCATGTGAAGTTGAGGAAAAAATTCCTCTGTAAATCTCACGGTAGAATGAATGCATGGACACAAAAGGTAGAATTGGGTCTTGGCCGCAGTGGCATCAATATCAAGTAGGCTCCACAAGCCTAAAAGATAAGGCTCCTGATCCTCAGCAGGGTAACTGGGATCTTGTCGGTTCTAGACTGTCAGATGATTAACTCCCTGCCAGATGCTTTTGAGCTATTTAAAGTGCTGACTTCATCTGCTGGAAGAACGAAGAGTAGAAGATAGGCGTTCAAGAGGTCAGGTCTTTGCTGTAGGGTTAAGCAGCATTCTCACTGCCTTCAGTAGCAAAACCGGCTGGAGGAAGAGGTAGAGCAAGTCTTGATGGCACGACTTTGCTCTTCATTACACTACAAAGAGATTATAGCAGTAATCATAATCCCTTTTAGTGCGTGTTTTCCTTTGGCAAATAAGGTGGTGCAGCCAGCCATCTCACTTGCGATGGCTTTTGTTTAAACGCAGTATAAAAATTGAAAGGAAAATAACTTGTTGGCATAGTTTTGTGAGCCTGGATAATTTCTGCCTTTTCCTAACTGGTAATTTTATGTAACACCTGGCTCTGACAGGGCAGTCTCTGCCAGCTGTGCCTCGTGGTGTCCTTCTCCACCAGTGGAGCCCACCTCTTGCTTGAGGGGCAGTGGCATAGTCTCAGTGTGGAAAATTCCAGGAAAAAAAAAAAAAAACATAACTGTAGCATTCTTTCCATGCTTCTGTGTTGTTTTGTTTCATTTTTTAATCTACTAGGGGTGGCACAGATGAAGTGAGCCTTTTGGTACAGCTGCTGGAGTGAGGACAGAGGGAACAGCTTTGGGGGCCGGGACTGGAGCACGCGTGCTGCATGCGAGGGCAGGGGCAGCGCTGGGAAGATGTTACCTGGTCTGTGGGAGGATGCAGCACTGGTTCTCGGCTGGGCTGAGCTACAACTAGGCAGGGTCTCAGCGTGAGAGCTCTGTGATGCAGCTGGCTTGGTAAAAAGCAGTGAGCTAGCAAGGAGACTCAGAAAGAACATTGCCAGAGGAGAGAGGTGGAGAAGGCAGGTTTTCGCTGTTGCAGAACTAGTATTTAGTTACAGTAATAATACGGTGTATTCGTACAACACCTTGCAGAAAGCAAGTGCTTCTCTGTCAGCCTTTGCTTCCAGATACTCAGACACTTCATCTCAGAGACGTGCGTGTCGCTGAATGTGGGGACAGCACTTTGCTATTCAGACTTGTGAAGTCCTACTCTGGCATTTCTCCTGTGAGTACCAACGTGGGGTGCTGGATCTGCCTCCTGAGCGCTAGAAGAAGCGGCGAGGCCGCCGGCATGTGTGCTGAGCTGCTCTGCTCGGTCCCCCAAAAGAGCAGCGTACCCCAGCAGAGCATCCCAGCCCCTTTCCCACGCACAGGGCAGCTCCCTGGCAGAGCTCGGGGAACCAGGTCACCAGGAGCTCTTTTAATAGTACCTTCAGATACTTCTCTGAGTCCAGTGGCTGGGTTGTCGTACCCCGAAACAGGCCACAGGTTAGATGCAAATGTGCTTAAACATTTGTGTTTCCTTTTCAGATCAAATATTTAAATTTATTATTGTGCAAAACCACCCCGGTCTTTTTCCTTTTTCTTTTTTAATGCAAGCAAGAGCCCTCTCGCGGATCAAAGCACGGTGCTGCGTGCTTCCCCCGCGCAGTGCCACCACCATGGCCAGCTGCCCGGAGGGAGCGAGGCGCCGCCGCCGGCTCGGGTTGCAGCCGTGTTGCAGCTCCTACACCTGACGTGGAGCCCAGGGCCAGGGACCCTGCTCGCCGTGGGAAACGCTTGGCCCAGCCAGCCACCGGCCCCGGCCGTGCAGCGCTTAATTAAAACGCCCGGCCCGGGGGCTGTTTATGATGGCAGCGCCAAGCCGCGTGCCGAGCTTTTTTGTTTTTCCTCCTTTTCGCCGCTTTGTTGCGTGCAGGCGGCGAGGTTGGCGAGGCACCGCCTGGGCTGCTGCGCGTAGGCACTGACAACGGAGGAAATTAAATTCCGAGGCGGAATCGGTTAAAAGCCCGGCTAAATCAGTGTTGTTTTCCTATGGCAACTGAAACAACATAATTATTTAAAGGATAAATTTTTATTGCTAATGAATTTTTTTTTTTTAAGACAGTAAGTTTTTACATTTTGTTTATACCAGGGCCCTCTTAAATACATTTTGGGATTTGTTTATTTTTTTTTTTTTTAGAAGAGCGTACAAGCCAGTGAGTTCAGTAGGACGCTGTTAGATAAGAGCGGCGATAGGCTCTGCAGTTCCAGCTTGTACAAAGTACTGTGCCTTCAAGGTACTTCGCATCATTAACGGGATGCCTGGCTAGGGAAGGAAGGAAAGTATATCCCTATGGTTATTCATACCATCCTATTTGTAAAATCCCTGATGGCAGGTCTTGGTTTAAAAACCCGAGGCACTAGAGAATTTGTTTATACAGTTTAAACAACTCTTTTCACTGTACTAGACAAAATCTTGCATTTCTGTTCAGGTAAGCTAATTAAACCATAGGGATGCTCTGACCTTGCAGATGCTTGTGCACACTTTCTGATTTCTCCTCTCTCTTTCTCCTTCAGTGAGCCTACCTGTAAGTGAAGAGCAGGCAGAAGTTGTTACAGAATTGGGTCTATACAAAGTTACTAAAAAACTAAAGGATGCCTTAAAGTAAAGGAAAACCTATGGAGATGCATAATTACGATTACTTCTACTCCCCACTGCTCCACATATCTTTTTTTTTTGTGCAGCGTATTGATTTGATTATTAATTTGATAATAATTGCATATTAGGTTTTCTAATGCACTGATCGCTGTTTTATAAAAGCCTGCTTCTTGTTACCCCTGAAAGCGGTGATATCTTTCATGATGTCATGGTCTTGGGTGATATTTCTGGGGGAGGACAAAATCCTATTTATGGGGAAATCAGCCCCCTTTTAAGGGGGTGTTTACAATGGCAGAAGTTGTTGGTATCGGTGTCTAGAAAGGTTGAATATGTTCTCGTCCTAGAAATGCGTGTATCTATTTACAATAGGTTTTTCTGTTGCATTTGCCAAAAAAAAAAAAAAAGAGCTAAAAAGTTTGAAAGGAACAGCTTGAGGAATTTTTTCCATCAAGATACAATCAAGGGCAGGAAATCGTAGAAGCAGAGTTGTGGTTTTGCCTCCATTTTTTTTTTATTGGTTAATTAAACTATAACAACTCTTAACTTCATTTTAGGTTAACTGTTCCTAGAGTTCAGAAATATTTTAAGAGGTCAATAATGCTTTCCTTGGCTTTCAGTCCTTCTGTGTGGGATCAGGGATCTCGGGCAGCGGCGTGCTTTTCCAGATGTCCCGCAGAATGTGTGTGCGTGCGCTCGCGGCCGCGTTTGGCGGTGGTGGGAAACAATCCATCTTCCCTCATCTGCGCACCACCCTGTGCGGATGGAAACCACAGGAAAGAAACGTGTATAGCCTGACATCTGTAAGCTGACTTACAATATCTGATTAAAGCTCAGGAGCCCGAAGCGCTCCCAGCTACCAGTTGACATGCATTTTTCGCTTAATGATCGGGAGGTGCCGAGCAAGAGGGGGAGCACATGGGGAGGGAGATCAGGAGAGAAAAATGAAGGCGATAGGTGCGGATCCAGTTTCATGAGAAGCGAGAAAAACAAAGACTCCATTGTACAGTGCTGCACGGGTTTTCTTTGTGAAGTCGTGATGTTTCTTTTTTAAAGTGCCATAAGGCATCTGTCTGCGCTTTCCCCTTGCTGCCTCGAGCTGCTCGGAGGCATGCACTTAAAGGGCAAATGAGGGAAGCAAATAGAGCCATGCAAGTGTCATATAACTGTCTTTAATAACAGGAGCTATTCCAGCACTCGGAGCCAAATCGTCTTTCAGCAGAAAGGATAAAATTTAGCAGAGCTGGGAAAGGGAAAGAATAAAGGGGAGGGGAAACACAGCACCACCTCCTGCTGACACCACACAAGCTTTCCCTAAGCTTTCCCTCTCTCTCCCTCTGTGTATATATTTTCTTTTTAATCAGCTGGGGCTCTTCCCTCCCTTGCCTTTTTTTTTTTTAACTGTATTTTTACAGTTGGAATTCTGCTTTCCCAATTTCTCTTGTTTCACATTTAACTTCTTCAGAGAATTTCATTAATAGTTATTGCAATTAAAAATAATAAATAAACTCAGCACCAGCTGCTCAAACGGCTCTTGTAGCATATCTGGAACATAATGTGGTCTGCGCAGGGCAGCCACACAATGCAATTTATCCCCACACCTGAGGGAATGAATTTCACAACTATAATTGCTACAATATAATTCTTATTAATGTTGTGCTATAATTCCTATTAATTCCAAAGGGCTAGTAAATGCATTAGGACTTGTCAACATATTATTTTACACTGTTTATGATCTGTAGAATTACGCTCTTCAGTATTGTATTGCGTAAAGAAAAGCCTTAAAATTAGCTTTAATTGCAGGGGGGAGGAAAAACACATTTTCTGTTTGGGCCCTGGGAAAGACGGAGGGATCCCGTTGTTTGAGGGGTAATGAAACTGCAGTTCAAAATCGGTCCTTTGAACTTTCTGTGCCACACAGTTAACTGTTTATGAAAATACAGGAATAATGCCTGTCTCTGTTATCAGACAAAGAGCCACTGGTGTCTTTATGAAAGAATAAATGGCTATAAGAAGGAGAGGTTTATAAAATTAAAACTGTCTTCCAGCAAAGACAGAAGTGGGGAAATTACAAGTCATTGTAACTGATGTAATAAATACAGAATGCATTATCTTGCCGTGCTCTTTATCCTTATCTCACCACCCTGCTTTTCTAGGTAGTGAATATGATGAGGAGGAAGTAGACTATGAAGAATCAGACAGTGATGAGTCCTGGACTACAGAAAGTGCTATCAGCTCTGAAGCTATCCTTAGTTCAATGTGCATGAATGGAGGGGATGAGAAACCTTTTGCCTGTCCTGTTCCTGGATGTAAAAAAAGATATAAGGTAAGCAGTGGTGCAAACCTATCTTACTTCCAGCTGGTGCGGAGAGGAGAGGGGGAAAAAAAAAGGAAAGCCTGTAAAATCACTTTATACCCTTCTTGTTTAATAGACTTGTCATATTTATTTTGGTGGTATTTTAGCAGAGTATGTGTTTTATTCACCGGTTTCCTCTGAAGCACAGCCAAGTTATAAGGTTTTTAAAGAATGTGGCCTTTGCATCCCTGTCTGTCAAACGGGATTACGTACGGTGACTTTCTTAGGACTTACGCTTTACACGTTTTAATTAGTTTTCTATAATTCAGACAAATTAAGTGCAGAACCCAGGAGGCAATACCAGCAAAATGATCTCATGGGTCCCTTTCAGAGGCACTAAGTAAAAAGCTTCTGCCCGTCACTGCCGGGATGAATTCCTTCTGCGTAACTGAGAGAGACGCTGCCTCCCCTGTAGCGACACCGTGCCCGGCGTACTCCTTCTGGTAAAGGCGATGTGCAGGAAGGTGGTGGTTAATATTTCACGAGTCAGAGGTCACCTCGAGAAAGCAGAGCCTTGGAGAAATTCTGGCATCGTTCTGTGCTGGGTCAGTGTCCCAGTGACTCATGTGCGCAGTAGTCGCTGTGTCTGGCCCTGAGTGCTGGGCTTGCGTCCCTCTGCGTGACATGCTGGGAAACTTTTTTTTTTTTTCCCTTTCTGATTACACTCCATCATGAGAAAATTTTCTCTGTTTATGGGAGTGAAACGTCTTTAACTTTGAACCTTGAGCTGGCTGGTAAAGAACACGCTGTGACGGTGTGAGGACAGGAATATTGCTTCCCGTGAATGGGTGCGGGGGCAGGTTAAATTTTATTGACCACTTTGGACTTCAGTATTCTGTAGTCACTGAAATTTGGGATCAGAAATAGTGTACTGGCTACAATTCCTTTAAATAACTTTTTGCATGAAGTACTAGAAAATTCAACCACTGACCTACACCCTAGAAAAACCGGTAGTGGTGGGGTTTGTTTTTATACTTGTTTTATTTTATGGCTTTGCCTTTAAATAACTGAAAAGCAGGGACTTAAAAGAGAACAGAAATATGAAAGAGAAATATAGGAAGACCAATAACGTTTGAGATAAAACAGTTGTGACAAGAACGAATAAACTGTGCGTGAAAACGTGTAGTGGATGAAAATGCGTTGCAGCGATCCTGCAGCTGTTCTGGGCTGTGCCTTCTCTGTTAGCAGCAGGTCACGAGACTCGGGCTCGTGCACAGTGCTCGGAGATCAGCTAATGCTTACTTCAAATACTTGTAACACGAGCGAGAAAGCAGCGTGCTCCTTTCTTAGCGACGTACAAGTCTGGTTTTGCGGAGCTGTGTCTGACCTGTGTAAAGATTATTCTCTATCTCGGGGCAGGGCAGAGGGAAAGATGTTTTGAGCCTATTTTTCAGGTATTACTTTGCAGATATAACCGCATTAAGTGAGATTAATACTTTTCCTGTGTGGCAGAAGCTGTGTCGGATGGAAGGTATAGTATAAATGCTAAATCCCTAGCTCAGGAAGCAAACAAGCCATGGTGATTGTTAGAAGTCAGTATGCCCACAGGGCATCTATGCGTTGCAGAAAACATTCATTTAATGGCACAGGCTAGAAGGAGAACCCTGTAATTTGCTATATCCTGTCTGTTCTCTGTTTGACTGCCAGCCCTCTGTCTTTTTATTGCCCAAATAAGCAAGCTGTTCCTGCCTGCTTCTGCTATCTCACTACCTTCATCTCAAATGCATGAGGACTGTCTGAGGGATATCTCGTACACCATTAATGTTCGAGCAGTCGGACAGGGAACAAATTAATGACCCAGAGAGAGGCTGACAGACAGAGAGCAGCAGCAAATAAAAAGTGCCGTATTTTCCTCAGAGACTCACCTCTGTTCAATCCAGATAGGAAAATACATTTCCTTTAGCTCTGCCTCACCTCATCTCTCTTTTCTGGGGGCTCTGCTTCCTTCCTCTTTTCTTTTCAGCCCGTTTTTTTTTTTTTCTGCTTTTTACATTTTTATCTTTGTTTCCTTCCTTTTAGTTTTGTGTCAGCTGTGTTTCTTGTTTCCTCTTCGTCTTCCTCCTACTTAACCCCCTCCTCAGATGAATTATTTGCTGAGTCTGGGTAGGGAGTCCTGTGATCAAAGCGCTGGGATTTTCTGGTGGGTACTGGATAATCACAGTCAGGGCTGTAAAACAATTATAGAGCCACAAACAGGAACACGGACATGCACATACAGTAATTGCCAGGCTCACTTTACGGCTGAGAAAGGATGCATTCTTTTAGGGAGCGAGGAGGAAAGGAGAATGTACACAGTTTTCTTTTGTCTGGCCCTAGGTGACGTACGTTTGAGAAGCAGAGATGTTATTTTTAGGTGTGTTATTTGTACTGCAGGACTGCCTAAAGGACCCAGTAGGGACTGGGGCTCCTTTTTGCAAACAATGTACAAGGATAAAAGATGGCCTCTGCACTGAAAAGTCATTATGGAAAGGTAAATAAGACAAGAATGAGTACAACAAATACTCCCAAGGAGTGGGCTGGGGCGGACAATGGAAACTGTAATAAGAACATGTTTATACACAAGCCCAGATGAGTATCAGAAGACCCTACTGGCCTTCTGCCCAGCTGCTATCTGCTGGCACTTTCCCATAGGCACTGCAGTAGAAGGCAGTCATAAACATCTAATTGTTCTTCAGGAACTTTTATTTTTTTTAAGAAATAAAATTGCTTGCTTATAAAATGCATTGGTACTAAGCCCTCTGTACAGTATGGCACAGATTTTTCTTGAAGGTCCAAAGATTCTGGGGAAAAAAAAAAAAAACAACTTTAGTGGCTTGTAAACTTGTTTGTTGGGATATTCTGAAACAGCTAAAGGGATCTGGAGCACGCTGACTTCTAGGTGCCTAACACTCTCTGAAGTAGTTTCTGGAGCTTGCTTTCTTTTTCTTTTTTACAGTTGCTGAGAGAGGAAATGATGAGTATTTAAGAGTTTGTCATTTGCTGTTTTACTATTACTTATCTGCTTTGTATTTGAAGCCATTAATTTGATTTTAGAAAATCATCTAAGAGATTCAAAGGAACCTTAACATCTTGTTTCTTCAAAGTTCACCCTTGCGAAATATAGGCTTTACATTCACATTTAGGTGACCTATCCAGTAGTCGGTGGGTAATGGCTTCTTAACGTGCTTTGCAAGATGTCACCTGTTGGAGCTGGTGTGGATTTGTGAAGCTGGCAATTGGCTTTCCTTTTATTACAACCTACCTATTTGTATCAGTTACTTGGGTGCTAGCTCAGGAGAAGGACATTCAAAATGCGTGTATGATGTAGATAAACTAATTCAGGCAACTTCCAAAGAACAAATAAAGTTCAATGCACAATAAAGACAAAAATCCCACAAATAACGTGTATATGCTACTACAGACAAAACCCTAGAGTATTTGTCATAGTTTTTGCAGACTGTGCAAATACAGTAACACGAGAATAGTAGTACGTACACACATAACGTAGTTATATGCATCTCTATCAGTGCAACCATGAAATACCAAGATGTCAACAGCTGATTTCATCTAAGCAAGCCTGAGTTCTCATCTCTCACCGACAAACGCTCTAGAAAAGCAAATTAACCTAAGCTTCTCCTGGCCTTTGTAAAATTTCTAGCTGCCCAGAAATTACAAGCTTGGTTTTTCTATGTAGTCTGTGAATTCAGTTCTGAAGTTACGTGGTCTTCCTGCATGAAAAACTAACAGTTTATCAGTGTAGGTTCATTACCCGGGACTGAAATTCACTGGGGTAGTAGAGGTGCTTTCCTGAGTACGCCTGGTTTATGATGGTGTTTGAAAGGGCATATAAGCCATGGTTCATCTCTGTCTGTAGATTGCCTTTGCAAGGGTGTTTTTTTAATTGCTGTTGGTGTGTTGGTAGTTACAGTTGTTCAAGATTGTCTCATGTAGATATATTTGGCGTGTTTCCTTACTCATGCCAGTGCTTGGTAGGGCACAAGTTGCGTGAGAAGCAAGAGCAGCACAGTTACGGAGCGAGGAGGAGGGAGGGGACACGACGATGTTCCCATTTCCCTGTCCTCCCTTAGAGGACACTGAGAAGCAGGTAGGCCAGGCTGCTAGGCTGGGTGGGATTTTTGTAAAGGAACAGCCCGGAGATGAGTATGAAACAAGAAATCCACCTGAACCAGCCCTACTTGAAGAGGGTGGCATGCTCGTGTAGCTTCTGGAGAGCGGTGGCTTCATGGGTCCGTCAAGTGTCCTCGTGTCCCTGCAGACCGGGCAGTGCCAGGCTGAACTCCCCTGTGTCTCCTCCTGATCTGGTCCTGGGTTAATAATTGTTTCCTCCTGCTGAAGGTTTGTGAGTGCCCTTCTATACTGCCATCTTCTTCCTCAATCATTTGTGAGAGTAAATAATGAGCAACCTAAGTAACCGGGGCAATAAAAGTGATGTATGGGTTTGGCAGCGTTTTTTGCCATACCTCAACAAACTCAACCCAGACATACAACAAAGTGTTTACATTGCAGCAGTGGAAAAAGTGCTGAAGAGTTGACTGTAAGTCTAACAACAGCTTTCTTTTAGACACAAGTGCAGATCAGATTTCATGTTACACTAGCTCCTCATGCCCTGCGTGTTTTACTATTTTTCAAACCTTCCACGGCCCAATTAATTCCACATAGGTTGCTGTTTTAGCATTTCCTTAAATTTTTCTGCCTGAAATTACTTTCCCCTTTCATCAAAGCATGTGGTGCATTCCGTACTTGAGGCTGAGTGGATCATTAAAAAAATCTGGAAGAGGAGACAAGCACAGTTGGCACGGAGCAGTGAGGGTATTCGTGACTGCGGATCTGGGGAGTCCGTAACAATTGGTACTGGTCGTTTAAAAATACCTTAAAATGATTGCTTATAAAGAGTGAAAGTCTGAGCAGGCTTCTGTAGTTTCCAAGATAAATAGAGGGTTTGAGGTCTACTTTGTTTTTGAAGTTTCACTGCAGTAGCAACAGTTTAGCAGGTCACCCTCCGATTCCCTCCCGTTCGGGGTGCAGGTCCTCGCGGTACCTGGGTGCTGGCAGATGCCCCAAAATGGGGCTTGGGAGGTGCAGCCCCTGCCGGGCACTGCGAGATCTGGCGGGGGCAATATTGCGCCCAACCTCGCGATTAAAACTGGAGAGCTGTTTGCTTGAAGATTGAAAATACATCGCTGCAGGGGCACGGTCAGCACCCAGTGAACGGGGCACAGCGTTTTGTGCGGGGACAGCACCATCGGGGCACTGGCCGGTGGCTGCTGCAGCCGCGCTCCTCCTGGCTTCGTGATGGGGGCCACAAGTTCCCCTCGGCCCTTTCTTACTCAGTGTTGTGTGGGCAGCGCTTGGAGGGGACTGCCAGGAGCATCACCAAGCACTTGAGATTTTGATGCAGATTAAATTGGGTTAGGTGGTAGGGGGAGGAGAGAGGAAAGTGTTGGCAGGAGAGCGGTACCAAAGGTGGTAACCTCTGATGCCTCTCTGATGTTAGCTTTCTGATACATGTAGAGTCTGGTGAAGTTTGAGGAGTTTCAGCTGGGTTCTGTTTACAGAAGGCTTTTAACTCTTTTCTCTTTCTCCTCCTTTTCTTCTTCCTCATCCAACTGCTGTGAGTTCCAAGCTGGAGCTTCCCTTACTGTAGTAGCCTGCCTGCTAACACAGCTGAGCTTGCTGCTCCAAGAGCCACGGGGACGTTTTGTCATGTGTAACAACAGGCCGTGGCTCAGCAGAGACAAAATTCCTTAAGCTCTTACTTAGTGGGCTAAATTAACTAATATCCAGTTAATTAATTAATTGATTAATTGATTTTGGCTTTTTTTTAGTTAAAAAATAATAATCTGAGGCACGCATCTAGAAACTTTAGAAAGGATATGGTAGAGCCTCAGAGCTGTACCTTTGCTACAAGTTGTCTTGGCTTCTTTTTTGGTTTTATTCCTAGGAGAAGTTCTAATGAAACACAGTTTGCCTCCCCCTCTCCTCTCCCCTTTTTTTCCCCCAAAAAATCCGAGCTCTCTTAGTGGAAGCTAATATATACTGTGAGAAAGAGACTCTGTCAGGATGAACCCTAGCGAAAGCAGTATCGCGTGCTAGTTAGACCACAACGGCTCCTTCCATTTTTGCCAGAAAGATGTGAGAAGAGCAGTGGTAGGCTTGTGATGTAACTTCAGTAGGGTTCTTGGTTAACCTAGCCGAAGCGCTGCCCGTTCCCTGGCGGTGCCGGTGTCGCTGCGCGTGTTGCTGTGCTGCCCCTTGTCCTTCCTCTCCAAACTGCAGTGGAACACAGTTCTCCTCCAGTTTTAGCTGTAGGATCTTCCCAGACAATAGCTATTTTGAAGACTGCTTCTCTGGATTATTTTCTGAGTGCCCTGCGCAACTCCGAGTTAACTGTTCCCTGCAGTTAATTCTTTGGAGACAATGTGTAAACTATCAGAAGTTGCTGGTGCCTAAAGACATATCTACAAACAATGACACAGAGCGGAACAAAAACACCATGGGGGGAGCTCCAGCTTTTTGAAGAAGTGTGACTCGAGTCTTCATGCCAAACCTTTGTTTGCTTGTAAATGAACCTCAGGATAACATTTTTCAATGCTATAAGAAAAAAAAAATGGCAGGAAGCACAGAACATTTATGTATGATCCCACTAAGCAGTATTTCTGGAAAGTGCCATGCGCTGGGAGATAAAAATCAGAACTACCCAGGTGTGATACATTAGTACTGCACAGATCATTCTCCTTCCTGTCCCACCCTGTCTTGGAGCACAACACATGCACAACACCTGGAGAGTTCCTGACAATTTGAGTAATTCTGCCCATGCCATTAGTCGGGTTTTGTTTTTTTTAGCAGACACCAAGGCGTTACTAGGCCGGTCGACCACTAACGCTGTGCTTTCTCGCTCGCAGAATGTGAATGGTATAAAGTACCACGCCAAGAACGGCCACAGAACACAAATCCGCGTACGCAAACCATTCAAATGTCGCTGTGGAAAGAGTTACAAGACAGCTCAGGGCCTGCGGCACCACACAATCAATTTCCATCCCCCCGTGTCTGCTGAGATTATCAGGAAGATGCAGCAATAACATGCTGGTCACAAATGTGCCAAGAAATCCTCACCAGCAGTTGCTGATTTTGAGAACAGCCACCTTTTTCAGGGGAAGCATTCAGCAACCCTTTAAACAATTAAATGCATGCTTTAAAATTTTCTGTAATTTTGGAATGATGTATCTTTGTAGAGTTAATGATTTTGTACATTTGCACATGTAATCATCATACCCATTTTCATTACTTTGAGATAAGGTGCTATAAAAGCTATAGGTTCTTCAGAACTTTTTTTCTCCAAAAACAAAAAAATTAGGGGGCGTCGCGTATTTAGTTGTACTGAAGTGTTGAATAGGAGTAAGAGGAGGAGAGCTTGGCACTGATGTAATTTCAAGATTGTAATGTGATGAAGACTTTCAATGCATCTGTCAGTGTGTGTGCAAAACCAAAACAATACCACCATTGTCAAACTATAGTTAACATGCCTTACATAATGGAGTTATCAGTGGAGTAGCAAGTCTTTTAGGTAATGGAAATATAAATAAGAAAGAATGTTTAACATAATATGCTAAAAATATTTTCATACTTAAATAACATACATAAAAATGTGTGCTTGCTGTATTTTATATTATCTTGCAAATCTTTTTTTTTTCCCTCTTGAAATGCTGAAAATCTTGCCATTTGAACTAGTAAACAATCACTTTAGTGTTAGAAATTACTTTTTTTTTTTTGTACAAGATGTCATATTATGTTCATGCCCATCAAACTTTTGAGGACCAATATCCCAGTCCAACTAAATATTTACCCCTGAAATATCTGTTAGAAAGACATTTGGAAATACTTAAGTGCAAATTTATGTGTGTGTGAGAAAGAATTATCTTCATCTCAGATGAAGTCTTAAAGCACTTTGTAGTTCTCTATTGCCAACAGATTTAATGTTTTATGTGTTGCCAATTCTTGCAACTACTGTACTAGCATGTGCCTGTGGTTGCAAATAAAAATTAAAAATTCTGCGCATGGTTTAAGGAGGTCCATTATTTGTGCTCAGGGAGCTGCCAAGGCCGCTCCCTCCTGTTCATTGTATTTCGAGATTTTCTTTGTACGTTTTTTGCTTCTCATTGTAGGTCACTGCATTCCATTGGAAGTGTCTGTTTAGCTTTACAATTAATTTTGCTGAAATATGACATATGAGCCTTATTGAAGATTTAAGTGCTTCTTGCAGCAGGTGGTCAGAGAGTGACTTAGAGCAAAAGTCAGCATGAGAGAGCTTCGTGTCTGGACCATACCTGAACATTTGTTGCTTACTATCCTGCCTTGAGCATTCTTCTCTCACAAGTGCTATTCTTGGAATTTAGCTGGCCAGTTGCATCGAGGGGGCACCCCCCACCCTGCCCCAACCTTGAAACACTGCTTACGTGGCAAGGGTTCGGGAGGAATGCAAAACGTTCAGTACAGTAATCGCCTTTGCTTATTTCCCATCCTTTTAAGTGCAAAAGAAAGCTCAAAACATGAGGAATAAGCCTTCCCCTTTATTTTTTTCCAAAGCTTTAAAGGAAAATGTTTTAAGGATGACAATTACCTATTTTTTCAGCTGAGTAAAAAAAAATCTCTCCAAAAAACTGGGCATCATCCTAATCACTAAGGTTCGAACATCTGTATTTAGACAAAACACCACTTTTTCAAATCCTAAAGAGATGACAGTGGTTGTATTGCACAGTGCTGTCAGCTGGGTTTTGAGGATGATCCAGACATGAGAATTATTGGTACACAAAAGGCCCCATGGGGCCATTTCCTACCTTCTGCAGTTTTGGCAACAGACGTGGCCAACAACTATGTTTTGGCTCTGCTCCTAGTGCAAGAAACTACAGGCTGGGTAAGTAAATTCAACAGCTAAACAGTCGTAAAATGTCATTGTTGCATGTAAATTCCTTTCAACTATAAAAACAAAATTCCAGTTTCTATTTACCTATTCATTGTGACAGTATTATTAAACAGGTAAAGATGGGACTATTTTGTTATACTGTGTATAGTGAATGTATTGTACTGTGTCTGTGAAAAAGTGTGCTTTAAATTATATTTTCATATGTTTTGTTGGGGACAAAGTACTTTAAGTTTGAAAGTGACAGAGGTTTGTTTTAGAACTGAAGGCAACTTAACGAATTCCTGTCAAGAAAGCTGCTTATAAATGTAAATCAAATCACATTTAAAATAAACTGCCTCTGACCTAAAATGACTGCTCTCTACTTGTCACTAACATAGAGTGAAGCTTTTGGGCTGTCTACAGTCTTATTTGTGTATTTTTACTTTGGGCTCATCAAACTCTGTGTTCCGTAACACCTGCAGCAGCTTGAGAGCTGCATCCTTCACACAGACAAATACACAGGGTGCTACAGCCAGGAGGAGAAAATGCAGCATTTGGATTTAAGCAGTCAAAAGGACGTTCAGCCTGCAGAGGACGTTTCCTTCCAACGTCACACCAGGGCTCAGCCTGCCAGGTAAGAGTTGGTGGTGATGCTCCTGAACCCTCCCCTTCTAATAGCAGGGTATGAGAACCTTTCTTGTGAAGGTTTTCATATTTGAAGCCTCCAGCTCTAAGAAAAGAAGAATTGTTAAAATTTGAATTGCTATTTTAAGTGGCTGTGTCAGGGTGGCTGTTTAATAGGGAAACTTCAGCAATTCCCTGTATACGCACCTCAGAGAAGTCTGCTTTGGCACACTGAGGTTGTCCTGCCTGTGCAGGATGCCGACATCTGAGACTTCAGCCACCTTTACTAATATGACCATAACTTTAATAATATTTTGTTTTTATAGCAAGTTCTGTTTTCATACAGTACTGAGTTACTAAAAAATTGCTAAAATATCATTTCAGTACTTCCATGCCTTACCTTGGACTGTCTACTGACAGGAGTTTTGGAGTTTAAAAAAAATGTAAGACGTAAACTGGAATGCAGCAGACTGCTGTAGTAGCTGCTGCTCAGTGCCCTGCAGTCTATCTGTGTCATGCAGCTTTTAATAAACCCTGCACCGAACAGGATATTGCATATGTTCACAAGTAAGCGTTGCACACAACAGAAGTTACTCAAACCCTAAATCCCCAAGTCTCCCTAAAACAAGGCACATAAATAGATGTGAGCAGCATTTACTTTGTCATACAAAACTGAAACATCATTTACTGCAATTATGTAAAGCCTAAACTCTGCTCATTTTATTTCAAAATAAATAAGCAGTGGGGAAAAAAAGGACCGCTGACTCCATGAATAATTCTGCTTTTAATGTAACAAGACTACTGTACAACAAGTGGAAAGCAATTTACTTAATACAGTTAGGTAAATATAAAATGTTTAGATATACACACATGTTTTTACTTACTGGAAAGAAATACATAAAGTTAAAATGCAGAAGGTTTTAAAAGCCCTAAGCAAAAATGAACACAATTCACTGTTGTGAAAATATAACAATATTTTCTACTGAATGCAATTGCAACATAATGGCAATGACTTTTTAAACAATTAATTTCTAGGCATTTAAGCACAACAGTTCCTTTCAACTCAAAAATTCTGCCTTAAAGTATAACGTAATTCATTTAACATTATTCCTTAAGGCAAACACTGCATATGTAAAACTGAAGTATTTGCCATTACCTTTGTTGCAGGCATGTAATCTCACAGTACGTGCATCTACATTTCAGAAATGTACTAGAAAACTATAGTTTCATTGGGTAAATTATGTAAATTATGCAACTTTCTGGTTTAACTGTTACTGAAAAGAGACTACCCAAATTTGCTAGGAGAAACATCTGTTTATTACGTTTTAATCACACCTCAGTTCTCACAGTCAAGATAAACCATAGGTGCTTTGATGTTGTTTTATACAGCTGAAGAGCATCACAAAGCTGGTCTCCTTTGTTCTGAGGCTGTCGTTCCTGCGTCCTTACAAATTCCAAATTCTACTAAATAGGGAAATAAATAGCTACATACACAACAAGGTCTTTTTTTTGTTGTTTTTTTTTTTTTTTAGTATAATGTTAGGTAGAGAGAGAAGATAACTCAAATAGCAGCTTACAGCCAGGATTTATCATGGCTCCCGTTAGAGTACACTAGCTTTTAATCAGAAATCTGCACTGTTAAAGAAAAGCTGTGCTGTCGGTTTTGTGGTTTGTTTTTCCATAGGTGGACTACTCAAAGTTGTTTCTTTTTAAGCTACACTGCAAACAAAAGATTTAATCAAAATTTAAAACATTCTGATCAAAGTGCGTCTGGACATGCCTCTCAAAGCCCTGCTGGTCGTAGTCAGGCGGGAACTGCTCGCTGCACATGGGGCACACCTTCCAGTGACTTTCCACATGCTCCTCAAACTTGCTCTGATCGTAGTTAGGTGGAAACATCACATCGCAAAGAGGGCATTTCTTGTGCACATCAAAGCTTCACGAGGAGGTGGAGATAAAGAATAAAAAAAGAAGGAAAGTTATTTAATCTGTTATTGCCAAACAAAATATAGAGGTAGGCTCCTGCTGCTGCTCTACTACTAATTTAAATTTGAGCAGACTTGGTATCTGAGTATGTATCATACAGTTAATTAAAATGTCTTAGCCGAAAGCCTTCAATACGGTTAATGTAATTTTTAAACAGGGATTCCAAAATAACTTGGCGTTTAAAAAGTTACATCATTTTGACATAATTCCAACCTCCACTGAATACAAATCTATTGAATGTCTTAATGGCCAAGCGGTTTCATGGGAAACCACTCTCTCTGCTCATAAATGCTTGCTCTTAGCAAACATAACACTTTATAAAAGCTCTAAACTTAGGTTCAAAATTAGGTTGGAAAGAGGGAGAAAGAAAACAAAAGTTATTCATTCATTCACCAAACGACATTTGACATTCAGTCAAAGTAAGGTACAACAAATAGTCTGCCCTGTGTAACAGCAAATTCTGATAGTTAATTGTAAACCAAACATCAATTGAAAATGCTTAATAGTATTTCGCCTTCCTTTTCCATCCCCTCTCCCCCAACTTGAGTAAAGGACTCCAGTGATATAGAAGCCGATCCATCCCATTAAGGAGCAATAAAAGATAAACATTTACCTGGAATCAAAGCAAAAACCTGTTCCACGTTCATGCAAAAGAAGGCTGGGAGGATTGGGAGCAGAAGGTACGGTGTTGTCATCGTCCTGTTAAAAAAACAGCGGTATTTTAAATAAGAGGCAGCTATTTTCCCCACTCTCAATACATCTTTTTGCTATCAAGTAAAACCGTGGCTGAAACTTAACCTTTCACGTTATAATCTCTGCAGGACGAGTTTTACTTCGGTGTACAAAAGGGAGATGTGGTTAATGAACATGAAAAGCTACACAGACTGCTTTTTGACCATGTCCATGTAACAGAAATCTGTGCCAGGACTACTAGAAAGCTCCTACTGATAGAGTAACTACGGAAATGCAGGTCACCTCACTGTTACTGCCTGGGGGCTCCGTCAGAACAGAAAAACCTGTGTTAAACCAAGTACAGGGCACCGCACTACAAACTGTAAGAGCCTTCTACCGAGAGCCAAAATTAAAAAATGAAATCTACACAATAGACATCAAGTCAGGTTCTTAAAATCTGTCAATTTTAAATTACAGTAACAGAAAAAAGAAATATCGATAGATAGAGAGAGAGATGCTGCTGCACGTGTTTGCCTCCCAACAGTCAGTTTTGAGCGATCTGCCTAGGCTGCCATCAGCAGCCAAGCATGCCCCGCGCTGCACGCCGCACTCAGGCGCGTCAGCTGAATTGCCCTGTTGGGCTGCTTCCCCCATCAGCCCTGTCAGCTGTGCTCCCGGCACCACCACCAACAGCACGTGAGGAGCCGCAGCGAGCGCTGATGAGGATGGTGAGGCTGAGGACTCTCAGGTTTACCTTGGAGCCCCCATCAAGTGAGGAAGGCAGGTCAGCCTCTGGAGAATGTGAGCACTGCTCCTCGCCGCTCACAAGAGAAGAAATCCGATTGTAACAGTAATGGGAAACTCTTAAGCAGAAAAATGAAGCATACCTACAGGGACTGATTCTGAAAACTTCCTTTCTGACATGCAAAGGGCCACAATTTTTTTTTTTTTTTTTTATTTTTTTTTTTAAATCTGTGACAGTATTTTTAGGAATCTCAATTTAAACAAGCACAGTGATTTAAGCAAACACATTTAGGGGAAGAAAACAGCAACAACAGGAAAATCAATTGAAGGAGGGGGAAGAAAACGAGAACTGTGTTTTTAAGTCAATTCGTTATGCAGCACCAAACTAGTCTACAGCATCGTGGTTCTGTTCTATGATAACACAGCACAAACCTATTACTCTCAAGGTGGGAAAATAGGTACATTCTGCAAGATTTTTGGAACTCCAACTCCTAAATAATTTTCCTTCTCATTTCAAATACACGGCACATGCCAGAATTATGGCTTATTTAGCTGGTCTTCAAAAACAGATGTGCAAGGGAGCATATATAACATGCAATATGTTTCATACAGGTAGCTAACAAGTATATTCAAACATATTTCACTTTTAGGCTAGCGTACTTTGTCCTTATGAAGAGTTAATGGAAATAGGGCAGGATGGGAAGATTCCCTCAATATTTTTCTTCTCCTGACAACAGCTGTTTAGCTTCAACCATTTAACATTTCCATTAAGCAGCTAGTGGGGCTTGCTGTGACAGATGCTAGCAACAGACATATTTTCCTGTCTAACTTGCTTGCTTTGCACCTGCAGTAAAAAGGGCATATGGGTTTTAAAATACTATTTGTTCCTTTTGTCACGGAAGAGGTAGGATGTATGTATTAAAGAAGAGAAACTATTTAAAGTACTCTCGTACTACAATGCTACAGCTTATATGGTGCCAAAAACATGACAAATTTGTTGAATACCAGACTTGTAAGTTCACCAGGACTTACCTGAGAAAATAAATCTGCATCTTTCTTGGGGAAAAAATAGTTTCACTACAAATACAGGCTCAATTAACACTTAAGTCCTTTAGAAAAGACTTGCTTATAATCCTTTACTGTTTGTCACTCGGTTGTTTCTTGACCACGAGGCATTTTTGGTCAGCACTTACTTATTAACACTCGGCTAGAAATGGCAGGGTGGACAAGGTGCTCTTGTGGTGAAAGGGCTCCTTCAGCCTCAAGGCCTTGGGGTAACCTTTGCGTAGGACAGATGAGCAGACCCAATGACGAGTGCACAGGCTATTCGTTCTATGAAGGGTTATTAACTATTCAGCTATTTGAGTGAGTAGTCAGGATTTACCAATACCAAATATCGACTAGGTATGAGGGCATTAACTGTAATTATGTGACTGATGTGATGCAGATGGGTCTCCTCTCCCATTCAAAATTACCAATGGATACAACAAAAAAACGACTTTTAGAACAGGTCTTTACATGGACCTGAAAGAAACTGCTCACCTGGATGCCCACCTGTAACAGCATTCAGGACTGATCATTCCTGAAGTAATTCACTTTCCACATGAAGGTTACGCTACCACAAAAATCATATTTTCCCTATTGCCAAAGAGAATATCTAAGTCTTTAGGCGTGCATTACTCAAATACAAAAATACAGTGAGTGGCTAGTGCCTTGCAGGCACTGCCTTCAGCAAAAGCAGGTTTGAATTATTAACAGTTTCCAAAAGGCTTTTCCCATGTCAGAGTAACATCGTTTTGTGCGTCCCAAGGATGTAATTTCTCATGAACCAGTTCAATTAATGATAAAAATCATACTGTGACCTCCTGCCCATAGCTTCTGACCCGTGCACCATGGAGGAATGGCCGCATTAAACATGGGAAGTGTGGTCTCTTAAGATATGGAGAGTCTGTCTCCTCACCGTACTTTTGCTCTTGGCCAAGTAAGTATATATAGGAAGAGCAGTTCTTAATTATGTTAAAACTATGTCTTAACTAAGTTATGCTTAACCCAAAAAAAGAAGAAAGCAGATCTATCCTGAGCATCCCTCACAGTATATATCACAGAGATCACCGTATAATTAAGGAATGGTACACTAGGAACTGACGATAACTGGTAACATAACAGTAACTGTCTTCTGTTTGGACAACAAATACATCACTAGGAGAGAGTTCCTTATCTAGAAGTTAATATTGGGCTCTAATACAGGCCTTCATCACTGCCTGGCAGTATTTCACAGCTATTCTAATCACAACTTATGCTGAGAAATACACAATGAACAATAACTAAAAAGTCTCAGACATTCCCCTAGAGGTAACTTGGAGAAAAATCAGGAAAATGCCCCATTTTACTGGATTCAGACAGCTATCTATCTATTTCTAGCATTTCAGATAGATAGACAAAACTCCCGAAGTGCACCCCATAAAAGTGAGAACTATATGAAGGGAGGACAGCTCTTACAGGTTCACAGTCGCTGAGGGCCCGGTTTCTTCCAGTTAGTAAAACCCGTGACGCGTTCTTCATTCCTATAAAGGACGTCAGGTTGGAAAGCACCGTGTAGCATTTTAAAACTGGCCACTCTCCCATATTAAAACCAACTATCCCCTGAAAACCCCAAAGCTGAAGCGGGAAGGCCAGTGAAGCTGCTTTACAGAAAGAGTTTGGCAATAACCACGGGGAAGCCAGCCCTCAGTGGCCATGCCTGTGCTGTATTCCAAGCACGGGCATCAGATTACTTTCAAGTCCCCACAAC
Source organism: Anser cygnoides (assembly GCF_040182565.1). NCBI lineage: Eukaryota > Metazoa > Chordata > Aves > Anseriformes > Anatidae > Anser > Anser cygnoides. The sequence continues at coordinate 36,435,212 of NC_089874.1, read as the reverse complement.
TGAGCCATCGAAGTCATTCGGGCTCACCTAATTTTACCAAAAACTAACCAACTCTGTCTCAGGCAAGACCTACTGCTTCACTGATTACAATCTAAAGCTCACGTAATCGGTTCCAAGATTGCCAAAGGGAAATTAGCAACAGAGCCGTGTGACACTGAACAAAGCCCCCAGACTTGACCCATCCCGGTCTCCAGGTTGCAGAGAGCGTTCACACACGACCATCCACAAAGTGACACCATCTTAAGCTTTAAACAAGGAGCAGCCACCCCACCTCCGTACTGCACAGGTAACCAGAGAGAAGGCTGCACACATGTTCTTTTGGTGACTCAGCTCCCTATGAGCACTACTCGAACACTTTACGGTCTCTCTATACCCCTCTGCAAGCAGCCAAGAGATACATGGCTATCTGGATGCCAGCTACTCCTTTTGTGTCTGTTATCCTGTAGAAAAGGACACTATCTGGCACCTCTAGGAAGTAAGATCAGGCTGATGAAAGTGGTCGTGTTTTTTTTTTGTTTGTTTTTGGTTTTTTTTTAATGTTATTTGGCTAAAAGAAAGACCATTGTGGATTCATCTCAAGAAATATCCTCACCTGGCTGTCAGTTGCCAAATGTTACACTCCACACTTTCCCTGTGACTCACAACATTCTTTAAGAGTCTCAGGACAGTTATTCTGGGCTTACTGCCAACCGTAATCAGGTCTATATTTCTAAAACTCACTTTATTATTAAAAATATATTTTTGTTTATGGATCTCTCCCATACATACCTGCTTCTAGAAGTGACTTGCTCCAAATGATTACATTTTGTTCAGTTACAAGAGCATGAGCAAATGGAAAGTCAGTGCTGAGCGGATGATGGCAGGAACTTGTGGCAAGTCAAATTTTCTACACAAAATCAACACCACATGTGTGCTTATCTGGCATGATTAACACAGAGCAGCTTATCCCTCTCAGAAATCACTGTTTAACTGGCCCTAGGTACTACAGTTGCAGAGGAGCGATTCTACCTAATCTCTTGTCAGAAAACACTGTGTGGGGAAGCGTTCAGAATTTCTCCTCTGCCATCCAGATTAACAAAGCTTGTGAAGTTACTCAACTGCACAGAAATGAAAGCAGCAACTACAGCAGGTGAGTGTGACATGCTAGACTGCCTCAGTTTGCTGAACTATTCCTTAGGTTAGATGGATACCTCAAAGAAAACGAGGTGCTGTTCCTGTTCTTCCCCATTCTGGAGAAGCAAATAGCAAAGCTTTTCTTAAACACGCGTGCATGCACTCCCACCCCCTCGCCTTACAGACTGAAGAAGTCAATTTTAGTCAAATCTGCATATTTTAGTTGTGTGTGTACAGCCTCTACTTCATTCTCAAATGTATCGTAGTCCCAGGGCCCAGAAGATACCTCATCTTAGATTAGATAAATATTGTAGGCATTTTCATCACTGTACATAAGATACCACCAAAACATCCATACTGTGGTGAAAGTGACAGTACCCTCAAGCTCTTAACCTAACATAAGATGCAGTGATAGGAACGTGGAGAGGAAGACGACCAGTCCATACAATGGTAATACTTAAAACACAGCACCAAGACTACCAGTGTTTTTCTTCTTGGAGGGAACCTTCTGCCAACAAAGAGCTCTGTATCTTTTTGGTTTTAAAATGCACATAATTACATTTTATACAGCTTATTTTGAAAAACAGTAAAACAAACAGTAATTTTCATATGTGTATATTTGTATTTGCTGATTTGAGTCAGCAATGTGCCCTTGTGGCTGAGAAGGCCAATGGTATCCTGGGGAGCATTAGGAAAAGTGCTGCCAGCATGTTGAGGGAGGTGATCCTCCCCTTCTGTTCAGCCCTGGTGAGGCCACACCTGGAAAGAGCTAGGCCTGCTGAGCTTGGGGAAGTCTGAGAGGGGATTTTATTGATGTGTACAAATATTTGAGGGGAGGGTGTCAAGAGGATGGGGCCAAGCTCTTTTCAGCGGTGCCCAGGACAAGAGGCAATGGGCACAAACTGCAGCACAGGAAGTTCCAGCTCAATATGAGAGGGCACTTCTTCACTGTGAGGGTGACAGAGCACTGACACAGGTTGCCCAGAGAGGTTGTGGAGTCTCCTCTGGAGATATTCCAAACTCGCCTGGATGCCATCCTGCACAACATGCTCTACGTGATCCTGCTCGCCAGGGGGTTGAAGTACATGTTCTCCAGAGATCCCTTCCTATATCGGCCGTTCTGTGATTCTTCGTGAGGCAGAGCCTGTCATTTCTGCAAAAGTTACCTATGTATATGGAAATTCTCCCACATTACTTAAGGTTTGCATTAGAACTACTTTATCTTTAGCATATTACTAGATCTCTCTAGAAAGATTTTTGCAACTACTCATTTCAATGTCAATTTGTACAGTCTACACATATAGTCTATTTTTGGGATGAGAAAGTAACTGATTATCATTTGAAAGTAAAAAAAATAAAGATATAAATTACTTGATTTAAAGGCACCTTTTCACAAGTTGAACTTTATTTAAGCCTGTTATATTCCATCTCATTACAAAAATCTAAGCTGTGTCAGCAAATGAGCACAAGACTCTAGCACTGTTTCTCTTGGGTTTGCAAGAGGGCAAAGCACATAGATCAGAAAGAACACCCTGCTAATTAAACTGAAGCAGATGACTAAAGAAAAGAAGAGCTTGTCATATGTAGTATCTACGTCAAGAATGATCAGTTTAAATATGCAAAATGTGAAGTAAAGGTGGGCAACAGCATTAAGCTCACATTCTAGATCTTAAACAGGCTGCAGAAGTACTGACAGTTTTTCTAATTATTCACAGTAATGGACACTGGGGGCAAAAGGTAGGAGGGAGAAATACATTTTTCTCCATTATAGGTGCTGAGCACCAGGGCTAAAATCATGCCTGTCTGAACACTGATCAGCTTCTGCAAAGGTTAATAGCAATTAAATGTGGCAAACTAGACTAAATGAGAAACAGGTCATGATACCACTGTACTTGCAAAGAGCACAATACATTGCAGAAAAGTATTTCTTGTTTAATATTTTTGAAGGTGCAAGGGTTCTTGGAATAAAAAAGAATAATAAGCCTGTTCCTGTTCAAATGAAGACATATGGTCCAGTTCATTACAGAAGCCAATTTTCTAAAAGTATATCTTATAGTAGAATGTGAAAGTTAACTGTATTAGAAAGAAAAGCTAACCAGTTTCCACTTAAAACATACAAAAAAGAACTCGGTGAGAATCTGTCACTTTCGGTTTCACCACTTTTAGATAACAGTCAATTAGCGGCTCTTCCAAATAGATGCTTAACAGAAAAAAAATCAAAATGGAATTTAATAAATACAGATTCATAAAAGACAGAAAAAGAGATTAATATATAGGGATAAAATATCTAATATTACAGAAATTTTCTTTCAGCATCTAACTGAAAATACTGGTACCAGAATCCTTTAAGTTTTCATTTGTTCTGATACAACCTAGTTTCCACATACAAATTAGGAAGTGATTAAAAAAAATTAAAAATCCATATTTACAAAACAATAGGATCAGGCTTCTTAGATACTGAAAACCGATGTGCAACACTTGAATACTCAGTAGTAAATATATCATCAAGGAAAAATGAAGATAATATAAAAGGTTAACTTACATTGCTGTCCTCAGGATCTTCTAAACCATCAGGCCGACTAAGATTGCGTGAAGGCTGACTACACACTACATCATCTTCCAGTTCCCAAAAGGAAGTTCTAACAGGTGGTCTTTGGATCTCATCAGGATTAAAGGCGCCATCTGCTCCATCTGAAGAAAAATTAATTAGTTCATCTTTGTTCAGTAGTATTTTGAGATTAAAGATGTGCTACCTTACATTTAAAATCAGGGCCTTCAAACATTTTTGGCTTTGATAAGATAAAAGACAGAAGAGACATTTTTTTTCTAAAGGTGTCTCTAAAATTTTGTTTCCCTTATTGATTCTCATCAATAAAATAAAGGTACTTAATGATATTCAGTAACCAATACAGAAACAGTACGTCAGTATACAGATGGTTGGTACTTAAGCTGCACTGAATGAAACAATGTTTTTGAAACAGTAAGGGAGAAATTATATATGGGGAAAAAAAATACACACACCCCTTTACTTACCTCTTCTTTCCTGAATTGCATAAGGGTTCCCATATTGCAATACTGGCAATCTACTTGTCACTGCAGGAACTGGTCCGTTTTCCTCTGAGTATGGGTTGCGAAAATGTAATGTTGGCTGTGAAATCTGTCCTTCCATCATCCTTCCAGCTTGATTTCCTGGTGTCCTGCCAAGTTCCTAAATAATACAGTTTAAAATGTAATTACTCCATGGAGTCACAGCAAAAGTTTTAAATTTTTATGAAATATTTAGATATGTTTTTAAAAACATATCTACTAATCTTCACACGCTCCTTTCATCTTGATCTAGAGTCAGATACGCTATTAGAACAAAGCAAAAAAAAAAAACACAAAGAAGATATTTTAAAGAATTCTTCTGTTTTGTTGTCAGTTAATTCAAATTGCATAAACTCAACTGCCACGTTTCTCAAGAAGTATCTGCATCTTACAAAATGAAGAAAAATCAGTGAAACAAGAATGAGGGTGTTCAAGGAAAGACTGGATGTGGCACTTAGGGACATGGTTTAGTGGTTAATATTGGTGGTTGGACCAGATGATCTTGGAGGTCTTTTCCGACCTTAATGATTCTATGGCATACATACATATATATACACATATATATTTATATATGAATGTATGTTCAACACCAGCTCTATTAGACTGATAACTAATTCTCTACCTTTGATAAAATTCAGAGAAATTTTTCAGACGATTGATTCTAGGAAGTAAAACCTATTACTCGAGTTTGGTAATTCTTGTTTATATTAACAAATAGAAATTATTGCTAGCTTTCACAAAGATAATCCAGATCAGGTTAGTTATTTAAAGTACAATATTTATATTTTTAAGCATCATACAGAACAAAACTGCACTAATATTACTACGTAATTTCAAATGAGCGGCTTCTCAATGGGAAGTTGTATATTTTTATACATAGATTTCAAAGTTATTACACTTCCTGTGAAAAATAACTTGCACTCTAAAGGTTTAATGAGCAAAGTTCTAACTCATCCATGCTTATCCCTCCTTACATTTATTTTGTAAACTTAAAGTGAAAATCGTTTTCCTCAACTATTTTAATATGTGCGAACTTGCAGTTTAACAAAAGTAAACGTGTATCTTACTTCCAAAATTCAATGTTTTCATCCAAAATATTAAATTGCTGAATTCATTCAGGGGCTCCAAGAGCCTGCTTTATTTAATTATTTGTATCAGAAAGGCAATTAAATTTTCCAGAAAAGCTCAAGCAGAACTCTTCAGGATATCCATATACGTAAAATCCTGAATTGTTGCATATAAGCCATACAGACAGTAATTATTACGAGCTACTAAAGGATTTAAATAACTTACATACCATCAAAACTCTAAGCCAATATATACATTAAAAGACAGAAATTAAAGTGACTTAAGCATGGCCAGGGCCTCATCTATAATTCATCCAAAGAAAAGTCTTTTTCTTTTCCTGCCATTTAATAAAATGGGTTCTGCAAAGAGGTCATGTCACAAACTCCAAAGGAAAAATGTCATTTACAGTTCAGAGCCAGGCAAAAATTTCTGAGATACAAGAATAAAAATAATAATAAATGTTTTTAAGACAGAGGTTTCCTGATCATTTTTTTTCCTTTCTGGTTAGCATTTTCTTTTGGGTTCTTGTTTAACATGTGCTAATGTAATGTTAACAAAAACCTCTAGCCCAGAAATGTGTCTTTTCCCCAGAAGGCCTTCAATTTAAACCTAAAACCAAGACCTAGAATACTTACTTAACTACACGAGAAGTAAAATGTCTCAAGTTATTAAAAGGAACCACCCAAAATGTTTTTCTTAACAACAAACAGGTAAGCATCAGCCCAAACTCTAGAGTCCAAAAATGCAACATCAGCTTTCAGTAACTACTCTTAAAACAGGAAATACTCAAATGAAAAAAGATGGAAACTACACATTTACATCAGGCACTGGCACAGGTTGCCCAGAGAAGCTGTGGATGCCCCATCCCTGTGAGTGTTCGAGGCCAGGCTGGATGGGGCTTTGGGCAACCTGGTCTGGTGGGAGGTGTCCCTGCCCATGGCAGGGGGGCTGGAACCAGGTGATTTTTAAGGTCCCTTCCAACACAAACCACTCCACGATTCTACGTACTATCAGGTTTCACACATTGAGGGCTTGGACTCCAACAGCAACAACAAAGTCTTTTTCAAATAGAAGTGTTATCTACAAATAGTAAGTCAGCTTCCAGAAAATTATCTCTTTTTTTTCCACATGCTGGCTGTAAACTCAATACTTTAATTACTTTTTATGTTCTTTTAGAAAACATCCTAATACAGGACAGCAGATTTTCTGCATAACACCCTTCAAGTAAAATATCCTCCTGTTGATACAATATAAAACAAAGCTAATGTTACTTTAGATTTATAGACTAAATTCAATATATGATTGAAATGGTTAGGGTTAAATGGTTAGGATTACGTCTTAAAATTTTAGTGAGCATGTAAAATCTAAATAATTAATCTTTACTCAATACAAAGCAGGAACAATTAATTATCAGTGAAATTAAGACCTTCCTTTTTAAAATCAATTTCTCCTGCAATATGGAAGCAGTTTAGAATGAGAAGCAATGGCATTAATACTTTAATTTTAGCATCACGTATGATTAAAATGGAGTGTAGATCAAAGTGATTGTAAAAAGGTGCTGTAAAATAGTCTTAGCCAGAAGTTGGACAGCTAGGGTAGAGACCGATTAAAAATCAAAGGCAGTAAGTATGTAAATAAAATAGAAACCAAGTAATTTTATAGGCTTGAAGAGACAGCAAATGAACATTTTTAGCATGCTATGTTTGGTGACATTTATAAACAAACACTGATAATGGAGCATAAATTGAAAAGCTGTTTACTATACTGTGCTTAACCTTTTAAATCATGGTTCCAGTCTAGCAAGGCACTTTGATTCTTCTTTGTAATGTAAATATCTATAAATTTGGTAGACAAAGTTCCAAGGTTTTATAAGTTCCATACATTATTATTACAGTTGCTCTCCTTCTTATGTGTGGTGTTTAAAATTACTCCCTCCAGCTAAACTAGATTAATTAAAACTTAGCTTTTATTGTGTTTTCTTTTGAATTAGAAAAATATGAAAGCTGTATTAAAATTACATCATTGTTTAAACAAAGAGAATTTAAATACCAACTACTTGAGATTCTAGAATTTTACAAAACAGTATCTTAATCTGAAATTAGTTCAATTTCAATTTATCAGTGTGCAAATTCCTATGTTTAACACGTATCCGTTCATACTTGATTTTTTCTCACAGGATGCATTTAAGTAATCTGAACAATCATAACTTTTCCACAACATCATGCAGTACTATCTGAATGTGAACTAATTTTATTGCTTCACTTTTCACAAAAACACCGTTTTGATTAATTGCCATATAATACCTAAGAGGTACTTCCAGCAGTAGCACATTAGCATTAATATTTCAGAATGCACTTGTCTGATTTAACAGTAATGGTAATGAATTTGATTAGGCAGAGAGCACTTGAAAGTAGCATCCCACTTTCTATCATATAGTTAAAAAGCAGAGTACTGCTTGTTTATCCTTCTTCTCTGATAAAGATATTTATTTTCAGTTGTAGTTTACCGAAGTCACTGCTGCTACATATGTCAAGCTGCTCTTATTATTACAAGTGGTCAACAAAGAGAACTGCAGATGTCTAACGGACTTGGTTGTATGCACACATCATGAAAAAGCTAGAGATTTTACTGATGAAACATGTACATCTCCAGTTATAGGCCACAACTAGATAAAAGCAAAAATAACCCTAAGCAGTGATGGAAAAAATAAACTGTCAGGCTAGGTATGTAATATTGACATCTTACACCAAGATTTCAAAGGGAATAGGGTTTACTTATCATGCTGCCTGTCAGCCAGTAACTCCTGAAAATATCAGAGTCTCTCACAAAGAAATGAAATTCTTCCAACTTTATGCTCTGTTAAGAGGAGAGAGCAGCTGAAGCATGAAGTCAATAATTATCTTTTCTGTTTGGCCAGGAAGCACATGCACTCAGCAGACATCAACCTCTAGCCACAAAAGGGCTGAACCTCTTTCAGTAAGGGATACCAAGGAGTAAAACAGGAAGGAGGCTTGAAGTTCACTGAAAACCTGCTGAAAAGCAGGGACGCTACTGAGGAGAAAGAAAAAAGTGATAGAAATCCAAACATCTGGTAAAACGCAGAGCTAACTGCAATCTGAAATTATTAACTTACAGCATATTCTGCAAACAGAAATAATTATTTTAGATCCTAGATGGAGTATTATTCTAGACAGAATGAATGAAAACTTCTGGCACTAATGCTTTTGTTAGAGTATATGTAGAAAATGTGTTCTAGAACACTATTACAGAACAGTAACAACTATTTTCAAAGGTTGAGTCAGTTTTTGGAAATTTGTATTCTGTGGTTTGTTTTTTCTTTTTAGTGTTATTATCAGAACTTGCAGTTTAAAATGCTAATGCATTTTGGCAAAAGATTAAAATATGGAAAAGTACCTTTGAACTGTAAGCAAATTATCACTTAAAAGTAAACTGCAATTCCTCAAATCAAAGAGCCCCACAGCTGCCAGTTTACAATATTTAACAGCAGTAATGACAATACCTTCTCACTGGTAAAGAGTTCCAGCTGTGATGCCAGTTCCTTTATTCGTCTCTCTTTTTCCGCCAGCTGAACCTATATGAAAATCCGATTCAGTTTACAGTTCTTATATTACTGAATAGACACTATTTCCCTGCATATTATGTTGTGAAAACAATGCATTCAATTACTTCAGTTCATCTTTCAGATGGAAAAAGAACTTGTCTACTATATTCACGTGAAACACCTAGTACTACTACAGATAATCCGTACATTCTCCGTAAGTTTGTGGGGTAACAGCAGGACATTGTACCAGCCTTCTCCTGTCAGTTTTCAGAAAACCCATAAGGAATGATGAAATCCCAGGTAAAAAAAACAAGAGGAACACCAGTGTTGCTAAAGGCAAAGAGGGACACAGCTCTCCAGAAACAGCTGCAGGTTTGCAAGCTTCATCACACTATTTCTAAGGAATTTGCCAGCAAGTGCTTCAGTGATTTCTTCCTTTCACTTCTCTCCATCTCATGTCCCACAACAGAACTGAGAAAACCAAACCGCCCTCCCACCTCAAAGACACTACATTTGTTTCACAAACATCCACCACATGGCCCTGTTGGGTGATCAGGGAGAAGACAGATGCAACTGACATATTACAAAAAGCTTTTCCTCCTTGTTTCCAAATTATTATTTAAATAACCTTTCTCTACAAAGTGCTGTTTTATTTGGATCCTGGTTTACTTTGAAAACCACCTTTCCACCTAATTATCTGGCATATAAATGCAATACTTCGTAGAGTTAAATATCTTTTTTGTGTTTTTGTTTGTTTTTGTTTGGTTGGTTGGTCGTCTTTTTTTAATTCTGAAATTTCCTCCCTTAGCAGAGTTCAACAGACTGACGGGGACAAAAAGCTCATTTTTTCCTCCCCTCCTTGCACCCTCCTGAATAAGAAGTTTTGAATTGCAGCCAAAATACTTTCAGTTCTGGAACCAATTATTTATTACTCCTGCTGTTGAGAAGTTAAAAAACAAACTGTTTTTTCATTAAATTATGTGTGCCAACTGATCACTGTTAATTAATGAAGTTAAATAAATTCGGAAGAGTCATGCATTTTATAAAAGTGAAATTAGAGCTTTAAAAGAAGTGTTGAAAATCACACTGTGACTCCACAGTCTACATAGTGCTGAAATGCTCCATAGAGTATTTCAGTATTTTATAAAGAAAAAGTGTGGTAATTTCTAATGAGGTAGGGCTCCTACTAGAACTAATATAATCACAATTCTGTTTAAATCCTGTTCATTGCAATGGGTAAAGATGGGCAATATAGAGCATTCCTACTTTACTGCACTAACAATCACCACTAGATTGAGCACAAGCATAAAAACTGGTCTTGGGGAAATGTGTTGCATTTATCTTTCTCTTGTTTACCCAACAAGCCACCGCAACATATGTACCAATATCACAGCCTCAAAGATGGAGGCTCTGTGTAAGAAAACTGTCCATTATGCTTGACTTTCTGGTGCATGCATGTTACATCACCATACCAAGATTATAGTTGAGATCCTCTAAATTGAATCTCTCAAAAACATTCTAAAAACAATAGATCATTCATAGTGAATCTCTCGTTAATTCAGATAAAATGCAGTAGATGTTACTACGCTAGTAACATAGCATGCAGTATGAAGATTTTAGACAAATATGCCAACTGATATTCCTGCTAGTATTGTTGTAAGCAACAGAAATAAGAACTCTCTAGCTCTTTTCTTCCTGTAACACAAGATTAAAGTCATTTAAAGGTTTCTTTAAATCCACAATATGAAAAGACTGATAGCCATTTAGTAAGTATATTACTTAGCAGGTCTGTCTTACTTTAAAAGAAGCATTAAAAGAACATGCTGTTCCTACAGATTCTCTATTCAGGGCAAAAGTACATTTAGTGTTTTTTCCCATTAAAACTGTTTATTACTCGAACTATTAGAACTGAGCATGTAAGTTAAGGACAGGACACCATTCATTGTCACAAACAAAATCCATAACTTACTTTATACTGATCCTCCTTTGCCGCCAGCTGTAATTTTATACCCTCATTGATTTTCACTTGTTCTTTCCACTTCAGCTCCAGTTTAGCAAGTTCATCAGCATAAACACTGCATTTCATCTTTTCACCCTACAGTGGTTCATAGCACAGCATGAAGCATTTATAATTTTTTTCCAAACAATGATACTGAATAACTCTATGCTTTTAGAACTATTTACATCATTATTACTATTTTACTAACTTTTACCATTTACAAAAGTCTTCAACAAAGCAAGCCTGACTCAATTACAAGGCTTTGAGCACTGAAAATTGTGAACATGATGTTTAACATACTTTTTTTTCTTGCTTGAGTTTTCAACAAGCTGCTATTCCTCCTAACTGTTTTGAGTTTCTTTGTACAAACACAATCCTAACACCATACTGTTATCATGCTTACCCTTTGCAGGGTCTCACTTCAATACAAAACCTTTCCCCATGGTACTTTTACAATCACCCTGAATATCTTTCATCCAGAAGGTCAAAGGCAAGACTTTACTCAAGCACTGCTACAGAAGAAACAGCCAGTGGAAGCCACTGAAGGCTCTCTATAGACAAGGCAGTGAGCAGAATTACATGGTAGTTATTACATCCTGGAGAGCACATTAAAAAAGAGTAATCTCCTTCTGATAAGTAAGAGAAACAAGACGATAAGCTGAGTTCATGGCAGTTTAGGAATGTGTTATGACCATTTGAGAAGAAAATATATTGGTGTAGAGAAAAAAAATCACAGTTTTTAATTCTAAACTTAACTCTTAACTGTTCTGACGCCAGAACATGTTATTTTTTAATAATGTTATAATTTTTTTAATAATGTTAATAAAATAGTCTTATTTTTTAATCCCCAAAGGAGAAGCAAACAACTGAAGGGACAAGACAACAATCCAACACCCAGAGGGCATTTCTTAAATGCTTCTACAGCTGTCAATTTTTCATGACCACTACTGATGAAACACTCCATCGTTACATGTACATCCAAACTAGTTGCATGAAAATCAAACTCATACTGAGAAGTATTAACATTTGAGGGGTCTTACTGGTGCCAACACTGGTTCAGAGAACAGCGTAAGTGCACTTATGTACCACTGAGCCTCAGCTACTAAGCCCCACCCACCTAGATATCAAAATAATGTAAAAACCCAGGACAGTCAGATTTGGAGGGAATTATTACACTTGAACATCACATCAGATTAATAACTGCTCTACTTGTTCCAAACATCAGCTGGCTTAGAGCAACATGCTGTATTTGATGTATTAAAGTAATTACATTTAAAATATACAGTTAGAAAACGTGTTCAAAAACTTGAGCACAGAAGTAGTAATAGTTTTGTTTGTTTGTTTTTCCTGCATTTGGGTTACCCTGAGTGGTCTCTATCTGGGCTCCCTAACACCACAGGTAATTGAGAGCAGACTCAATAAAAAAGTGTTTTCTAATGTCAACATTTCTACCTTAAGCATGGAGTATCACACAAATAAGCAGCAAGGCAACTCAGTTGGGTAGGCTTTGTGGTTTTAAGATTTAGCACCTAGAGCTTTCTGTTCAGCTTTCCGAAGCAGCCATTTACTTACTGCCAACATTTGCTTGCATTTCTTATACTTCTCTGTTTTCTCAGCAATTTCTTTATTCATTTCACGTACTTGCTCCTTTACCATGAATTCCGAAACTACATCAGGTGAAATGGGGCTAACTGTGAACATTGAAGAAAAAAACATGACCATTGATTTTTTGTTCCATAAATAAAGTATGCATCAAAGAGATGATAGGCTAAACTTGACAATGCATCAAGAACAGAGTGCTCCATGTCATCCAATAAATACTTATTCAGAGACAAACACATCAGTAGTCACACGATACTGAAGGATCAGCAGTCGTATCAGCAAGGCAGTGTCCAGCACCCTCTCTCATACTGCAGATGAACATAACTATATACATACATACTGCACAGATCCATCTGAAAAAGTCACCTCTCCCACGAGCTCCCAAGAAAGTAAACACCAGAATACTTTCTTATCAATATTATTCTAGATATTTTATTCTTCTGCAGAATCATGAAATGCCTCAGCAATCTACTTCATCCCATCACTTAACTAGACTTACTGGGATTTTATTTTTTTAGGAAACACTTGTATTTAATTAAGATAGGATGAAACTGACCAGAAATTACCCTAGAGTCTCCACATAGAGAAAGAACGTGTGACCTTGTAAGGCAACAACAAAATTAGTCAGCGTTTACTGGCATTTATCGATCTAAATTGAATATTAAACTAGGCTCAGTTATAACCTCTTATATGTTTATTTTAGAAGATTAGTTTTGTAAGAACTTAATAGTTCATAAAAATTATAACCTAGTTAATTTTCTAATAAACTACTATTACCTATAAATCACGAGAACAGTCTGTACACTTGACCTTGTCATCAAATAATCAGAACTTTACTGTGGATTTGATTTTACAGCAGAATGCTCCCGTGAATGTTCATTGATGACTGCAAAATTTTCACACGCTACTGTACACAAATTGAGAATTTGGGGAGGAATTTTTTTTTCTTAAACAAACTCTGTTTATTAGCTTGGCTAAACCAGCTGTTAACTATCAAGGAAAAATTACTATTTCAGTCCTACTTGCATTAATATTAATAATATTAACTGAACTGTTGTGAAAAGATGCAATAAAATAACTTATGAATGCTAGTACTTGGAAAAAAATCAGCTTCTTTGATAAAGTCTCATATTTCTAACCAGATTTCTTTACTTCAAAGAAGCTGAACAACTTCACCTAGTTTATACTAGAAAAACTATTAAGGACTACTTCACATAGACAATGCTTTCGGGATGATACAAACATACAAAATTTAAGCTGTTGATACCTGGAGATGCAGACAACTTTTTGTCTGTAACGACGGCAGTAGCTGTCTCAATGTTAGATGCATCTGTCAGTTTCTGTTGACTCCCTGCAATTTTCTTGGTGAAAAGAAATTTTGTTTTGGTATTTTATTAAATGAAAACCAAAGCACAAAGTAACATATTTCTTCCACTATCACCTCCTCCAAAACTGGATGAGGAAGAACTGCTCGTGAAAACAGGAGAAAATAATAAATATGTAAACATAACTTATTCTACTAACACTGAAACAGTCTCAGACAATGATTTTTATACTCTTATTTCATAAAGTTCTTTTTTTTTCCTAGAAATAGCAATTTTAAAGCAAATTATTAGAAATTCTTGTTCTCTAGAGAATAAGTTACACTTAAATCCATCAACTTAAGTCTAACATTTCATTAGAAAATGTAGTCAGTATTACTAATGAGTACTGGACTTCTGGTGCCCTAAGTCAAAGTAATAATATTTGGTGTTTCTATCAGATCTACAACATAGACAAAGATGTGGAACATTTTTAAGGAAAAGCCACAGTCATTATGATATGACACCTCATTCACCATTGACCTTCTGGATGAGAATCAAACTCTGAAAGTGAATTGTGGATCAAAATTGGGTAGCTTCCCCGTTTGTTCTACAGATCACGGCAATAATAGACTTCTTCCTAAGAAATCACATTTGTGCAACCTGCATTGACATTTTTCCCATTTAAGTCTCTCTGCTAGTCGGTCACAGATTTCCACAGATTTTTGAAGAACTCTGCATTAAAATCAGTTTTAAGTTCACTAACACGTTCAGTTACTAGGTGGCGTAAGACTGATGTTATCATTGCAAAATCCTCATTTATTTATTGAACAAAGCTTAAAAGTGCGATCAGAATATAACATAGATATGGAATACAACTGTATACTATAATGTAGAAACATTCTCCCCACTTTTCCTTAGAGTCTTCCTCTAAGTTCTCCATTTCCACCATGTTTGGGCTGTTGTTTCTTTTTCTATTTTTGGTTGTTTTTTGGAGGTGGTGGTAGGACTGAACTAAAGTAGTAATTATGCATTTTCCCATGTTTTACTTTCAAATTTTTTCCTTAAACAAAGTTATGCTTATAAGTTCATCCAAACATTATTTGCTTTCTATACGCACCAATTGCTACAAATCCTGTGCCTGGATTCAACAGCTATCTAAAATACCCATAGAAATAGTTTGGCTAAACAGAAGAAAACAGTAAACAAAAGATCATTTGCTTAGTGTATGTTCTAACCCTTTTAAAAGAACTTTTTTTTTTCAAAAAGAAATTAACCAGTTGCTGAAAAGCTGCAAGAAGTAATTGCAATTTCTCCGTTCTACTTACTGCCTGTTCTGTGAACTTGTTTACTTGTTTTTGAAGTTTTTGACATTCTTTGAATTTTTCCTTGTAATGGTCAGCAGCCATTTGTAGACGAAGCTTTAGATCTTCAACTTCTCTACGCAGTTCTTGCTCCACTGTGTTTGAAGTTTCCTTTTAAAAAATAAAAACTGTTATCCCTTTTGTTCAAATAGTATTATTCCCTGAAAATCATTTTTTTATTAAAGAAAGCAAAGTAGTCTATATAAGTACAGAACGCAGTCCTATTTTGTAATAATTTCCCAAATAAGCATATTCTACACTCCAGTGTTAACTAAGCTGACTGACAGATTTTGTGAATACATATAAACTCCAGTAAGAAAAACTAACAATTACCTGTTCATTTTTCAAAGCTGTGATTTTTTTAAGTTCAGCTAAAGCATCAGCTAGCTGCTTTTTCAACTTCTCATTTTCCAGACGTGCACTGTGAAGATCTGCCATTGTCTTATCTCTCACATTTACTGCATCGCTCAACTCTTTTGACATTAGGACAGCTTCTTGTTTGCTAGCCTGAATCTGATCCTCAGCTTTCCTCAGCTGTTCTTTTAAAATACCTGCATCCTCCTGTGAAAGAGAGGAGAGAAAGAATTTATCATTTTTTAATTCAAAGTTTAAATAAAGATTGGTAAAGGGATGAGAAACATTCAACAGAAAAATCAGCTATATCCAGAAGTTTGTGCACTAGTATCATTTTCCCCATTTGCCTTCTTTGCCAACAATAGTATCCATATTTCACTAGGATATAAAGGTCTGTGCGCAATTACCATTTCAAAACACATCTTTAGGCATCATCATTTTACCTATATTGGATTTTTGTTGTAGTTTCAGCTTTAGTTTAAGCTTATTGCAGAACATCTTACCACCACAGAACTACTAACAGGTATATAAATGGCCATCCAGCTTCAAAAACAAAGTTGATCCCAGAGTAAGACACTGCAGGTTACAGCAGAATAGGAGGCCTTACAACACCTACAAGTGGTTTATGTCAAACAACATAGAACAGAGCATTGGAATGTTTTTCCACACAACTCCATGTCCCAAGATCTTGGATAATAAGCGTTTCAGAAGGAAAGAGAAGAATTAACAGAGAATTAACTGCAGCATGCAGCACTCTAAGGCTCTTGGCATCACTGCAGCTTGATAAAGCAATCCAAGGGCCCACTGACCAAACTGTACTACTGATCTCTCAACACTCAGAAAAGCCCAGAATTATTAAAAATAAATAAATAAATAAATAATAAAAGCTATTATAAGCCAGTTGCAGCCACTGGGCTTCCTGAAGATATTATGAGCTCATATTCTTGAGTCTAGACATAAATTCTCTAGTCCACTATTTGTTAATTTTTAATAATCACATAGAAGATTGCACAGCAAGTCCAGTGGAATAGTAATACATCCTGTAAACCTTTACAAAGATGGATGAACTAGTAGGTGCTCTAAAGAACTATACCTTAAATATTTTTTTACAGCACATCCTACATCGGTTACATATTTCAGTAAACATTTTTTTCAGTAAACAATTTCACAGTGTAATGCAAAAATGTTAATGATCCCACCAGAAAAGTTATAAATGCTTCTCAAGATAACCGGATGACATATGTTTGTTTGCTCCAGTACACACACTACATGTTTTTTAATTTTCAAGTAGAATAGTGTAGTAGTTTAACATACTCAGAAACAAAACTGTAGAGCAGTCACATGACAAAAAGAATGTAAGTTGTAATTTAAGCAAAACAGTGGGTTCTTTTTGTGCTCTTGCTACTTCCACTCTTAATGGCACTTGTATTTTACATTTCTAACTTTAACGCAATGTCTCTTCTTTCAAAAACTAGATTGCTTTTTCAGTAAGACAACTGACAAGACATACAAGATGGAAATAACGTCAGTGCATCACCTGGATGACCTGACTTTTCCATGCTGGCTCCTAAGACTGTGTCTAAATTAACTCTGGTTTGGATCAAGAGCACATTTCTGAAGCAAAACCCCCAGTCATTCCACCATTACCTATTACACTAGATCACATCACAGAACAGTGTCAGGGCACAGACACTGGGTTCCTTTCAGATGAAATGAAACAGGAAGATAGATGCGCATCAAAAACAAACCTAATGCACTCCCACCACTAGGTATTCTATCCACAGCACCACACTAAAACTAATCTGAAGTACCCTTCCCAGACCACAGACAGCATGGATACCAGTTCTTCAGCACATTCACTACCGTGTTGCACCACACTACTTGCTAACCATAATCCTATCACATTGTATAGCAAAAGTCACCTCCTCTTTAGTAGTCCTACCGACACTCATACTGCTGACTTGTCAGTTGGTTTAGTCCATTTATGTGGCATCTTATCCCTCCTCAGGTTTTACATCATTGTATCTTGACAGTACCTAACAAGTCCCTCAGTACATCTTCTGAATTCTCCTCTTTTTTCCTCCATCATCCTCTGCATTCTCAACATGGCTGCATTCTTTTCTCTATTCTTCAGTTTCTTTCCTCTTTCATGAAGCTATAAGCAACTCAGTAAAAGTGGTGCACTCATCTGAACTCACAAACTACTTGTTCCACACAGAGTTCACCTCAAAGCTTTTCATGTGAGACACCTCAAGAAGCTCAGAGTGAGCAAAACGAAACTGAATTTACTTTCTCCTTCTTTATTTTCTGCATCTGCTGAGAACACCACAATCCTCCTGGCTCTCAACCTATACATAGGAAATATCAATTCTTCCTTTCTCTTGTAAAGCACGTACTACCTCGGATATATTCATTTTAAAGTAGGCCAATTATATTAGCAATGCTTACCTTATTTGATGAGGAGAGCAAAAAAGCTTTCTTCATATTTTCTTTTTCAGCTACAAATAGCTGTAATCTGCCAACCTCCTCTTTATAATACGATATCATGTTTTCTTTGTTTGCATCCAAATTCTTAAACGTCTGGATCTCTTTTACTAGTTTGGTGTTTTCTATTTCTGTATTCTTCAAGTGTATCTGTAATGATGCTAAAAAATGTCAAACTCTTCTTCCACATTAAAAAAAACTGCTGTTTATCTGTCCATTTAAGTGTTTGCTAAATTCTAGCTCATCTCTGAGACAGATTAGGACAGGAAAAGAAAAAAAAAAGTAAACATTTTATAATATCACTGCCCTCACAGCAGAAGATTTCTGGTTGGAATCCTTTCAGCTTGATTTCAGCTCTAACAACAGCTCCTCCACTCTACAGGTTGAAGGTAAGCTCCCATTTTCTATACAAAACACACTAAGCTTTTCAAAACTAACTCTTCTCTTCACAAATGCAGGAAAACGAAACGCAAGCAAGAAAATGACTTAAAGAAAGCTACAGAGAAATTAATCTTCTGGTAGGATCTACTTGAAGTTGTCTAAGCAAACAGGACTATACCACCAATATCCAGTTACCAAGACAGCAAACTACTTTAACAACCCTAAAGCTGTTTTTAAGATGTCACCGAGTCTATCGTATAATGCCTAAAAAACGGTAATTGTTGTATTCAAATGTTGTTCAAAGACTACAAGATGTGAGTTGCTTATTAACAGCCAAATTCCATGCTTGCAAAAAACATTTTGTAATTTTAAGATGACTTCTGGTATAAATCTAATGTTGCCTGCCACATACAAGATGTTTTCCTATGAACGTAAATAATCTTTTAAACGCTTCTGATTTGTTTTACACAACCCAAGGATTTCCTTATTACAGTAAGTAAACCAGAAACAGGATTTTTTTCTTTAAAAGAAGGAGTACAAAAACTAACAGTCATTATCTCAACAGAAGTTAGGGGGTGACACTGCTAAAGCCTGATCAGCTTCTCTACCTACTTTCCTAAGCAAATGGACACATCAAATTAAGCAGGGTAGTACAGCAAGCTCCCATAAAAATTAAACATACATGTTTGCTGTAAGGATGGTTCCAGCTGCCCACTTAACTCAGAACTTCTGGCTAGTTAAGTTCAAGACTATTCACAAGACTTTTTTTTGTTTATTTTAAATACAGATGTTTCTCAATACCACCAAAAGAAATCATTTATGCTAGTAAAAAATCAATGCAACACAACTCCTGCTACACTCAAAGTTACTCAAAGGAGTCAAGAATACTGATCTACAAAACATACTCTTGGGAGGGAACTTGAAAGAGTAAAAAGTAATTTACTTTTTCATAGGTACGTTAAGATAACCAATTACTGGATGATGCACTGTATATACATAAAGAACCTACGAATTTTAGGTTACTGTGCCTGCATTTCAACAAACTGGTGGTACATTCTCCTTAAGAAACCTTTTCACATGATGGGACGATTTCAAATGCCACTTTCCTCATTCATTCTTATATAAAACTTCTGTAACTCTTAAAAATCTATTCACAGAAATGCCCCTCTTCACTTATTCCTTAATAAATTCCATTTATCAAATCTCTCTGTAAAACACTACCACCTTTATTTCAAACCACTTCATTTCAGTGTACAAGGAATAAAGTTACCTTATAAAGTTCTTTTTCATCCTTTTCTGTCTTTAACACACATTCAAGTTGCTCCTTCTCAAGCATCACTTTCTTTAGTTTGTCCTTCATACTAAGGAATAAACAGATTAATATTACAGAATTATTAATGCAGAAAAATCATACATATATTAAAAAATGATAGTTTAAAAAACACATATGCAATGAAACTGTAAAATAAGGAAGGTAAGGGTTAAAATGACTAAATACCTGTCTAACTCTGTTTCTTTCGCAATGGCTTTTTGAGTAACAGTCATGATGTCTTCTTCAAGCTGGAGAACTTTTGAAGCAGCCTCTTCATGCTTCTTCTTCAAATCATCATTTTCAGTTTTAAGAGTTTCTGATGCTTGAATATTAGCCTTTAAAAATAATCGCAAATATTCCATTTAATAATGCACATCTCCAGAACTACAAAATGCTATCTGAATTAATGTTCAAATATATAAATACTGTTAATTTCTAGGTTATATGCAAAACTATGTATATGTGCCTTCTATATATTTTATTTCTAATAAAGGAATATTTCACAAACTTTCCACTATTCAAGTTTTTTAAGTTTTCTACGTAAAACAGTATGTGTATTGTTTCTATAAACATTCAATAATACCTATTAATTTACTATCAGAAAAAAAATATCAAAATTCACATTCCAAATTACATTTAGCATTCTCAATCATCCACTAATGCAATAAGCAATGCAGCATTCATATATGAACTTGAACATTCTGCTTAAACATTGTCACATTTATACAACTAAAATATTTTAAATGATTTAAAACTTTCTTAAAATGTACAATATTTGAAATTACTCAGTGCTTTTACTTTAGAGCACATATAAAGCTACAACGTAAGACAGGTGGTCATTAGATTTCTCCTCTTCTGTAAACTGTATGACAGGCCCATTTTGAAGCTCCTACCTGGTACCTGGTAAATTCACTGTGCTTATTAAATAAAATCAATGAGTCAATGAGGAGTTTGTTTCAGTGCAAGCATTCAGTTATGCAGAGACTATTGGAAGAGAGGCTGGAAAGCTGTCTGTGAGAAAAGGACCTGGGGGTACTGGTCAATAGCCAAGGTGACCAAGAAGGCCAAAAGCATCCTGGTTTGTATCAGAAATAGTGTGGCCAGCAGGACCAGGGATTCAAGCAAGCCACAGCAAAGACAACTGCAAGCAGAAGGAGAAAAAATAGAAGCAATGATACTCCTGACGTTGAGTAGTTATGATGCTACATTCTACCAGCTAGCCCATTTGGAAGGCCTCACAGAAAGCTCATGGAGGACCATGAAACAACTGCAGGATTCAAGTCGTAGAGATTGGAAACTGAGGCAGAGGATGATAACAACACCCAGAACAGATTCCTTTGTAACACTGACAGACGCAAGATGAGAAGTCACTGCAAGTACAGCGTGCATTCGTTATTCGAATTACAGTAATGTCTATACCATCCAAGGTAGCGCACAGTTAAAAGTTGTCTTCACCACAGTAAAATGACCATTTAAAAACAGGCCATCTTAACCCAGAAAAACATGATTTTTAATATAATGCTATTTTCCTGAGAAAATAAATCAGTAACACTAAATACATTACCATTTCTGTTATCAAAACTCAATAAAGCTCAGCTAAATATCCCCGTGGCAGTGATATGAATCAAAATGTAAACAAGGTCAAGACAGACTGACCAACACGACTGACTACAGCGTGACTTACAATGTTTGTGCAGATACTAAGGTACAAATTGTCTTTTCACTCTGCATTTGGAAGATTAAAGCACTAGTTCATCTGTTCATCATTTTTAAACAAAACTTAATGCCCTGAAACAACAAAACTGTACTGTTACATCATGAGAAACACATCAAGCAGAGTTCATGGAGAACCCCTACTGGCCAGATTCCACTTAACTAACAATGTTTTAAGTACAATAAAATATAATGAGGACTGTTTTTACTCATTAATTGTCAAAAATACGCTGTTTGCAAGTGTAATTAAGCCCTGCTTTTACAAGCAACTAAACAGAGGTTTGGGCATTATGATTTGGGGACGGGGGGGAGTGAATTGTGAGGGTGGCAAATGTAACTGATGTCTCAAATACTTCCTGAACCCTAAACAGGCACCTAAAGTAGATTTTAATTTTTGTTACAGATACTATTAAAAAGGAAGAGGACCAATCCATTCCAACTATTTGAACTCTAATTGGCTTTATTATATGCCTTAATAGAATAAAGTATTTAGAAAAGGGATCATGAATGCACTGTTTGTTGAAAACAGTATTAAAGACAAGACCAAGAACTCCTGTAAGGCTTTTATTTTTGAAGAGCTATCAGTTCCCTGCAAACAAAAGTGCACATACTTTGGTGTAATGAAGGCAGGATATTTTAATTAAAGTCGGTATTCCAAGTAAAACTCACTATATAACCAGCAGCAACAACACACATTACAACTGCTTGTCCTTCTCTAGCGCAGTGGAGACTAATTACCTGCCCCTGTTTTGAAAGTCTAGTATAGTAAAAAGCCTATTTCAATGCATATCTGTTTTCTCTAAACACCACTTCAGCATAACTGTAACTGCTGTAACCCAACTGCCTTCAAAAGAATTTAATCTGATACATTATATACACAAACTGTACAAACAGTTCAAACAGGCTGCCAAAGGTAACATATATTAAAAGGAATTAATAGCCTGAAAAAATACACTCCACAAACAGCATTACAATTGATGCTGCTTTGCTAGTTATTCTAAAGGGACATGGTATTAAAATGTAAAAGTTCCATACTTAACAGATTCTCACCTAATAAACTTGTTTAGATACAACTAAAGCCTACAGTTTTGAAAGAAGAAAGGATTAATTTTTAGAGACGACTTGTTATTTTACAGAATTCTTAGCAATTCCATTTAGATGCTGCAGTCCCACTCCCATACGCTCTGGTTACAGTGGTTTCAGAGCCTATAAAATTTAAAATGAGTACTCTTAGACTATTTTACAGGTAAAGGTCAGCTGTGTTTTAGGCGGAGTCTCAAGTGGAAGAATATAATAAACGTATCAACACGTACAACCACTACTACCAAGATGATAATTAAATTGCTGCTTAATTAATTTCTCTTACTTTATCTGAAATGTCTACAAATATATCTTTCCTTCCACTGTCTTAACAAATAAAAACAAAGCAAAAGCATGGATCGTTTTAATGAATTGGTTTGAAAGCACGTGACAGTTTCAAGATTATTTTTACATTGGATCTTATCTTTAATTCAATTTAGAAACGCACCCCCTCCTCCAAAAGAGTTGCAACAGTATTACAGGTGGAGGGGAAAAGCAAATTGCATCACAAAGGGCAGAATAAGAAGCCAGAAGTTACTTAAGTCAGCTTCACTGCTGCAAAACAAAAGCAATCAAAACAAAAACTCCTGTAATTACTCAGAGTCTTACTAATGAAATGCAACAAAGAAAAGGTAGCTGTCAAGTGGATTTGTTTTCCCAGAATCAAAATCCTACACTGAAAGTCTGATGTACCACCCTCAGACAGGGAAGGGAAATAAAGATGGGACACCAATTTATTTTTTTTTATTGCTATTCTAAAGTGGCAAAAGACTTAAAACTGATTATTGTAAATTGAATTTTTTTGTAATCACATGAAAAACTGCCCCCCGGTCCAAAAAATGACATTATAGATAACACCATTTACTTATTTACACTTTATTACAAAAGGATGCTAAAAGAACAGTGATTTTACATCATCTACAAATTCCAAATTATACACCAGTGGCTTTGGATTTGTGTATCCTGATAAATACAGGTAACACCCCTACCCACTTTTTAAACGCTGTTCTATACCAAAAAGTGTCACCTTTGAGTAACAGCTAGTATCTGCAACCTGTATTTCACTTTTTACAGAATTCATCCATTATGAAAGAAGAATGAAAGGCTAAAAGTGACCTATGAAACTCTCAAACTAAAGAGGTCAATTCACCAAATGCAAGACGATTTCAAAAAATAATAATAATAAAAATAAAAACTGCCATCACTTTTCAAGTTTCAGCTGGATTGATTTATTTGGATGTAACTTAATGTCAGGGGAACCATTACCCTTCATATCCCGTCGAGAATTTAGGGGATCTAGATTAATTATCTGCAGGAGCCTTTTG
Organism: Anser cygnoides; assembly: GCF_040182565.1. Taxonomy (NCBI): domain Eukaryota; kingdom Metazoa; phylum Chordata; class Aves; order Anseriformes; family Anatidae; genus Anser; species Anser cygnoides. The sequence continues at coordinate 36,411,467 of NC_089874.1, read as the reverse complement.
TTTATCCCCCTGACATCATAGGAGCTCCAACAGAATTGTGTAAAACACTTGGCTGACATCATGCCCTGTTTAAGGGACCTCTGAGGACAAGTGATGAACACAACGCAGTACCATTGCAGCCACTGCAAAGCTGTCTGAGCATTCTCATGACACAAGGCCCAAATGTTCTGAAAGGAAACCTCAAATTGTGTTTCCTTTCCAAAATAAAATTTAATAATCCAGCAAAGTAAAACAGGAAACCAATCCCAAACATACTCACTGATTTTTAAGTTTTTATCTTCATCGCTATGATGTGCCACAGAAATACCGCACTAAACACTGAAGTCTTTCTAATCCAAAATCTAATGCATCACGGTATGAATTTAAATCACCAGTGATTTAAAATTAACATTATTGAACAGAATAAAAACTCCCTCTCTCTCTCCAAAACTAAGGCCTAACTTGGTAAAAGTTCATCTAAGTAACATCAGTCATACCATTACTTTCAGGAAGACTACAGACATACAAATTTTTGCAGGAGGCAGCCACAGTGTTTACACATGCTGACTATGATTCTGCAGCATGCGCTTACATTTCAGAATGTTAGATTCTTAACATTTCCTATAATTTCACTTTAAACTGCAAAAAAATCACTCTCACAAATACATATTTTGAATTAAAGTACAGGGAGAATGCCTATCTAAAACATCTAAGAGCATCTCCAATCATCCAGTAAAATAAATTAATCACTTTAGGACATATTCATACACAGAACAATCACTGAAACATTAAAACAGGGTTTGCTCTTTACCGAATGTTTACAGCACACATCGGTCCTATAACTGCTGGTTCCAACCCAAACATTTCTGAATGTTTACTTTGTATCTTTAAGTTATTATTTTACATGATGGGGTTTTGTTTTGTTTTTCAAACAATGCATTTCCCTGACTCTTAGCTTTTTGAACATGCAGCATAAACAAACAAAAACAACATAGCTTGATTTAAAGGGCCACAGAAAAAATGCTCAATTCATTTACTTTTATGAACTGGGCACTTGTACTGCAGACACGCTGCACGGCAGCTTTATATCACTGTCTAACCAGAGAAACTCTCTTTATAAAATGGCATCAGAAGCCAACTCAAACAAATCCCTGATATTTGAACAAAACTCTTCCATGTATAAAGCTACTATGCAGGAAAAATGCCTTAATAGAATCCGGATTTGGATGGATATCCCATTAAAACTACCTATCAAATAGATGAATTATCCCAGTTTTGAGAAGTTAAATGGTGAAATAAACTTTCAAAAGCTGATGAAAGAACAAGTTTATCAAGTCAGTAAGTTCACTTCTGCTTCACTTTATGCCAGCGTCATAATGGAAACGCTTTTCAAATATACCCAGGGTCAAACAACGTGCAGGTTAATTCATAAATCTGTTGCTTCTGACTGAAGTTAAACCTTTGAGAACCCCACTGCCACAGAAATACGACTTGTCACCACTCTAACATTATAGAAATCAGTTCAGAAGTGCTCTTTTCCCACTAGAGGGAGACAAATGACTGCAAAAGGATCAGATGTGCAAGCTGTGCTCTCTCTACAAAAATGTATAAAACCCATGTGTACAAATCTGAACAGTTGTACAGTGTCAGACAAGCAAATGCATGAGTGATACAATGGCTACTGTACATTCCCCCCCCTTCAAGAAAGTAATATTAAACCTTGAGGGAGCAGACAAGGGCAGTGCTGCCAGAGAACACAAAAAAAAAAAAGCATTGTTTTTATTTACACAGGTATATTTTTTTATATCAATAGTATATAAGATATATAGGAGAAATATTCGTATTGCTATTTTATTTGTATTGCTTTTTTAATATATAAAAATGCAATCAATTTTTGATTCAATGTCCTTCAATTTTCTTGAAAGTAAAATATTTTCAGGTAAAAGCAGCTTAGCAATGCAGCTCTCACACCAGGGTGTGTACCAGTAAATAAGTGATCTCAGTAGGAAACCAAAGGAAAACTTTAAATGTTAAAAGCAACCTGGAAGAGTTCTGGTGACCATGCATCATGTGTCTTCTCGAGTAAAATGATGGTAGTGAGTAATTGCATCATTATTTTAATAGTGTTGTATTACTACAGTTGCAAGCTATATATGCAGTATGATTCTACATTTAAAAAAAAAGTTATCAGAGAACATCATCCTTGTAAAAATATTACTTCGTTTTATTCCCCAGATGGCATGAAATTAAGCATAGGAGTGGTTTAACTGGCATGAAAACAGGCTGCAGAAGGATAGCATGTATTTCTGTAACAGGACATATAACAGCCCTTTTCAAGAGACTAAAAAAGAATGTGCATGTTGGGGGGCAGGAGAAGGTAGGAACTGGAAGCGTGAACTGGAAAGAATCACTTTCCCCCAAAACTGATCTTGTTGAAACAAGTACATACTGCACCTGCTAAAAGGCTCTGAGATGAAAGAGGAGGAAGAGATTAACCGAACGGAGTTAAGATTGAATTTGCAGACTGAAGTTCTACAGTAGCTGAGGGGAAGCTGAGGAAGCTGAGGGGCTGAGGGGAAGGTTGGCCAAGGGGCCCACAGTGGCAATTACAAGACACGAAGCTGTACTGGTTTGGGCTGGGATAGAAATACTTTTCTTCCTAGTGGTTTGTATGATGCTGTGTTTTGGATTTGTGATGAAAACAGTGTTGACAACACACTGATCATTTAGTTATTGCTGACCAGTGCTTACACAGTAACAAGGCCTTTTGCTACTCACACTGCCCTGCCAGCAAGCAGGCTGGGGATCCACAAGAAGCTGGGAGGGGACACAGCCAGGACAGCTGACCTGGACTGACCAAACTGACCATGCCATATGACAGCATGCTCAGCAATTAGAAAATAAAATAAAATGTGGGTGGCAGGGGGGAGTCTGCCAGGGCTGCAGTTGCTCAGAAACTGTCTGGGCATCAGTCAACTGGTGGTGAACAATTGTGTTGTCCATCACTTGTTTTTTCTTGGTTTTGTTTTTCTTTTGTTTCCTTGTTTTTTTTTGTTTTTTTTGTTTTTTGTTTTGTTTTTTTTTTACTTATTAGACTGGCTATATCTCACCCCATGAGTCTTCTAACTTACCCTTCTGATTCTCTTCCCCCGTCCCGCTCGAGGGGGAGGTGGGAGAGTGGCTGGGTAGTGCTCAGCTGCCTACCACGGTTAAACCACAGTAGCACTGCGTACTAATCTAGTCTGCCAAAGTATTGTATAAAATCCATCCTGCTTTGTGCACTTGTGATCCACTAATGGAAAATAAAAATATGCATGTTTCAAGTGGAGACCTGATGAAGTTTTTCAAACTTCACTCCATATACCGTGGAATACAAACATGCATCAAGACATCTCCTTTTCTTTATGAAGGGCAACAGATAATTTCAGTAGACAAAACTGCTGAAAGAACTGATTGTCTATCCACTCGCAGCACAGAGCTAGGAATTCTGCATGAAAAGCAACAGTAGGGCTGAAGCATATGCTCCCTGTGAGCACAAACACCGGCTAGCACAAAGCTGTGCGTCTTGCAGATATTCTTCTTCTGTGATGGTGGTGACAACAAACTGAGAAAACTAGTTCTGTGGAACCACTGTGTTGAATACCAGAAAAAAAAAATAGTTTTGTTTTGGTTTTTAACTCCAATGTGATAAAATAAGATGTAAACCCTAAAATAAAAGCCTTTAGAAATAAGAAGGGAATTGGAGTACTGTAATATGCAGGACTTGAATGAGAAGCAATTTTTCAACAACTCAAATAACACAATCACTTTATGCCTTCAATTCATTTATTCTGCCCATTTTTGGTAGGAAATGAGATAGAAATCTTGTAAAAAGGCAACAAAAGCCTGTATGTCCTGAACAGCAAGAACACTGTTAGCAAACCAAAATCTATAGTTTGTTGTGACCTTTACAGTTACCTGTCAGGAGTGATACACAGGGACTCACCCGTTCCTGAAACTCAAGAAAGCAAATCTTTGCATCGCTTACAAGCATGCATACTGCCCAATATTCAAACTGTGCGGAATACTGACTGTATTACACCTGAACAGATTTATTTTGGTATATACTTTGTTCCGAAAAGATTGAATCTAACTTTAGTTTGTTTCTTCCTAATATTTGCCCCAAAGAGCCTCTAAAAGCACTACTTCAAAGCATCCCAACCAGTCGAAAAGCAGACACAGAAGACAATACCCTAGTGCCCAGAACTCCGTGACAGTAACTACGTAGAGAAGAGAGCAAATGATTAAGAGTGGGAGGGAAACATTAATTTGGATACAGCTGTGACATAGTCCAACAACTACCTTGTCTGTATTAGGAAATCAATGTTTCTACGGACATTTCTCAACGGTCCCAAATACCCCTGAGCTATTTGTGAAGACTGAAAAAAGTCAGTACTAAAAGGATGAAAGTATCTTAAACGCGTATGAAAAAATATAAATACAAAGGAGATGTTAAGAAAACTATGTTTTAACAAACTGCAATAGGACAAGGAATCTCAGTTCTAAACTAAAACAAGGTAGATTTAGATTAGATATAAAGAAGAAATTATTTACTACGAAGGTGGTGAGACAACTGGAACAGGCTACCCAGAAAAGTTGAATGGGGCTTTTGAGCAAGTCTAGTAGAAGATGTCCCTGTCTGCATCGGGTGGACTGCAATTAGGTAATCTTTAACAGTCTTTTCCAATATCAAACATTCTGTGATTCTATGGTAAAAAATACAGGGTGGCTTAATAATACACATCATCAAACGACAAGGATACTAGGTCAGGTATCCACACTATTTGCTCTGAGGAAATTAAGGTTTTTTGTTTGTTTTTTAGAAAAGAGGAAAACAGATCAACAAGCATGTTATATAAAGGGGTTCATGATTATTCGTATCAGAATTTAAATGGCAATAAATGTATAACAGTCACCAACACAACAGCAGAATAAAGAGCTCTGCACTCACTTTGAATCAATTGTGTACATCTATACAGACTTTTCTACTTGTAAATAATTGTTTTTCTTTAACTTAATGTGCTCTGAAGTACATTGAAAGTTGTTTGTTGTTATTTTACTTAACAGAACTCTAAATAATTAAACCTTTACCTGAATAAACTAAACATTTTAAAAAATAAATAGATTAAAAAGTGGAGTTGATGAATTTAAGATTTTTGTGTGTCAAAGGTTTAGAGCATAATTAAAAATCCACCTGCGTGTGACTTGCACCAGAGGACTAGGAGTAAAAGGAGAAAAAGAACCCACAGAATCACTTTGTTAAAGAAGTCATTCTGTAACTTAAAAGCGATACCAAACAACAACAACAAAAAAACAATTCAAACCAAAATTACCGACTTCATACTAAGCACAGGTGAAGACTCTGCTGTTATATAAAATATAACTGTATTTTGATTACTTAACATTTTAAGGTTATCCCTTGTGGTCTTACAAACAAGATTTGAATTAATAGACTGTTTAGGTTTATTGCCAATAACAATTATTCACATCACATGAAGCTGACTAGATTAGCTGACTTTATTTATTTTAAACAAACCAGAAGGAAAATAAAACCTAGCTATTGTAATTGAAATGAGTGCCGCATAACTGCTGCTCAGGAATCTTTAAATCAATCTATTAACCCACTGTACAATGCTCACAGCAAAGATAAATCATATAACCTGTTGGCCTGCTTCTGTATTTCAAGTACTGGGGTAGGGATGTAAGGAGAGCAAGAAAGAAGGAAAGTCATCTTTAGGCTTGGAAGGGTTAGAGACAAAGCTGCATATAAAGCACTCTTTATTAAATTTTCTGATGATGAAAAAGTTAAATTAATGCATCTGATTTTGAAGATGCAAGCTTAATTCTCAGAAGTAACACTGGATTTATGTTCTGTTAATGTATGTAAGCATTTATTATATACATATTATACATATAAACGAATGCAAGTTTCAGCTCAGCAGAAACTCTCTTAAAAATGAAAAACAGAAAACATAAAAGTAGTAAAATAAGAAAATGCCAAAGACTTGAGAGACAAAGTAAGTACCCGGGTTAGGGAACTGCTATAGTATTCCAGACAGATGAAGTGTTTGATCAACTATTGTCTAACTACCCTTGCTAGACAGCTATTGAAGTCCCATTTGACAAATTGTTCTAAAAACGCATTCTAGAGCTAATGTGGATCACAACTGACAATCTTTCAAGCTATTTTTAAATAAGAACTTCAAATAATAATGAAAGATTTCTATATAGCTTATACAAATTTATCCATCAAGCTTCCAATTCTGTAGATACATGAAATGCGTACTTTTAGGTATTTAATTCTAGTCTTGTTAAACTGGTCCTCCCATGTGCTTGAAATTAAAGTAATTCTTTTATATGAAATATTTTACACTTTTTTTCCCCTAAAATAGATCTTATCATTGACTTTTTCCTTACCTAATGTTATAGCCCATTTAATTATGACTGTTGAAAAGTAGACTATGAAATTTCAACAGTTTCAAATTCCTTCAACAAATTCCTTTCTACCAAAGGTGTATCGTGCAGAACTGTTGACATATACATACTAGTACTTAGAAATAGCCTATTAACTGCTGTCCACAGCTAAATTATATAGGCTTCATTACTCCAAATTTGTCCATGTCACCACCTCCCTCCCACATGTTTTTAATCTTCTCCTAAAAGGTTGTTGTTGTTGGTTTTTTTTAAAGCATCAGCTGAAAATATATATTAAGTCCAACTTTTGTGTGCCTTTTTTATAATACTGCATTTCCTTACTATTTGTAGAACTCCAAAGTAAGCTTGCTTTGTTTCAGGCTAGATTTATATTTCCGCTATCAATTAAGACTGTAACTTAATTTTTAGGTTTGTTCTTTTCCCTTTCAAAATCATTAGACCTTTCTGAAATCTTTAAGGGAAGCCATAGTTAACTTTTCACTCTTAGTATGTTCTGACAGTAGCACTCTTAAGTCTTGATTTTTTTTTTTTTAATACCAATCTTTTTTTTTCTTTTTTGCTTTATTACCATTTACAATACCCTGTGTTATGTGTAATTATTCCTTAACAGGCATTATTTGAAAAGCCATCCTCCATTTTAAACTAACATAAGCGAACTTTCAACTATCAACTACTTTTCCACTATGAATTTCACAATTAAATGTCAAACATCTGGTAACAGTTGTCATCGATTATCTTACCAAGCCTGGTACCAAAAGCCTTAAATATTTTAACAATTTTACGACATAAAAGGAATAGTGGCAGGAGGTTAATAGGAACTGACCTATTCTAGTGTAAATGTCTATCTAACTGCTGAGAGGTTTTGATAGCTGATTTTCACCCAGTTTAACTGGTTCTTGAAAAAGAAGGATTACAGACATTATGAGTCAGCTTTAATCAGTAAAACAACTAACCTTTTGCTCTGTTTGCAGTTGGTCACATCTCTGCTTTTCATGGTTAAGTTCTTTTTCCAGTCTTTCAACTTGATCTCTGAGTTGTGTTGTTTCCTTCTCCAGAACCGAAGTTACCTTTAATAGCTCTTCTTTTTCTTTTACTATTTTTTCAATTTTAAACTGTAAAAAAAACAAAACCATTTTTTCTTGGTATCTTTTCTCTCCTTGATTTCTATCCAATAAGTGGATGACAAATTACTCCAATGTTTGAGCAGAACCACAAAACATGTGCCTTCTGGCCAGGTGATTTTACAGTTTTGTCCTTCACAAATTCCTGAAGTTTCATTACTCTTACTACATTACCGTTACATTATAGTACTACATTATGATTAGACAGCACATTTTGTATCATGTTTATTTCTGCTCGTTCTTCCTCCTTAAGTGAAGTGTTTTTACTGTTCCCAAGTGACAGCAACTATGAAAAAGCTAATTAACATGACAGCTTGGTGACGAAATGGCCACTGAGTGTACGCATGCACACACACACCCACACACTAGAACAATGTTGAAGAAATTTAAAAAATATACAAACATTGCCAGAAGTAAGGACTGGTACAGAAATCAAGATAATCACAGAAGTCTGAAAAATCCTTTTTCTTCAATTTTAGTAGTAGGGGTACATACCCTAAGACTTTAAATGCAAAAACATCCCAGCTGTACCTCTGTACTGCATCTCTCATCCTAAATTTTGAAAGCTATAAATCAAGTACGTGTGCTACTTGTGGACAACTAAAAGCATATCAGTTCCTTTTTTCCTTACAGTGAGTACCCTTTCACACAAAGGGTATTCACTGTAAGGAATCTTCCCCCTCTGCCCCCAACCCACTTAAGTTGGAGGGTGCAGACGGCAGAGATGGACAACTAGCTACCCTTACGATTTCCCAGTTTATACCAAGTGTTATGCCATACTTGTAGCCAGTTTAAATATTTATTCATTTGATCTGCAAATGTTCTGAACTCCAATCAAAAACCGAAAATCAAGCCAGAAAGATACATTATATATACACATAATGTAGTTTTTTTTCCTGGCTTGTTCTTGAATATTATATTCTATGCATTTATGTGTGTGTGTACATATGTACATATAAAAACTAAGTGCAAAGATTGATAACATTTTAAGAATTTTTGAATCAAACCTCAAGAAGTCCAGCTTTTGTGGTCACCACTAACATATCAGAGTTTCCTTCATCCTCCATGGTGAGCAATTCTTCAACAGGAGAAGAGGTACGAAACTGGAAAGGTGTGCTTGCTCCGCGTATTTCTCCTTTATGAGTAACGTAACAGAACTGGTAGAATTCTCCATCATCATTTGGTAGGTAATATCCTATCAAAATAAATTCGTACTTGAAGAAACATTCTGCACTAACAAATCTATTATGCAATTCTCCACATGGAAATACATTATCAGAACATCTTAGACTTACGATTTTCACCCTCATTATTTCAGTAGGGCACAGGCAACGATCACAGCAATACAAAGGAAAAGTCACCCTTTTCAGTAATTTCAATTCCCCCCCAAACTTCTCCTTTTTTTTTTTGTTTGTTTGTTTTAGACACGGAAGCTTAGGACAGTAAGTAACAACACTATAGCACTATATATATGCATCACCTTACATACGTTAGGTAATAGCTGATGAATATATTCTTATTGAATACAAAGAATCATTGGCAACAAGATGCCCTGAAGAGCTAAACATGGAACAGGACTACATTATTACTTAACTGTTGTACAATGAGAGAACAAAGAGTAAGCGACTTTGGGGGTGGGAATACCTCTACAGCCAAAGACAACAGACAGAGTAACATGCTATATGATGTTATATTTGTGGATGTTAAGCAACCATTTTCAGAACTAATGAGATTTTTACTTTTATTAGTAAATCCAAGAAATCAGGCCTCACCAAATTTAATGGTAAGAAAACCACTGAAGTTTTATGCAGAATACTTAATTGTCAGACACTTTAGCTAGCTTAAGTATGACACCAGCATAATAAATCCTCACCTAGCAGGTGATGTCACCCACTTCTGTCCGTATCTCACCACAATTTAATCTGCTCCCTTTCTAACTTCCTCATCTTTAAATTGCATTCACCAACTGAAAGTCCAGTACTTCCAGAAACAGATTCTGAATGCCACAAGAATTTTGTCATGAGTACTTTTTTCTAACACCGCCCCTCACACTTTTTCCATCAGCTTGCTTAAAATCCTCTTACCTCCCTCTTTATCACAGATGAGAAAGATACAAAAAAATGCATGAGAAGTGAGCATAATATGTATTTCTGAAGTCATTTTTCAGCACCGCCCAAAAAAAAAGCTAAATATTCCAAAAATCTTCTCTGGATAAAAAAAAAAAAAAAAAGAACAAAGTATTTGATAAAATTCTAACAGCAGCTAAGGTAAGTAAATGAAAGAAAGCTAGAAACTTAATTCATGCGCCTTCTCAGATACTGCTTCAGTTCTGACTGAACTATAACATTAAAATCCCTATTTCAATCACTATGTTGCTTTGGGGGGAATTTTTTTGTTTGTTTTGTGTTGCTGCTGTTTTTTAAACTCTCATTCCAGACTACTGGAGGACTTCTTCAAGTAGTCTTAGCTGCTTTTACTAAAAATGGTAAAACTCATTACATCTGCTATACAGACAACATTCATATTGCGTGCTTTGTATTTCCATCAGTCTTGTACTTCAGTAACTATAGCTCAGGGAGTAGTATCTTACTGTTTTTTCACTTGCAAGTTCGAACACGTGTAGATCTTCTAACATCCATAACATCCTTTTGCAAGAAATTCTGCATCTGACTGTGCACCATCTCTATCTCTGTTATGAATCTGTCACTGGTAGTTTACACTGATGGCCCCTGCTTCTTTCAATGTGAACAATGGATAATCAACTCGTTCCACGGGTAGCTGGTTTTACAGACATCTGTTTTTTTCTAATATTTAATTCCCTTTCCCAGGCTGAAAAACCTGGCAGAAGAAAGTACTGAAGGTCATCTAGTCCAATCTCCTGCTCAAAAAGTGACTGCTGTCAGCAGCAGTCTGGACCTATTGCAGCAGTCAAGCAAGTGTGTGGAACTCCCATCCATCCAAACCTTCCCGGGATACCCGTTCAAGTGCTGCTGTTAGTTTTTCCACCTGTTGGTGAAAAAGTTATTCTTAATGCTAGACCTAAACCACCTAGGTCCCTTTATATGTGATTAGCCACATGGTTCTCATCTTTGTAACTCCTCTTATTTACACAGAAGCTGCTGCTTGACTTTAATCTTCCTTATTGCTGTGTTCATTTTCTAGTTCTGCTAGATCTTTAGAGACTCGGAAGGGAAGGCAGAGGATCTGACTTCCACACAGTATTGAAAATGCAGTTATAATATAGATTTGTATAGTGGTGTACCATTTTCTGTTTTGTTCCTTATTCTTCTCTTAAACTTTAGTGATTTTCAGCAATTCCTCACTATCAAGAGGTCCTCTGCAACTCTGAACAAAACTGAACCTTCACAAACCGTCATTTACATTATTTATCCTTTCTTTCTTTGACAAGAATCACTTTACACTGGAATGGTCTAAAGTTCAGAGACTAAAAACAGACAATGTGAATACACAATGCTTTAAGAGATGCCAAGATTTAAAAAAAAAAAAAAAAAAAAACGCCAATGATTAAACGGCATCACTTTTGGTGTCTGAATAACTTCCAGCAGATCTACTCTTTCCATCAGTCATGAACACTGTCCAATTATTATGTAAAAATATACTGAGTCACACAATTACTCATACAATCTCATTGACATCTGAAATAAGAATGAACTTTACACGGGTAACAAAACGAGCATGCAAAAGACTTATATGGTAAATTCTCCTTCCTACAATTTGTGTTTCTAAAGATCTAGAACTGTTCTCCAACCCTCAATATCTTAACACATAGATGAGTATTTAAAAAAACTATGGAAGCTAGAAAATACAGGTAGATACTGCTTTATAAAAATTCACCTTGAAAAGTCAGCACGCAGTTAACAGTTGATCCTTCCACATAGTTTTCTGGCATAGGTGACCAAAGAAATGTGTAATAATCTCTCGCAGTACTCCAACCAACCTAAAATAAAATAAATCACAACAACAAGAAAAAGAAAAGAAAATATTAGGCAGAAAAAATTGCTACATATAGTTAAGATATCACAGCCTGGCCTTTACAACATACTGTAATATGAATATTTCTGCTTCAACATGCAATAAAAAGATATTTAACAATGTTTACAAATCAAGAATATTTTTAACAAGCATGTCAAAGATTTAGCATGAATTTTATTAAGCTTGTTACCTAAGGCAATAAATGGGTCTAAGGCAATAAAAGGGTCTATATAAATTAAAACACCAGACAGTTTTCACTATACTTTAAACTATTATTTGGTACATTTATATTTTTTTCTATAAAGATACACTAGTATACACTGAAAATACAAAAATATTACTTCAGAAGTTTATACTGAGATTTTCTTAGGGTAACTTCTGCCAATATCAACTATTTTGTGTCCACAATCCAACAGGTTCATAAAAAAACACAAAGGAGGAAGGAGAAAACACCTCTTCCCTACTGAAAATGACAAATATGACAGGTTTAAGCTAGCACTTTTTTTTTTTTTTTTGACAATTTCTGCAATACTAACTAAAGACTAGCATTTCACTGGAATGCTAATTCTTCCATTTATACAGCACAATATAACTGCAAGGAAAAAAAATGCATGAAAACCTAACTCAGTTAAGTGAGCTTAACCTAACTAACTAAGTTAGTGCAGTTTCCCCAGTAACTTCAATAAACACCTACTTTCCAATGTTTCATAAAGCCTGCAGTTCCTTGAAATAAGAAATGATATCCCCCAAAGAAATATATTCCAACAAGCTTGAAATACATGCATCTAAACCTGAAACCCAAAGCAACCAGTTACTATAAAGCAGCATAGAACAATAATAGTGTAATGATAAAGGAGTGCAATGAAACAGATGTATCTGTTCTAACTAAAAGAAAATATCAAAAACCTGGTCAAAAAGTATTAACACGTTTTGTCAGTTACTGTGTATGGTGTCTTGGAAGAGTTAAGAAGGAAAGGGGGCAAATTGTCCACCGATTTCATCAACATTATTGGAGACAAAAAAAGAAGAAATTGGTAATCATGATTTCTATTACTTCAGTAGACAAGATCTCTAAACTTTAAGTTCATATCAAATCCTCCTTTATAACGGATACATTGCAATAGTGTATCTTGAAAGGACTAAGAACTGTTTCTTAAGAGGTTGTCAGCTTTACAAAAATAAAAAGGAGAAAAGAATGGGCAATGAGAATACGGGCAATGAGAACAGTAGTACCCAAAGTAATTAAACAGTATTTACACAGTTACAGATTTCGAGTAGTATGAAAATTAATAATTAGCATTAGAAAAAAAAATCTGAAGAGACTATTCCATAGCTGCCTTTTACAAAACTACTTCTCCACTTTGTATTAAAAGCATGGCAATAGCTACTGTTTGGGAAAAAGTAATTGCTCTACAACCAGGCCTTTTTTACATTAATAAAAAGCAGAGATGAACAACAGCAAAAGCAGCTCAAAACTTCTTTTTACTAGCTATAGTCAATTTTTTTAAGGCAATATTCATTATACAGAACAGCTTCTGACTGTTCTGGTGACTCAATAAAACAACCAAAATGGAACCAACTACTGTATCTTAAGCCTATTCTTAGACAAAGAAGATTCTGTGACATCCCCTACTGAGGGGCTTTTAAAAACATGAATGAAATGAGAACTCCTGAGGTTGTCCTTCGCACACTAAAATATTTTAGAAATAAGAAGGGAAGTTCCTCTGGTAACTTGGGGTGTCAGTGACATTGGGAGGTGGAAGAGGGAATAAAAGCAATTTTTCTGTAACAAAAATCCACAGAAAAATCCACAGATTTTTTCTGTAACAAAAATCCGCAGAAAATTTTGTAAATTTTCAAATTTTCACGTTAGTTATGTTTTCATATCCAATTCAGATGTTAAGACACCCTTTTCACTGAAGGTACTTTCACCTCTGTGAAGGGAAGCATATACCATTACAGGCATACAACACAGAAAGCAGACAGCTTTTTAAACACAGAAATTGGGTTCTCAATTGAGTGAAAAGCCTGTCTTGTTCTTTTTAATTTCAGAAGGGAAACTGATTTACTGTGTTCAGAACAATCATGGTAAAGAACCGAAGCAATCTCTTCATCCTACTCTAGTTTCTAATTCTGTTTTAAACAAAGAAATAAAAGAAAAAGCAAAAACCATCCAAACAAAAAAAAAAACAACGTTCACACACATCCTATTTTCCTGAATAAAATGGGCATTCCTTCTGATAATGAAAACTTCAGAAAGTGTAGAGGGAGCAAAATCCATATAAATATATGAATATAAAACCAAAAATGGTTGCTAGCATGACCTCTTCCCTAGGTGATCAATTCAGTTTCCAATTCAATTTTTCTCTATGCTGAAACCCTAAATTCTAGGAATACTTTACCTCTAACAGTAATGTGCACAATTTATTTTTTTTAGGTCATTTGAAATTCTATTCGTACTAATACAAAGAGACTAATTGTGTAGAAAGCAAATTACCCAACTCTTCTGGACTGTTTCTGAGCTGGTACTATATGTTCAAGTGTAACTCTAATCTGTGGGTTATTGGTAAAGAGAGAACCATGACGCATCACCAGCTAGTGGGCAATACCCTGGGAAGTTTACCAGGCACGTATTTTCTCCATCAATTCCCCCTATTTCCTGTCACCCATCATCTGCTTCCCCTAACAAAGCTCCCCATCTCATACTGTCTTGACTCTTAGAAGCCAACTACTTAAAGGGGCACGTGCAAGTGGCTCTTCTCGTCCAGTTGCATAAATTAAAAAAGGAGAAGTTTGTGTACCGTGCAGCAAAAAAAGTTAAATTAGTAACATCATTCAACGTCTTTTCTACTGAACAATGGTTTTCATCAATTTTCATAGGATTATTTCTTTGGTGACAAAAACAAGGAGTAAAACCAAAGTAATGATATTCCAAGAAGAAAATGACAATAAAAGTAAGTAATAGATGTTTCAGGTCAACAATCTAGATCTTTCAACCATTTTTCTACCAATATGTTTTAATTAAACACGAAGTACGCAGTGATTTACAAATACAGTCTTCCATAACCTTCTCTATGGCAACAGATTATACAGTCACAGACTGTACGAGCATGCTGAAAGACTCAACAATGGCCTAGATGTGACTGTTGACCAAAAAAATACATATATATACATATATATTTCATTCACCTCAGCAGGAAAGCTGATAGTTGCCTAAAATAGGACTAACACTTCATAAAGAATTTTTAGAATTGCTTGAGGGACAGGAAATAAAAACAGAAATACTGTCAACTGAAACTAGGGGGAAAAAATACAGAGGAAATCAACCAAGAGTGAAAATGATGAAGAGAAAGATGGGAATACTTGTCAATCAGACCACAATTAATTTGCATGCAGGGAAGGGAGGAGTTAAAAAAAAAAAAAAAAAAGAAAAGAAAAAGGAAAGAAAACTGTAGCTCTAAAAACAAAATGAAGAACAGCCTCCTCCTCCAGCATGTTGGCTTGGAAAACTATCTTCAATTTAATGACAGGGATAAGAAAAGCTAAATCATTTCTCTGATTGTTGATCTGTGTGACAAAACATACCAGAGACAACTAATACAGACTATTTCCAAGGTCAGACTCCACCAGGGTACAGGAGTGACACCCTTCAAAGCCCCTGCATGAAGCCATTTATTGTGAAGACCTCTTTTGTATTACACTGACAGGAGAAAGATTTTTGTGTATGGTAATGTCCATTTAAGGTGGTTTTGTTTGGTTTTGCTTTTGTTGTTTCTAATTAAAAAGACCATTACGGCAAGTGATCCAATACAATTCTATCTGGGATGCAATGAAAGAGGGCAAGCCGAAACATTTCTTGTAAAAAGAAAAATCTGTGCATCTTCCCAGTAATAGTGCAGGCCTCAAGAAGTTAAGTCATTCAACAGGCATCAACAGTTGTGGCAATCAGTAGTGTATAACAGAAAACCTGAAGAACTTTTTTTTCTAAGAAATAAATGTATTTACTTATTGCATACCTATCCTTCTTTAAATGATACCTTCTGTGAAACCTATAGAACTTGAGAGGAGTGATATCTGAGCACAGACTAAAACAAAGAGTTCTTGGGCCAACACATTCTTTAATTTCATACTTTTTGAGCTCAAAAGGTAAGATTTGTTACGTTAAAAGCAAATAAATTAGACCTAATGTTTCACTTTCAGAAATATGTTCTCCATAAAATGATGTTCAAGTAGCAGGTGAAGGCTATCCTGCCACCCTGCAAACCTTTTGCAGCTTATGCTCTTTGGGTGATGTGGCTCGTTTTACCCTGCTGCAATTTGCACTGAAACAGCAGCAGCAAATAAACTACTCTGTGAAAATAAAAATAATAATTAAAAAAATCCAACCCTAAATCTGTTTCGATTATTCATATCTACCAATTTATCTACACAGGAGTACCCACGAAAATCCCTGAGTAACAGAGCAGAAGAAAAACTTCAAACACAGACTACATTAAGAATTCAAAATTGTTCTAACGAGCAGATGCAAAGAAATCCTCCAACACTTGAGAAGCCATCAGCACAAAAACAGAAAGAAGCAGGGCTTCTTTAGTGCCTGTCCAAACTCTCTCCAGTACACTACTGGAACTGCAAGATGAGTGCACGTTCAAAGTAAATACAGACGCTATTTACATGCTATTTAAATGCCTCATAGAACTTTGATCGCAGATTACATCATTTCATTTTTTGTTTCCTGCAGTTACTGACCAAGTTCTAAGAAGTTATGATCTAACTATTCAAGCTGAAAACATATTTATTGACATTAATATCTCGAACTTAAAAGCTGTCCAAAAAAAAAAAAAAAAAAGGAAATGGAAGGAAAGAGATGGAAATTCACACTTAATTCCTGTTTAGGCCTCACATGACGTTACAGCCCTATTCTCCTATGAAGAATGCATTCTAATATACGCAAATGTGGAACCAAAGTAAAAACAAAAAAACTTTCATTAGAATACTGATTAAAATGGCACATGAACAAGTCAGACAAATAATTTTATAGTATTTTTTTTCTTTTGTAGTTGATACTATTAACTGGAAGAGTATTTCGCATTTTAAAAAAAAAAGCAACAAAAACCAGTCCTCCCTCCAGACAAACAAAAATCTCAAAAATTAGAATAAGACTTTCAATATGAGAACACCATCAAGTAAAACAGTATGTGGATCAAAACTGCTACAGACTTTGTTGTGCCAGAACTCAGTTGGGATACCCTTAATAAAAGTAACTCTGGAAAAAAAATAATAAAATAAAATAATAAAAATAAAAAATAAAAATAAATAAAAAGCACTGTCAACTACTGTCAACTACTAACATAAAGCCAAGTTCCAAAGTGTTAAAACCGAAGGAAGTATAGACTATCAAATATACACTTTCTTCCCATCAGAAATCTTAAATAAATGAGAAATCTTAATAGGACATACAGTGGACCTTCCTGTGAGCAAGGAGGAGTACCAAAGGCACAGTCTACTACCAGTCTAATTTTAAAACGTGGCAACAGCAGATATTACAACATCCACATTCGAGTACACAAACATTATAAAGCACACAAGAAATCTAGCATATTTGTTTCTGAAGTTCAGAGGAGGAAAACAGAGAACGGCCCATCAAACTAAACACAAGACTTGTTGTGAACTCTGACCTCAAGTTCATCATCCAATGCACTGCCTGGATGTGCTGACGCTGTAAGGAATCACTTTTTAAGGAATTCACTGAAAACCCAGAAAGTATCTTGCTCAGAGTTAAAAACTCAAAATATTATTAATGTCCGTATTTCTTAGCAAAAAGAGCAAAAGACTTAGATGATGCAACTCCCCTAAACCATAATATATATACACACACACATAAACATATATTTAATTTTTACACAGAATTTTTAACCAGAATTAAAGTCTCTGCTACTAACCTGGTACTCAGCACATCTTTCTAGCCCCTCCGCTTCTCTACTTTTAATTCTCACAAGCTCTGCTCAGAAATCCTTTTTCAATAGGAAAAGCTGTGTATACGTTCCAACGCTCTTGCTTTCCATACCTTAACCAACAGATTAATAGCCCAGAATCCAAATCCTACTTTCACCATCCCTACCCGTTTTTAAACCAAACACAAAATATATGACTAAGCATCATGTCATACTGAGCTTAGTTTATTATGTACAATGTGTTACTCAAACAATACTTTGTTTATGTAGTTCACTTTCTTTCCATAAAACTGAAAGTTTTAATAGGTCATTACAGAGTAATCCATTCACTATATTCCTATTTCCTACTTTTGAGCAAAAGGGTTTATTTCATTTTAAGACATCATAAACTACTTTTTAGTTATATAAACAAAACCTGTAGTAAACTTCAACATTTCCACGGTGACTAAAGTTTAAGATGTCTAACACTGGCTGGGCAAGGGGGGACAACTGAACCATCTGCAATACTCACATCAGGCAGCGCTTCCTTTACTAACTGCTACGTAGGTGTCACAGTTCTTTCTTCTTCTGTGCTGCCCCCCACATGCAAACCCTTTTCTCATCAAAATGGCCAACAGTGCAATTTTTACATTTCACCCACAGTACATTCCCACCAAGTAGCTAGAAGAAAATTAGCTAACTAGCAAACTAAATGATGAAAAACACGCACAAAAAAAAAAAAACAGTCATAGAGTTAGGAATTGTCTGTTTCTCAATAATATACTACTGAAGAAAAGTAATGACCAACTATTTTAGTTTTGCTCTGTTTCCTTTAACTTACATCTGATTTATCTTAAAAAGTGTAACCTTTCCTAAGGTGAAAGCTCTGTCTTACAACTGCACAGTGTTTACAGTGTAAAAATACTTTCAAGCTTCGTTTTTAATTTCTTGAGTTTTAGATGAACATGGGGAATGAATACTTCCCTCCCTCCACCCTAATTTTGTGCTGTTTCTTTCCCTTATAATGCCTTTGCAAACTCAGGCAACTTGGTCTTGAGTGTGACAGCTTTAAAGGAACATGACTGCAAGAGAAGCTCATTCGGCCCTTGCTCCACTAGCCTCAGAAAGCTGTCGTGCAACTGGATGAGCAGCAGCTTAGTAAATGTGTTGTGCAGATAGGTAACAACAACAGAGCAAAGAAGCAAACCCAGGAAACACTTGTTTAGCTGAACCAATGCAGGCATAACCAGTTGGCCTTTATTGTCAATACCTAATATGATGCAATTCTAAAATAATAATAATAATTTTAACTCTGTTGTCGTTATTGTTAAGTCCTTTTGTAATTCAGAAGGAAAACCATGCAGTTTAGAATATAATTTGGCAAAGTACTCTTAAGTACAGCAAGAATACATGAACTGCCTCCGAAAGAAGAAAATCACATGCCCAAACCCAAAGTTGTCCATCTCTGCTGAATGTTATAAACACGTACAGGTAATCTTTTAACCCAGGCTATTGAGAACATATGGCATTTGTTGCTGTATCAAGGTACTATCAGGTTCCTACCCTATTATCATCTCTTGTTGGTTGTATTTCTACCTCATAGTTCAGAGGAATATGTCAAAATAGCATTGACAAAGTGCCTAGACCATAGGATCAACTTTCTCTCCTATTGGATATAAATCACAATAAATACAGAAAAAAATAGGAATGCTCTAAAAAGAAAACCTGATACATATGTAAATGACTGCCCAAGGAAATGTTATGACAGATCAAAGAGCAACAAAGTTACTGTTTGCTTTAAGAGATAAGCATAAAAAGGTAGTAAAAAGGGTGATTAATCAAGTATTAATATACCATCACATTTCATGAAAACTATAAGTAGCACAACTTTTTTATTTCTCCTGGACACTTTGTTATGCCATTTTTGTCTCTTAACACAAAAACCTACCACAATAAATATTTTTAGAAAATCAGTGACACTTTGGATTGAATGTCAGAACTTCTTATCAAAGGTAGCATCATGCAAACCCAGATAATCTTTCTATATCTAGTAAGGGAACAGTGAATGACGGTATCATGGAGTTTTTTTTTTTAATTTTATTTTAAAGAAAAGTATTATCTCAGTTATTTGAGGCATCTTTCCAAAGAAGACAAACCAGAAGAGAATCGCTCTAATTGGCGGACATCATAACTCTCGAAACACTCTGAATTCCGGTAATTCTATTCCCTACTATTTTAAAAACAGGACATACTGTTCACTACTCATTTCTGTATCCATCATATCCTGTTGTGCAGAGATGATTCCATGCCAGAAAAATTGTATTACAGTATGCATGTGGTCAATAACACATCCAGCTGTTGCCCTACACTTCACAATTGATCTGTAGATATGGAAGTAATTCTTATCTAGAATATCAATCTCTGACAAAACCAGGACTTTGAAACTGCTCACACAAGTTGTGCTGGCATTTGTAGTCAAAGTTCAAAGCAAACTAACCCAGAGGACTACACAAAAGCCCCTCTATGTTGCCTTGCTACAACACAGCAACCAAGCTATTTGTTAGCTGTCTATTCAACCCACTGCTGATTTTACAGAGGTTTTGAGCACAGACAAGCTAAATTTGAGGTGCACTGCAGAGAGTGATCAGTGAACTGCAGTGAACTGCAGAGAGAGAAATTAAGGTGCACGTAAGCACATGCATTGTAGAAGCACATGCATTGTAGCAATACATAAACAGGAGCTGAGGTGTGGCCTCCTAAATAATGAGTACCCTTTCAGAGCAAGTCTGTGCTTACTGTGTTCAAATAATCTTTCAAGATCTTCCCAATCCTTTTTTTTTTTTTTTTTTTAATATATATATACATTAAGATACCAGAAAGCCAGATCACTGTTTTTAAATTGTGGATATTAAAAATGTATACATTAAGAACAAATTTCCTTTTCTTCTCTAGGGGTACAATGAGACAGTCAATACCAAACTATGCCTACAATTAAAGTCAACACCCTAGAAGAACAGCAATGAAGATGACTTAAGATAACAATGGGAACTGAGAGGTTTGAGGGACTAGGTAACTAATGAGAAAGCAAAACTGAAACCATTATCTTTAAACGTGTAAGATTCCCAGCTGGTATCACAGACCTTTCCAGCGTGCCGACCTCAGCAAAATTAAATCTTCAGAAACCTAGATGCTATTATGATGCACACCACAAACACATACATCTGTAACTCTACTCTCTTAGAGTAGTATCGTATCACATCCCAAACATGACTTCATTGTGCCTTTGAGATGCACAGTAAACATGCATCTATTGTATACTGAACATCTGCGGGTCCTACTTGCCCACACATGCCCTAAGCAGAGGCATAAGCAATTCTTCCTAAAAGCCAAACGCTTTTTTTCAAACACTTCTGCAAGTCTGGACATTATGTATTAATAATGAAAAAATATCATGTGGCCACATGATTATTTCACTTTATTGCAAAATGAAGTCACAAACTGTAGACTTCCCCATCCGGAGATTAGGACCACCTACCAGCCAATTTTTGCAAACAGATGCAGTATACATAATAATTGGTTTTCCTCATTTCAAAGGTTTAGATTTAGATTACCCTAGGAGCCTTTCCAGATTTCAATTAATCAAAAGAGAAGGAGAGGAGAGGATGATGGGGGCACTGGGCTTAGATCATTCTGGGAAGAGAGATCTCTTATCAACTCTTTCAGGAACAACAAGCCTTCTTCCCTCTGACTCCACACTAGGAACTCAGGTTCTTCTGCACAGAAACATCCAATAGAGAGAAAGCAGATTTCGAATCATAGCTCCCACGAAATATCCCAAAGAGGGATTCAGGGTAAGAAAGTACATGCAGAGCACTAAACCAGTACTTAGCTGTAAAACCTTTTTGTCTCCCCTTTAGTAACAAGCAACGATAAAACTGATGGAGAACTTTTGGTGCTTGGTAGCAGATGGTCCTCCAAAATACCACAAAAGTAGAAAAGAAATAGCAGCAACGAACGACAACAGATTGGGAGAATCAATTAAAAACTGTTTTTAAGCATCCTGTAGGGAACAAGGAAGAAAAAGAAGGATATATACAGAAAGAATAAAAAGGCTGTATACTCAGTACTTTTACTCAAATGACAAAGATAAAAGTAACGTCATCTTCACAACAGTACTTCTTCCCCCCAAAAAAATTTGCCAGAAGTACAGTCCCATGTTTATGACCTTTAGATACACCTAGTTTATAAGGAAACTGGTACAACAGGATAGTTCAGTTACACAATAATTGGTGCATATAAAACATTATCCTTTCATTTTATGAACATTGGGCTTCCATTAACAATAGAAGACAATTTTCTTGGGAACAGTTTCATATCCACCAAGAAATGCCTTCTGTTCAACATTACGAAATTTGAGCATTTAGCAATTTAAATTACACCAGCAACAACAGAAAAATCACGTTTTATCTACAGCATATACAGAGAATTGATGGAATCTGTTAAGTTTCAGGAGAACTTTGGGGATTTATTCAGCTCTTTGTAATAATGTCGTACAAATATTGCACAAATCCCTAGCTCAGGTCTGACATTCTAGACCTATTCTACCTCCCAACATGACTTTTTGATGCCTCTGATTGCGAAAGCAAGGAAGTGCATTATCTTGCTCTTGCTCCTTATTTTAAGCTGCTTTGTAAATTAACCTTAAGAGGATATCTGTAAATAAACTACTGCAACATGAAGCAACCAGCTGTGGTACCTTTCATTGAAGTCATTTTCATATCACAGTTCTAAACAGAAGCCATAGTCAGTGATGAAAATGGAACACCGAAAACTGGTAACATTTGGAGAGGGGGTTAAAAATAAAAACTGAAAATAACTGAAAATAACATGCCAGGTGGAAAAGACTGAGATAACAAAAGTGGAAAAAAAAAAATCTATAAACAAGTAAATAACCACAGTAAGCAACACAGGAGGAAAAAAAAAAAAACACACCACCACCACCTATAAGTAATTTCTGGCTCCTACCAAGCATTCCATTTTTAATATCTCTTTTTCACATACGCTGCACAACACTATGGCAAAATTAAATCCTATAATAATCACACATACAATAAAAACAGGCTATTCGACATGTGGTGCACACTACAGAAACATTTAAAAAACTCACACGCTAGAGTTTAGGAGTCAGTATATGAAATCATTTTTTGCTTCTGGGAACTCCTAGCTTAATTTCCCTTTAAAAAGGAAACAAATTGACAAACCAAACCCTTAAAAGTTGCTGTTCAGAGAATTTTGAAAAGAAAAGATTTGAAAAATGAACTTAGATTGGAATTCCACATAAAGCAGCCGTGCCAATTAATTAGGCCTAGCCCCAGTCCTTCCTAATCTACTTGTTCCCATCACGGTGATGCCAACAGAGCTGCCCACTGCATCATATGGTGAGGAACCAAAAGCAGCTGGGAAACGAGGTGGAAAAAGCTGGGGAAGGAGGGATGGCATTTTCCTGTCAGATCACTTCCCTGATCCATTTCACTGTGCAGCTGCAAAAACAGCTAAGACTAGCAAAACAAGCAGAATGGTATAAGGATACAAATAAAAGTCTACTGAAGACGTCATTGCCACTGAAGAAATGGACTTGCAATCTAAATGAAAACCATCACTTAAAAGGTTCCTATGAATTTTGTTCAGTTCAGCAAAAAAAAAAAAAAACTTACTTAACCAGTTGAGCAAACACAGGACAAGGGCTTTAACTGTAGACAATATAGTTGTCTACAGTTAAAGCCATTGCCCCCTAAGATGGGAAGTCCACATTAGAACCACCACTAACAAAACGTTCACAGAAAAAATCTTAGTTCCTACTTAGTTTTCTGTACTAATCTGATATATATATTCATAGGCAAGGATACAGATGGACAGGCGGCTTCATTTAATGCACTGTACTGTAACTATAGTAAGATGGTATATTCGTAACATTTAGTGAGTATGACACAGTCACAAACAGAAAACAATTTTCTTCCTTTTCCCTATTTCACAATGCTTCTTTCCCTTGTGTTGATGAGAATGAGGTGAACTGGAAACTCAGCTGGGGAATTCCATTAAAAATAATCCAAAATGTTGGTCTTAACCTCAATCAATTTCCTAATTTGGTCCATCACACAAGAGCTTGCTTCAAGCAAAGGACAGGAAACACAAGAAATTAACCACTCTGAGTAAAAAGAAAGGGAAAACATTTCTTTTAGCAGCACTGCTACCTCATGTCATCTCAAAGCCTTACTCAAACAACTGCCAAAGCCATATTACCTGCCATAACCAAAGCAGAAAAAAAAAAACCTCATACCTCAACAGGTTATGCCATCACAGACATGATGAAATCAATCTGTACTTTGTACACAGCATTTCATGCAGTAGCTGAAAAACTGTTTCACACTTTTTTTTTTTTACTTTACTTTTTTTAATCAGTATTTTTAGGGTCCTAATCGCCTGTCTCACTTAGACCAACACACAGAGCCACAACATTAATTCCTCAACATACATTTAAATAATTTCATAATGCTTGTGTAACATGAAGAGCACTCTCTTTAAAGTTCTGATAACGTTTTTTGTTTCATTAATGCTGTTAACTGAACACCAAGCGTGCTGAGTCACACTCCTATTTGTCAAAACTTACCAGAAAATCAAAACACATGTACATATTTTTAAACACTTCTCACTAGAGGAATCTGCCTGCTTGTAGTTACTGCCTCCTTCACATAATTTAGTGACTGCAGTCAAAAAATTACATTCTTCAGCTATCAGTGGACAGTTCTAAGGGACAGGTCCTTCGATAACAAAACAGTCTGTTACATTTAGCCGTTCTCCACAGAAGTATCACTTCTTTAAAGCCCCCAAAAAAGCTTCTATTTACTATCCAAATAAGGCATACAAGCATCATCTACTATGAGCTATATCGACAAAGAAATGTAGATCGACATCTTAAATAGGAGCAGATGTAAGAATTAATCAATTTCTAATCTCTCGAGACTATCTTTAAAAGTAACTCCAAATAAGTCACTGATGTGAGGCAACTGATATGGCCTCTCCTCCTTTATTCAAGGGTTTGTTTTGAACAGTTTTTGTGATCTATACCGTTCATCCTGCTCTAGCAACATAAACGAGTCAGGGGCCTGGGTCACACCATCTTCAGCTTAGCTTTGTTCTTTACACACACACTTCACGCTTACTCTGCTTTTCATATAGTCATGCTCACAATGTCATTCTATGACCACACATTTCTTCCCATATCATCTCCATTTAATTCTGCACCACACCACTTCATGAGAGCTTCCCTTTACTCCAGCACACACGTACTATACTCATTCCTCTAGTTTTGGTGTCTGGTCTAATCTTTATTAAAAAACTCATACTTTAATTGCAGCTACTTACACATCACTTAAGTGATGTTCCACTTGAGTTTATGAGAGTGTTATTATTGCTGGATTTTTCCTTTTTAAGATGATAAGAGAAGACAGTGAACGTGTGAGAAAGGTGAATAGAACAAACTTTACTTACCTTGAAAATACCAACCCAGTCTTTCTGATGAGGATGGATAAACTGGGTCAGAGTGTAGTGACATTCAAGGTGTGCATTTGGAAGATAGCTTTTCGCCACATTTTGAAAAATCACATGTGCAAAATTGGAAGTCTGTAAAGCATTAGCTGAAGATGGAACTTCTTGAAAGGATGACATGATTGATCTGCAACAAAAATCATATAAGCTGTTACTTCAATACAGTGGAAGAAATCAGTTAGAAAGGAATCTATTTGAAATATACCAGACCGAGACAAACAAACAATTCATTCCTCTGTTCTGAAAACAGACAGCTATAGACCAAGCCCACCAAAATACATTGCCTCAGCTACACTCCAAAACAATCACTTCTCAGAATGAAAGGGCAGGCACTTTAGCAATGACACCAAGATGGAGAGAGCATCACTTAGCGAGATGTCCCTACTATTATATCACAGATAGAATATCAGAAAGTGGGAAATAAAAGTGGTGGGAAAATGAAGCAGGGTTCTGACTTAATGAAATGTCCTTAAAGGTTCTAGATGCTTCAGGGAAGGAGAAACAAAGTTCTGTGGTTTCCCTTAACTTCAAACACTTCTCAGAATCTGTAATGCTCAGTACTTTTGACAGCATTTTCATAAATGAAATTCTTGTTCCCCTCTCAGTGAAAATAACAAAGCTTCACTTTAAGACATTTTAACAAACAAGAAAGTTTAGTTAAAAAGCCTTTTTTTTCCTCTTCTTCAAAAGACTCTAATCTCTTCTCTCTTTAGCAGTCTGTGGGCATCTTTTATTGTTCCCACTGTAACCCACATGCCCGCAGTCCTGCATGTTTACCATAAACAATGGACTTCATTGACAGTGAGAACATTTATGTCTGCATGCAGTTTGACGGATTAACACTAATTCAGTAGGATTGTGAAAGCTTTTAAGCACCCTTCCTATTCACCACCTCATTCAGGATACATTGCGCTAAAAATTACAGCATTGCCAGATGCTTCACAAGCACACCAAAAACGTTCATTTCTCAGATTGAGCAATATCTGTCAAAAAGATAGGCAACTGATACGTCTCAGGTGTCTGATTTAAATCTACAACCACAAGTTTGTTGAAGTATTTCATACTATTTGGATTGGGGCCTTGGATATCTAGCACAGTTCTGGAAAGAAGAGACATCCTATTCTTGCCATCGCTATTAAAAGTTATTTTATACTGACCAAGCAAACACACTCATTGAATGAGGTAACTGCCAAGCGAGTGACATAATACACCAGTTTTATTAAGATATATGTGGAAACCAATCCCAAAAAGGGACGGGCCACTGCAAGTCTCGCGAAGTTCAAAGATTAAAGGCTGTCTGCATATTTCCCACAGCCTTTTAAAAGTTGTTTTCAACAGTCAGGAAATAAGTAGCAAAGAACTCATGCTTTCAGAAATAAAGTGCGCTCTGAAGCGAACAGGTATTCGTCACTCAGAACCAGCTTATTACTGTCCAAATTAGAGTGACACAAAGTACAAGTCAGCAGCCATGACATTTTGATATACTAGATGTTAAATAAAAAGCACTTTTGTGCCCTGAATGACACAGCTATAAAGACTAAATGCCTAACTTCTTGTCTTCGTTCCTTTTATATCTGTTAATTTTCACAAGAACTTACACAAAAAATACGGTAAATATCAAAAGACATTTTAGAAGCAGTAAGTTACACGCAAATCCCACCTGTTATAGAACTTCTGAGTACAGAAGCGAAGGATATTTTACAGCATAGTAAAACCCTGAAAACTCCCACAGAGTTTTCAAAACAGAAGATTACATGTGAGACACCTCACAAACCTATTCCAAACTAATAAATAGTAAGAAGCCACAGCTTCTACAACTGTAAAAGAAACACAACAGCCAGAAGTTTTTTTCCTCCGGTGTAACAAATTCATTCACTTTAGTAACTGAGCAGTATCTGATGACATGTAACATTGACACGGAACAGACTGCACCAGTTTTCCTCACTCGAAAGCACAAAAAAGTAAAACATTAGAAACAAAAACAAGGGGATTAAACTTTTTAAACGGATCTATAAAAAATTATAAATTTATTATGAGTACGTATTACAAAGAAGCAAGCAATAAATAAATAATTTTTTGCGCAGTGGCCTGGTTTCCAGGCCCGAAGCTGAACTACTGAGAACTTTAAGCCTGGGATTACAGCTCCCCGTCAGGAAAATCCCCGGAGCTGAGGTGAGGCGATCTCCTTGCAGCTGTGGGGATGCTGGCTGCCTGCCTGCTTACCTCACGGCTGCCGGTGGGGAAACAGGGGGGGAGGAGGAGGAGGAAGAAGAGCCACGTTAGGGCTTCATCACTGCCATGACAAGCGATTTTCTCGCGGGGGCAGGCGGACGCGCTGGCCTTTACACGCGGAAAAGGCCAGCAAGAGGAAAAGCTGGTCGAGCAGGAAAAAGCAGAGGCCGCAGCCCAGCCCCTCCCGGAGCCCCCGGCCCTGCCTGCCCGCGCCTAACCACCCCTCCTCAGCCCTCGGGGAGAGGGGACCCCACTGCTGCTGCCTCCCTCTCCCCCGTTCCCTCCCTCCGAGCCCCGGCACGGCTCCCCTCTTCCTCCCCCACCCCGAGGAAGTCGCCGGGGGGGCGGCTTCCCCGTGGCGCAGCACGGCGACCCGCCACCCGGCGTCCCCCCCCCGGCCGGACGGCCGGAGGGCAGCGGCGGGGAAGGGGTCGCCGAGCCGTGCCCTGCCCTCAGCCCGGCCCCGCGGCTCCCCTCACCTCGGCAGGCGCGGAGGACGCCGGGGACATCAACATGGGGCCTCCGCCATCAGCGCCAAGCAGCTCCGCCCGCCCCGCGTCACTTCCAGCGCCGGCGCTGCCCGAGCCGGGGGCGGGGAAGCGGCCGCCTCAGCCGGGGGGGCAGCCTCGGGTGGCCAGAGATGGGGAGACCGGGCTGGGGGTGCAGGGGGGGCGTTGTACGGGGCTGTTGCTCACATAAAACACCTGCCCAAGCCCCCTTACTGCGTGTGGGTGGTTACAGCACGCCTCGTGTAATGCTCGCGTGCCACGATTCAGTCGTGTCCTCCTCCTCCGTCCCGCTCCCAAAGCACTGAACGCTGGCACCTTGTGTCGGTGGTATCGGTTTCCCACTCTTTGCAGGTCTTTCCTGGGACCTGCAAGGAGTGCAACCGAGGGAAGAGTGAGGTAAGAGCGGTGGTAAATGCGTACGCAGTTCTGCTTGCGTAAACTGGCAAATCCCCGTTAAAGCACATCACCTCATAAATGCGGTGATTCTGCTGGGGTTTTATCCAAAGTCGAGTCGTAGGACATTCACCAGAACAATGGGGCTGAGTAACAACCAGCAGCGATGAGTAATCGTCAGTGGCACGCTGGACGTGTCCCAGTATGCTGAACTTGGACGGCTCCCGCAAATGGTCTTCAAAATCACCTTTGCCTCCTTACTGCTAGTGTTTCTTCTATATTTTCATGTGTATTATCAATGAACAGGCTATGTGGAGATATATGTTTAAGTCATAAACCTCTGACGTAAGTCGTTGAGAAGATCACTGGCTAGTTTATGGTCACTCCTAATGGAAATGGAACCAAGGTGGAGCATAGAAGCTCCCCTTTCAAGTAATGAAGGTTAATCGCTGTACGTGCTTCTATTTTGTGCTTCTTTTTTCAGAAACCAACCTTATGTCTTCGTGTGTACCACAGGTTATTAGGTAACCATTTGATTTACGTACATAATAATTTCTTATACTATTCATATATTCCATTTTCCCTGAAAAGGAACTAATTCCCTGCATTATATACTAACGCATTGTTTTAGAAGACATAAGAAGTGTATGTGAAGTCCTTTTTCTCCTTTGAGACCAGATGATTTTTTGCAGTGGCAAATGAAATTGTTATGATAATCTGAAAAGCAATACATTTTTCTGGGGAGGTGGAGAGAGCTATACTTTCTTATCTCTAGCTTCCATTTCTTCTCGTCACTGCCCTTTGCACCACATGGCATGATAAAGGGCTGTGTAAGAGTCACAAGATGCTGTTCTCTTGTGGGCTGGGACTTGGAAAGAACTTCAGTTTCACTGTCAGTAGCTGGGAAATATAAATGTGGATGAGACTAACAAGTAGTTTTGCTTTCACTGAACATCATTATAATGCTAGTTTATGGAATATAGTGGGAGGTTTGAAATAAAGGTGTTCTTTGGCAGCGAACAGTTTTTACAATAAGCGCCTGAAAAATAAATCCTTGGTTTTCTAATAAAAAAAAATATACACAATTCTGAGTTTTTAAAGAATCTTGGGGTATTTGTGTGCTCAGTTCTCAGTTCATAAATATTTATTTAGTATAAAGAACTAGTTACGGTTTAGTCATAATTCAGTATTAAGTTATTATTTCTATCGCTAAATGTGTCTATAACAGGCAAAACAAGCTACATATGCCAGTTGTCATATATACAAGGTAAATATTAAAGGTAAATAAGTCAAGAATAATTTCATCTTTTCTTGTACTTATATCCATAATTTTCAGGGGAAAAATTGCATTTATACCTTAACCATATATGTCTGGAAATGTTTCTTCAGTTATTCAAATTAAGAACATTTCTTACTGAAATAAAAGTATGATTTAATAAGCATTCTTATTTACGTATTTGTATCCTAAGTTTAGACAGCAGTGTTATCCCTCTAGAAGTTTTGACTGTGTCTCATGTTGAGCTTTTTCTCATGTTGTTATAGCTACTCTGAGAACTGAAGGACTTTACCCACACTGACAAAGCTATGCACCGTGACCCCAAGATCAACATTAGGCTTATACTGGTACAAAGAAATATTTGGACAACAAAAATAGTGGTTGGAACTGGTAAAACTTGCATTTTGTCTTTCAATTAATGTTTGAGTGCTTTAATCAATCTGAATATTCTAGGCAGGGATCATAAGGTACTATCTCCTGAAATTCATCCATGAATTCATCCGTAAGTCCTTGGGGAAACTTGCTCTTGAGTTGAAAAACAATGTTATTTTTCTGTTTTTGCTTATATTCTCTGCAAAATATTTAATATCTTAAAACACAAAGTCAGATATCAGCATTTCTGGTGAATGCCTAGTCATGTGAGACTCTCTAACACTAATACTCTAATTCAATTAGAAAAGCTTGTTACGGTAAGATGGCAATAATCCTATCTCCTGACTTGACTTCCACCTTTCCAACCACATGGATTTCAAGGAGAATACAGGAAATTGTTTTCATTCAAGCCAGTATTTTCCAACAAATTACATGCTTGTCATGTATACCAGAATTGTACTCTAAGCATGTAGAAACATTGTTTAGCCAACATTTTTGTTTTTTTAAGGAAGAAACGATGAATGTGAAATGTCTTTCTGATGTGGTTCTCTCTATATATGTCATAGAATCAGAACAAGGTAGGTTGGAAGTGACCTCCAGAGCTGGTCTAATGAGAGCAGATTGCTCAGGGCCTTGTCCAGCCACATATATGAATATCTCCAAGGATGGAAATTCCACCGTCACTTAGAGAACCTGCTCTGGTGCGTGACAACAGTCATTGAAAAAAAAAGTTTCTTTATATCAGGTTAGAATTCCCACTGTTTCAGTTTTGTCTGTTGCGACTTCTCTTTTCACTGTGCTTCTCTGAAAAGAGTTTGTTTCCATCTTTTCTACACCCCCTGCGTAGTTGTAGATAGCAGTAGGGTCTCCCTGTGGCCTTCTCTTCTTAAGGCTGAAGAAAAATCAGTTCTCTGTTTTTGAGTATATAAAATTACCAGAGAGTATATCTCTCATTTTGTGAAATACATTCCACCACAGTATTTTATTTTATTTTTGAAATAGAAAGCTGGCAGAACCCTTTTCTTATTGTCCAAATTTCTTAAGTGTATTAATGAAGGATAAATAAGCAATGGCAATTTAGTGATCGTGGTTTTGTGAGAAATATCAAATAAGGTAAAAATGTATGTGAAAGCAGTATCTGGATTGAGCATTACTGGATCCTGAAGTTTGAAATTCAGGCTGAGACATGACAGTATCCCTGCTTTGTAATTACACAGAGACTTTCCCTGCCAAGTATGAGATCTGCACAACTCTGTCTTCAGGCATAAGACAAAAGAGGAGTAAAATCTGTAAGCTGCAGCTAACCAGGATTGCCAAAGGAAGCATGGGGCAGGTTTCAGACTCTTGGGAAACAGTCCTGCATGTTTGGAAATCATTCACTATTTTCATAACTACACAATTTTTTTAATCCTGTGAGCTCCTTTAGCAATTTATAGCCTTAAAATTAGAAATGCATCCCCATCACATGTGTTTAACCTTAACTGCGTTTGAACTTGTGTTCAGATTTGGAGCCCAGTGTATTTTCTGTTTACTGTCTGCATTACAGCCTGAAGCAAAGCCGCGATGAGTTTTGGATCCAGACCTGAATTATTCCTCTGAGGCCCATCTTTGCTTTGTATGAGTGACAGAAAAACTGTGTATTTCTAGTTTTTATGACCAGAGAAAGGTACTTTTTGTCATGGATATTCGATCTATTGGCATGACATGACGATATTGATGAAGTGTGGTAAGGGAACGCTTAGGTTCTAATGACTTGATTTCAGTTTGCTTCAACTCCTATTTCAACACTCCCAACTTTTAAGAGTATGGGCCATGTGAGATGTAAAATATATATATATATATATTGATGTCACTAATCGGAAGCTCTTTCTGGTCACGTTGTAAAGCACACTTAATCAACTTCTTTAAGATCATGTTACAGAAAGCTATTAACCATACTCTTAAAACAGTTAAATAGTTATAAATAATGTTTTATATTACAGCTGACAACACTGAATTGCCCAGCGTTTAAGGAAATCTAATCATGGGGTACGCAGACTTTGCCTTCCAGTAAGATGGAGTGGCAGAACTTTGGAACATATTAGAAATCACATACTATTGCTAACATTTCCTATTAAGGAGAAAGTCTCTCTCTGTATATTTTGGATTTCTTTTCCAACACTTAATTGCAGGTGATGAAGAAAAGCTATTCAAAAGCTGCCAGGATTTTTAGATCTGTATGAGTGAGATTGATGAAGTTTGTGGCTTTTCCCAAAAGAGCGTAGGTGAGAGCAGACATGTAAATTTTGTATGTGTGTGCATGTGTGCATGTGACAGAGAGGGGAGGGAGCAAGAGCTTACTCCTAAGGTGTGAGACTTGGCAGCATTGCGCTGTACAATGGGCACAAGAAACCGCATGTCTGTAAATGACCGCATTTGAATTGCTGTTATTTCACTGTTGGCTTACTGTATTGTTAAAGTGAAAAGGAATGTTTTTAATAAATGCAAATAACGAATTAAATGCTTGCACACACTGAGGCTTTGCTCTCTGGTGTGTAATTAATATAGGTGCATTGGAGACCCAGGTCTCGGGGAGTGTTTCATTTCTTATTTATGATGTTTGCAGGGTTGGATTTTTTTTTCCCCTTTAGCATACCTCTTACAGGCATACACAGAACTGCATGTACATGACCGCTGAGTAGGTGTCATTTAAATCTTAACAGATACTAAACAGGTAAATACCTTTGTTTTGTATGCTTTGGTAGATTTACTATTTCTCCAGCCCTTTTATCTTTGCTATCCTAAGGTAATAGGAAGCTCCCAAATGACCAACATTTTGTTTTCAGAGGCATGAAAACTGCCTGTGGCAGGAAACAAACAAGCAAGGAGATTTCAAAGCTCTTATACCTCAGGGCACAACACCAAATCCTGAGGGATGGATAGCAGGGAGACACTTTCCATAGCTACCCCTTCTGGGTCCCCCTCCAGCACTGGCTGCCATCACTGACAGAGTACAGGAGTGGCTGTGTACTCTATCTGTAAGGAGCTTGGCAGCTTTCCTGTTCTCTCATAAAGGTATATATTTTTCTCAGAGGATCTAAAGATGTCTGAGTCCTCATACTAATGGTGCTGTAACTGACCTGGGACTTGAGACAGACAGCCACTCGCCCTGCTTTTCTCCATAGCCCCACGTTCACCTTGGAGAGGGGTCTAAACCTGCTGTGTTCCTATGTGTATGGAAAACATCTCAGCCAGCAGGTCTGGAGTCCAGCTTCTCTCATCCTCCTGCTGCTTGAGTTCTTAAGCTGTGACATAAGGAGTTCTTACATTCTGTGGAAAAATAATAACCGCGTTGTTACACACATTACATACAAATCAATTGCTAGAAAGCTAGGAAATGCAGCACTAAAATTAAAATTTGTCTCTAATTCATCTCCCTCATTACTTGCTATTCTATTTTGTCTAATAATGTTGTACAGAGTAGAATATACTGGATTTGTCATGCAAGTTTGCATGCAGAAGGTAATGCAGTCCTTCTGATTTTATTACATCAGCACAATTTCACTTAGAAATGCAAACTGTATAGGCACATAGCCTATCATTTTTTGGAAATCTTTTTGTCTTACTTCACAAATGAATTTCCTTGTATAAGGACTATAAAAAAGCAGAATGCTACAGTGCTCACATTTCTACAACTTTCTAGAAGAAGAAACATGTTTAGCAAGTGACCCTCATTTTTGCTAATAAATATTTTATGTTATAAGGTAGCAAAGTGAGCAATTTTGTCCAGAGTGCAGTTGTGTGTTGCGTGTTGGAACTGGAGTCTTTCAAGCAAAAGGTACTTTACATCAACAACATGGGTAACAGTTCTTTGTCTTTTAAAAAACAAAATAATGCCACAGCCATGACATATGGCTTTAGTTCACTAC
Source organism: Anser cygnoides (assembly GCF_040182565.1). Classification (NCBI taxonomy): domain Eukaryota; kingdom Metazoa; phylum Chordata; class Aves; order Anseriformes; family Anatidae; genus Anser; species Anser cygnoides. The sequence continues at coordinate 36,377,675 of NC_089874.1, read as the reverse complement.
ATGGCAATGATTTGTTGGTCCTGTAATAGCATTTTGTGTACAAACACCATGGTTAGGATCTGGTTTTAAAGTGCGTATTTTGTGTCAGTGCAGTATTTGGTCCATATATCCACATATTCCGAATACAGCATGTTAGTGCTAAAGGGGACTTTTTCAGGCTTTGTGAAAGTGCCTGCTGAAATCTACCACTGAGCCCTGAGTGAGCTTGTCAACAGCATCTGTCACAAATATTCCCAGAACTGCCCATAAGTGGTGTGGCATTTCCCTGCAGCGGGGTGATCGAGGTGTATGAGTCCCTCTGAAATGCACCGAGTGATCTTAAAAGTTTTGGGGAACTTTACTCATAATAAACAACACATTGATATATATTTATTTTAGCATTCCCAGAATCCAGGCATTTTTTTTCACTCTCAGAAGAAATGCCAAAAGCAAATCGAGTATGCAGCTCTCTCTCCTTCCCAGACCTTTGTTGACTCGCAGTCCCCATTCTGCGGCACTTAGTCAACTGCCATGGGAGAGTTCCTTGGCTGTATGTTCTGCCTAGTCCTCTTCTGGATTCAAGCATTGTTAGCCTTAGTTGGTGCTATTATTCACAGCATTGCCAGGGCCAAATTCAGCTCATTTGTCAATGGGAATTTGCGGAAATTTTTGAGTGGGATGAATTTTTCCCCACAAAAGAGCAGATCTCATGAATCGCACCCCTGAACATCTAACATCGTCCTGGTTTGCCATTTACGTGTCGTGTCTTGATCATTTTACACTCAATATTTAACTTAGGAATCATTTCTATCACAACTGTGCTTGGCCTTTGGTATTATTAGGTAGCATGAAATATCCTCAGTGATGGTATGAAAGTTATTTCGAATGGGGCTTATGAAGAACAGCTGAGCAAGTACGACCTCCTGACCTCCAAGTGTTTGTTTACTGGGAACTATATTCCAGTTCTCTCCATTTAATCTGTCTTGGACCAGGCTGACATTCCCTGGCTAGATTTATTGTATCTCTAGGGGCTATTACAAACACAACATTGTCACCGCTTATCTAGTAAAATGATAATGGGATTATATTCCTCTAGTGATAATGATACGGTTATGTTCATTTTTAACAGTAACAAAGCAAAGTTTGATTTCATGTTCGATGAGGATAATGTGTTACTGGGGAAAAAAACAAACCATTCAAAAAGTATTTTTCTTTCAAGCAAATCAGTCATGGAAAATATTTCTTAGTCTGTCTTATTTGTAAATCAAAGCTTCAGTTTGTGTATATAAGCAGGCACACTGTGCCAGTTCTACAGAAATAATAATAATGAGGAAGACTCAGAAAGCTCTGGTTTCCCTAAGTCAACAACCCTGGAGTTTGGAAGCTGGTCATGATGTGTGTTTTTTTTTTTGTGTGTATCTTTTCCTACATTTGGTCACATATCAAAAGGCAGATGCAAGAGACCAGATTTGCATTTCAATTGTATTCAGTTATACTCGAGGAGTCCACAGTAGATTCATTTGTTATCAGCAGTGTTAATTAATATTATTAGTAGCACTATTTGTTATAATTGATGGTATTAAGATTAGTACCATAGCCAAGTTTTGGTTTAGTATCCTGTGTGTTAGGGAAAGCTCTTAAATGTATTTCTTGACTAGGTTTACTGGTTGCTTCTGGCGTAATCAACATCTCTCCATGTAATGTGTGTTCTTATTTTATCTCCCAGCTCAGGTGACAAAAATCAAATTACTTTTTAACTTCAGTAAGTTGTACATTAACAAAAGGTTTGCCTTTTCTTACTTTAAGGAACCAAATTATTGTACCTCTCTCTTTTTTTTTTGGGGGGGGGGGAAGGAGGGAGAGTACTGCCACTATAATGCTGACCTCTACAAAGTGATCCTATTGTTTTGGTGACTGACACTCTAGTGACTGCTCTGTTGGTATTCATATCACAGTCAGCACAGATGAAGCATGCATCTTTTTTTTATAAACAAACAGCATATTCCTCCTAAAAAAGTGTTGTTGTCTGATAAATTCTTCAGCATTTTTTCACTAAAGCTGATGATTACTTGTGCTCTTACTTAAAAGCAACCCATGAAAATTACAGCTTACATTCCAAATCTCCTATTACAGGTTCCATATAAAATCCTTTCATGAACAAGAATAGAAAATGCCCAAGAATGAAAAATAGCCTTTTTAAAGCCTTCTTCTTAATAGCCTAGAAAGCCGCCTTCTTCTTCTGTGTTGGCATGTATTACTTCAGTAGCTGTGTTTCTATGTCACAAGTTTCTCTCTTGACCTGCAGTAGGTTGTGTTCCTGGGTACTATTTTTTTTTTTTTGCAAGCCAGTGATGAGGAATATCCCCATATACCTTACTCCTCTGAGGACCTTATGTTGCTTCTTCTAAATTCAGTAGCAAATTCCTAAGAATGTAAATACAACCAACATCACCTCCCATTTTGGCAAAGCCAAGGGTTTGTTCAGGAGCATGCCACACAAAGAAACTGTTTCCGAAGCACTGTGCTCTACACTTTTGCGTAGGAAAGCCCAAGAACTGAGTTGTGGCCAGTATTCCTCCTTTTATGTCATAATGAGGTTAGTTCAGGATTTTATCAGAGTAATGTGAATTCGATGCTTTTATACTGATATACGTATGTTAGTTGGAAAAAATGTAACTATTTTTTTTTCTGCATTTTATATGCATGCCTCCTTGCTTGGGCCCCTTATATTTGAGATCAATTTACCATGTTGCTTTTACACATTGTTTTTCCATGTTGCCTTACCACGTTCATTTTCTTTTCCTATGTCAGTATCCCATAAGTGACAGAAAGGCATCAAGTGACTGTTTTGGACAATTCCTACACAATTCTTTAGGTTCTGTATGTAGTGTACTACAGGTAGAGGTCAAAATAAAATGACCATGATTAATACCAATTATTTATCACATGTAGCAATATTTCTTTTAGAATTTCTTTCCTTCTTTAGCTGTTTTCACAAAAACTCTTCCATATCTGAATCAAAGTCATCCTCCTCTTTGCACTTCTGTGTCACATGAAGTGAGCATGTAAAAATAAGCCATTGTACACAAGTACTGACAGATTGTAAGACCACTAAAAAAATCTGAAACATACTTTTCAGTTAAATCACAAAAATGAAACCAACCCCAAATTGCTATGGGATAGTATACAGGTAACTGCCCTTACACTCTGGTGTTTTGTTTGTTTGGTTTGGTTTGGTTTTGGTTTTTTTTTTTTTTTTTTTGTGCCAATTCTCCAAATGGATCAACCTCTCACTTGTTCATGGTACAACCTATACACAGTGACCTACGTACAGCTTCCTATTGATTTGTAAAAGATAGTAGTGATTGAAGTTACTCATAACCAGAACTACAACATGTTCTATTGAGCAAAATGCTGTTCTTAAAAGGACTTGTTCCCTGAACATTTTCCAGTGCAATTCCGTTAGATGAAGTATCTCTATTGCATTTTACTAGGGTGGGATTTTGAAGAGAACTTGAAAGAAATAATTGAATTCTTCTGGGAAAAAAGTACTTGCATCCTTTCAGCTCTTCGAAAAACCAGTCAGAACAGTCTAGCCTAAACATCCTAAGAGTATTTGTCAGAGCTAAAAAGGGGGAAAAAACAGTGTTTAACTGATCTTGGTGTCAATTAGTACAAATATGCATGTGCTGCTACCCTTCTGCAACCTGCCCACCCTACATTCAGATGATGTCCAAATGAGATGCAACCGCATTCCAAACAACAGTAGGAATGCTTCTGACAAAACAGACAGGAGTTCTTCATACCAAAAAAAGTGTCAATGATCCTCCAGGGCACTACATTCCCACAGAAGCCTGGAATTTGCTGCCCTGTGTACACATACATGCAGTAGTCAGAATATTGCACATACTCAGCTCATGGTTGATTACTAGATTACATACCGCTGCAGAATATATCACACAATTCTGAAAGAAATAAATCAGTTCAAATTACACACTTTTTTTTCCTGTAGGCAAAAATAAGCTCTTGCAGCGCTGCTTATACATTCCAGTGAGTGATCTGATGAAGTGCACACAGTGACTAGGAAATGAATGCTGCCCTGAGAATCCTAACTGTAGCATTTACAAGCGTGAAGAATGTCCTATTTTGTTGGACTCAAGGTCCCTCTAGCCCAGTAGTCTGTCTCTAGCAGTGGCCAAACAGAGAGGAAATATGCGGGGATATTTTTCTGGAATGCACTCCCACCTCCGGCTATTTGCAGCTCAGGGATTCCTGAGCAGTTTCACTGCACTTTTAGCACATTTTACAAACATGATGAAAGCTCTCCAATGCAGAGAAGTAGACACAACAAATGCAAGATGAAAGGTTAGAAATGAGGAATAACACACTGTAAGCCGGGCTGCCAATTCATTTTGATTCAGGTCTCAAATGTGCTGTTGCATCCACTGTAGTTTCTTTTGGCTGCACCAAGTAGTGTTAATGTTGAATTTAAATATCACTCTGCAATGAGGGGCCCGTTTTACAGGTGTTGTATGCCCGTAACTTGCTAAATTCAGTGAACATAGCGCATAGTTATCAGCCTGGGCCATAAAGCTCAATGTCCTAAAGAAGGAAATCTCCCCAGAGTGATGGAAACTTAAAAATAAAAATACGATCAACTGTAATTATCCCACATCAATACATCTTAAGTCAGAGGAAGGCTCTGAATGTGAATCTAGAGACTCACATGATTAATTTTACATTTCCCTTCAGTTTTAAGAGTTTCTTATTAAGGCAAAAAAAATCCTTAAATACAAGAAAATGCAAACTGCCAAAAATATACTATAAATGTTCTATATATTTTTTAAATTTTTTGTATGTGTTTTGTCTTTTTATATCAGATCTTTAAAACAAACTGAGGGGGTCACATTTTCAACGCTAAGTATAAAAAAGTACCTTTTACATTATTTTCTGTTTATTTGTGTTTCTTTACATGTCCCATTACTTAGTGGGCATAATGTACCAACAGGTACAAGAGCAACATATCAACAGCAGCTGCTTTCTGTATTACGAGTGCTCTGCCAGTTCTCTCAACATCCATATTACAAGTCACAAATATTATGGAGCACACCTAAGCTTTACACATCTTTATATTTCTTACAGAGTAAGAACATAAATCTTGGTCACTTAAACACAAAGGTCTTGATTTACAAAGTCACTAAGCATTTGTTGGGTATGATGCAACTAAATACACAGAAATTTTTGATGATCTAATAGACCATGAGACGACAGCAGGGCCACTCAGTGTCAAGGCACTGTATCTTTTTCTCTCCATTTCTCGGGGTTCTAGAGAAATGAGCCTGCACCAGCCTACAAAGCAAGATAATATGGTAACTATGCATTCATAATAGTAAGGAAATGTGGCTTAATTAACATGGTAATAACGGTAATGGATATACTATGTTTATATGATAATGACAGTCAAGAAAGCCGTATTTTCTTTCCCTTTGCTGTCATGGATGTGTTGTATGACACCAGGAACTTCAGCTGTCTTCCTAAGATCCAGAATTTGGTTCCACATTAACCAATACTGTGTAGTGCAAGATCCAAGCAAGATTTCTGATCCACTCATTCATTCCATCTTGGCCCACTCTGTACAGAGCAAGGAGCAGTGTGCCAGTGTGAGCACTTGTTGGGGCTGGTTGTAAAATGGATGATGAGTGGAAGGATGTTGGTTAACAGCAGTTATATCGGCATACCTGAGAACTGTAATGTGAGGATAGGGATGCACAGACAGGGCAAAAACAGTTGGGATTTCTTTAAAATCCTACTCATTTTACAGCTCCAGTGCAGAAAGCTTCAAAATAACTGACTGACTAGGGAGGAAAGAGAGGAGAGCCTGCAGGATATACCGAGGTTTGGGGAACAAGAACAACTTAAGACTGGTTTGGCAGCCAGCAGATCGCTTTTTATGACAACTGTACTCTTTTGATAAGGCACTGTAAGATCTACCAATGAAAACTGATACATACCAGTTATATGTTTACTACTTGTCATTCTCACATATAATTTTCATGCTATACTTTTTACTGTGTTGTACGAAATGAACTCTTTACTAACAGTAGAGCAACAAGCAGACTACCAAGGCTGTCTTGAGAAAATTGTTCCTTCCTTCCTTAATCAGTAGATATTTTGAGGTCCCTTCTCACGCCTAAATCATAAGGTTGGTATTACTGCTTTTAAGATACAATATACCATTGATAGAACAAAACTTTAAAGCCAATTAAATTTTGGCAATCTTCCTACCACTGGCAAAGTCACACTTGTTAACAGTTCCCCTTTGTAGCATGTTTGCAGTGCAATCACTGATTTCTGGAAAGCTTTTTTGGCACTTCAAGATATTTTGAAATATCTAATGAATTTTTTTTTATAGACAATTTTAGACTTTACTCAGAGTACTTCAAAGCATTTTACTTTAAAAATAGTGCTTTTATGCACTCAAATGAGGTATGTATCTACATTTTAACGCAAGGGAAAATATTCTTTAATTTGTAGAACCAAGCTATACAAATAATAATTTATTTGCATTTTAACTAGTTAACAATTTCAGAAATCATCTTATACAAATCTTTATAAACACTGTCATAGTAGATGTGAGTAAGGAGATATCACTGCTCTACTGAAAAAAAATCAGAACATTCAGAACATCCTGGATTTAATATAAGTAAAAGCTTTCACGGCTATTTACTTAAAACAAAAATATCTGAATCTTAACAACCGCTTTTTCTTCATTTTGTGTGGAAAAAATGTAATTAGGTTGGCAAAGAAGAAACACAAAATAAAATTAACTAGAAAGGCTTAATTTGTAGTAAGATAAACTTTTATGAAGGGCAAAATCATTTTTAGCAAAATGAGCCAACTTTACTATAAAATAAGCCAACTTTACTATAGGCTTGCTAAAAGTTCAAACATCACTGGAGGGCATTTCAAGGAGAGGAAAAAAAATAGCAAGCTTTTAATTTGTTTTGGTCCCTTTTCCCACAAATGCTCTGCCATACTGTAGTCCTGTATCATCTAGTCCTGCAAATGCTTCCTTCTCATAGTGGCTATCTTAAAAATACTAAACTACTAATATCAGTTGTATCCATGTTCAGTACATGAGCAGGGATTATATTTCATATTTATATATCAAATTTCATATATTGTCTCTGTCTGCAAAAGCATGTTCTGTAGAAAAGCAATGTAAAAAGCATAGTAAGATAACAGTGGGCATGACTGTAGCAATAGAGTATTCTCAGGTACACTGGCAAAGTAATGTAAGGTTAAATCTACTACACTTTTAGCAACAGGACTCTTGTTTTTGCAGTTTCTCATGATTTGTTTGGAAATGATTGTGCTGTACTTTTGTTATGCTGGTATAAAGTGAAATTCTGCTCATAGACATACACAAATAAAACCCTTAGACATGATAAAATTCTAGAAAAAGATGCAGCTGCAGCTTGTAATGAGAATTACAATTCTGAATGCAGTCACCACAATGAATGGCATCCAACAGATTCTGCACACTTGTTCCCCTCCCTCCAAAACATTAAATAAATCATTTTTCTAATTCAGTTTAGATTTAGTAAGAATCTGCAGTCAGCTGGAAAAAGGTAAATGACTGAAAAGTCAAGGCAGTGAAAACTCAGACAGGAAGGCAAAAACACATTAACAAGCAAAGTTAAAGGTATATGTAATTATGTGTAAAATTCATGTTTTAATGACTTCCAAAGACCTTATTTGGGCCAGTACAGAATTCTGCCAGCATAGCTGCATTGACGGGGAATCACACCTCCTCTCACCCACGCAGAATTTGTGCTCATGATGTTTGTCAGCCTTTTCCCCACTGAGGAAGAAAGTAACACCGCTCAGTAGCTTCATTCACTTGGTACACTTCAAAAGGTAGGTAGGGTGGATGAGATGAGAGAGCTTAAGGGAAATATTGGCACATATGAGTCTCTTGACCTTCAAAAATTCTGCAAAGTGCTAGCATATTGAAGAGTTTCTGATTTTGTGTGTCTCTTTTCATTGCCTTAGCTGCAGGAATCTTTTTCTTGTGAAGTCATGCTCTGTCTCAGTGCACAGCTGAAGGGCGATGAGAGAAAGAAGCAACTGGGTGAAGGTATGGGATCAGCCTGTTGAGTGGTAGCCCTCACACATGCCAGATTAAAGCAACTATATAACCACAGCCTTGTTTCCTGCCCACAAAATTCCTTTATGTTGAGCTGGGTTAATTTAACTATGTATCATCCACTGTTTTATAGGGGCGAGTGTACAAAAATATACTATGGTACTGACAGAAGAGCCAAGAATATATATCCAGCCTATTCTTTCTGTGCTAACATATAACCAAGTGAATAGCTGACTTTGTGAAATCTGAGACCTGCCCCTGATAACTACCATCTCCCAGAAGTCTATCAGTGATACTGCGTAACAGCTACAAAAAAAGACCTGACACAGAACAAGTAACCTAATGACTAATGGAGTTCCCAGCACTCCTCTGCAGTGTCACCACGCCAAACTAAGGCAAATTTCATTCTCAAGGAAGGAACTATTTTGTGTTTTGCTCTCTTTCTTTCACTCAAGAAAAGCGAGGAACTGTTTTGTGTTTCACTCCCTTTTACTCAAGAAAAGCAGGGAACTGTTTTATTCCCTCGCACCCCAGCCTGGAGTTCTCACAGGCTGCAGCAGGCCCCGTTGCTCAACACAACCCCAACCGAGGGCGACAGTCCCTCGGGGAGCCCTGCTGTGGGGTTGCCACACGACGAAGCCACCCACGCCCTCCCCGTGGCTGGGCACCAGGCCTCCCCCCTCACGGCCAGGCCGCCATTTTGGGCGGGCGGCCCGCTCCCTCCCCTCAGGGGCGAGGCTCCCCCCGCCCCCCCCGCTCCCCAATGGGGCTCCCCGGCGGCCGCCCGGCCCCCGCCCCGCCCCTCCCGTCACGGGGCGGGAGGGCGGGGCACGTCCCATCACCGGGAGGAGGCCGCGCTGCCGATTGGCTGCGCGGCGCCGCGGGGCGGGCGCTGGTTGGCTGCCGCGGCTGCCGCTCGGCGGGCGGGCGGTGGTTGGCCGGAGGTGGCCGGGCGCAGCATGGCCGCGGCCGTGGTGCGCGGGGGAGCGGCGGGCTGGCGGCGATGGCACGGGCGGGTGATGGGTAAGGACCGGCCTGGATCGGGGCAGGCGTGGGGAATGGGCAGCGGGCTGGCCCCGGGGCGTGAGCGGTGCCCCCGCCTCGGCCCGCTGCCCCGCTGCCTGCTCGTTGGCTTCCGAGCCAGTAACTTTAAGAAATGTCTTACTGTCCTCGTTTAAGGTGATCGGTGAAAATCGGGTTTTCATTGGAATTTTGAGATTAGGTTTATATGGCGCAGTTTTATCTCTTCCACCAATGCGTGATCTCCCTCTTACAGGCAGGTTTTGAGATAAGTAACAGCTGAGGTGCAGCAGGTGTGGGTCGTGTGGTACAACATTTAATTACAAGAGACCTGCTCGTGTATTGCGCACCTTTATTTCACCACAGCTTCAATAACGGTAGCTTCCGGCGTATTTTGAACTTTCTGTGCGCGGTGGTCATCAGGTAGCTCTGTAAGAGCTTTGGCGCCCAGCCTCGATCAGTGTTGCAGTGGTCGTGCTTAGTCTTGAGAAGGATGCACACCTGCTTTCATGGTGGTGAGCAGAGCTCCACAGAGCAGCCCAAAGCACTGCACTGACCCTCTAAACTCCAAAATATGGTTTGTCGTTGCCCGAAGACCCGAGGAAGAAGCTGTGACTGAAGGAGACACGGTGGCTCTCTCTAGAAGCTCCACAGAACAGGGTTTTGCCCGCGATGTTTAAGTGCTGACTTAGTGGCAGCCGCGCTGAAAGTCCCGTTGACTCCGAGATGCATTTATGGGATGAAGGACTCAGCAGTAAGCCTTCTTACCTGCTGAGCTCTTCTTCATCCAGGTTTCCTCATCTCTAATGTCTGTATTGGGTTTTCCACCCTTTGCTTTTATTTTGAGTAGTCTCGAAGATGTATTTTAAGTAGAGATTTCATTGAGCATCGTTCTGAGTGAAACACCATGCTAGTGAAGGAGCTGTGACAGAGCTGTCCAACGTGACAACATGACAGGACGTGTCCAACATGACAGCTCTGTCAGTGGCCTTTTGTCGCTCACTTACAGGCTACTTGGTGAGTTGCTCTTGGACAGCAAACCATGATGGATTGTTTCTTCTGTACTCCTGTACCAGACTCTGTTAAAACTTGTATGAGGAAAATAGATGAGGACAAATTTTGGAGAAGCATCTTGGTTATGTATGTTTGTGTGTTGGCAAACTGGAGAGTTGACAGAGACCGTGTTGTCCTGTGATCTGCAGCTGGCAGTCGCTTACAAAGGTGTTTCTTGGAGAGGATGTATGTGACTTTACTTAAAACACATTTTTGATGTGTGTGGAGGAATCTTTCCTGGGGACTGCTAGCAGGGATGAATCATAGAATCATTAAGTTTCGAGAAGGCCTCCAAGATCATCTGGTCCAACCATCCCCCAACCAGGAATATCACCTACTAACCCGTGTCCCTAAGCACCACATGCAACCTTTCCTCAAACACCCCCAGGGACGGTGAGGGGGTGGTGGTGTTAATGAAGTAACATGGCTGAGAAAGTAAATGAAGATTCATCAGCTGAGGGAGCTGTTCGTCGCAGAAGAGAGTACCCTGCTGGAGCATGCAAATGTCCTTGCAGACAATTTCAGATGAGTAAAGAGAACCATTCAATTAACAGTTTAATAGTACTTCTGTTGATGCACTAGCTTTGCTTGAATTGTCAAATGATTCCATGCTTTGGTGCAGAGAAATAGTAATTACAATTACAATGGAAAGACCTGTTGCTGAAGTCCAGCACATTACTTAATTAAGGGATCAAGTGTACACTTGATGCTCTTTTTAGATGAAAAGTATTTACTACATGCTTTTGTCTTTAGTACATTAACAAACATTTAATGAGGTATAGCTACAGATAAGAAAAATGAGGTAAGAAGACTGACCATTACAAGATAGTGTGTCTGTTTTTCATCAGCAGGCCTTTACAGAGTCAAGAAGAACCAAGTAGGACGTTTTCAGTGTAAAGCTGGCCAAATTTAGTCTTGTAATCTTAAATTATGATTTTGGCAGAGTGCAGTTCTCAAAATCATTGCATAACCTTTAAAAGCCTGTGACCCCCAGGCAGTTTAAATTCCATTGGCAAAGGCTTCTAGGAGCAGGGAGACCTGATTCTGCCTGTGTGCAGCTGACCTCCCAAACTTCTACGCTTCTCCATCCAGTTCCCTCCAGGATATACTTCAGTAGAGGCTGCATGAGTTTCCATAGAGAACTCTGCACAAAGCACAGAAGCTCTCTCTGAGCCTTTGTTTCAAAGTGGGAAAGAGAAGAGTGGTGTTTTCTCCTGTACTTATACCAGAATTTCAGATGCTGAATTAGGCAAGAGCCCTAATTTAGTGGCTCATACTGAACCGTCATCATGACACTGTCCTTGTCAAAGTTCTTCATATGCAACTGTACTTTCTCATAAAGCAAAACCAGTAACTTCAGTGTTTGAGCTTCATCTCACCATGGTCATCTGCCCATATTCATGTTAAATCTCTCTTGAGTTAACTCAAGATTCACCGATGCAGAGGGATCAAGAATATTAGCATGACTTGCAGCCTCTCTGATTAGGGCATTCATATGGGACAGGAATTTGTGGGCTCTTATCCCTTGTGCCAGATATATTGAGTACATTTGACTCTGGAGCTAGGGATTCCATTGCAGGAGCTAGGCACTTGTGGTGAATGTAGTTCAAGATATATTTGATACAGCCAAAAAGTAAGTAAAACAGCTGAGATTAGAATTGGAGAATTACTGATTTCTCAGTCCTGTTGTTGGCCAGGTAGGCTGTGCTTTCCCTCAGAGTACAGGCATATTGGACCTTCTTAGGTCCACTGTCTGTGATCCTATCCAGCTACTAGTTCCTTTTTTATGTGAGTACAAAAAGACTTACTCTGCACTGCCTATTATAGTGTCTGGTCACTCTACTATTTGCAGTGAATTCAAGGTACCACTGGAACTGGAATCCTTCCTTAAAGCTGTAAGAATCATTGCTTCATAGTGTAAAATGAAATATAAGCCTCTGAAACGATCTCCTAAACCTATAGCTGCCATCGTTCAGGTTAAGAAGAAAGTGACTTTAAGCATCTTTACATAGTAGCTTGAGAAGACTTGTGTGTAAGGTCACTGACAGGCCAGGTATTTTGAGGACAGGATTAAGGACAGGATGCAGTCTGTGCATTTCTCAATTTCCTCTCTTACTTTGGTCAAGAAAAAGCATTCAGAAATTTGTGACCTTGTACTGATTTTCTTTAATAAATTATTTTTAAGGGAAAATTTTTGTGCAATTACGTAGATTAAATCAAGTGTTTGTATTATAGGGTGGCTTTTCAAAGCAAAACATTTTTATCTGTATTGTCTGTAAGCCTCCAGTATGGCGAGAGGGTCGTGAATAGATCCTCCTCATCAGTGGAGTCTTCATAGGCACAGGGCTCTGTGAGCACTAATTCCCTCAATAGAATAATGAAGAATCTCCTGGGAAAAGCCCAAATTCTTTGGAGTCAGTGTAGCTGTAGCTGGTTTTGCAAACAATTAATTTGATGTATAGATTAATTTATGTTGCTGATTCTGTTTCCAGTGAAGGAGAATTAATTGCATAAATTACAAGTTGAATGTGGACTGGGCATTTTTCCAGCCATGCAATTCCAACAAGTTCCTGTAGATGTTCTGCGGAAAGTAAAATGGACTCGATACCACAGGGACAATCTCTGCCAACGCTTACACAGTTAATGGGATTAGTTAAGTACATGTGTCTGTGGGTTTGCAGAATATGAATCCATAGATTATTGAATTATGCACTTGTTTAAAAAAACAAGCCTATGCTGTGTATCTCGAACTGTAAGCGATGCCTGGGTATTCAAACTGGACATCACTTTCTCTGTGAAACTGTGGAGTTTCATCTAATATGAAGATCTGAAGAACCAAGCCTTCTTAAATATCCTCTGTCTGGCAAGCCCCCACTGTCTTAAATAGCCATTGAAATACATGCCAGGATTTAAAACGTAGTTGATTCTAATTTAATTGAAATCAGCTCTGTGAGTTATGTCTGTGAGCTCATCGGTCCTTTAAAAGAGTTTTCCTGCATCTGAATACTTGGGGACCTGGAGGTGTTTTAAAGCTGTTAATCGAGTTATATACTTTTAAGTGGGCGACTTAGTGTTGGACTGGGAGAAGTTAAAAGCAAACTAAGAAGTCAGAAACTGAGTCAGGATTTGGACTATTTCTCTAAAAGGTCCCACTTCCTGTGGATTTGAATGTGTTGTAATTAGCACAGAACAGAAAATGGCATGTGACTGATGCACTTTTAAGAAAAGAGGCAATCAACAGAGACAGTCAAAAGGGGAAATAGTAGTACAGGGTGACAGAACTGTTAAGACTGATCTGGATGTTGCCTCATATTTCAGCCAATCCACTGCTAACTATTTTGGGGATATTGTGTAATAAAGGCTTTTAAGGAAGACATTATAGTAGAAGAATGAGTTAGTTTCTTGGTTATTTACACTGAGAGGAGCTGCTTTGAGAAGTAATACATGTACTCGTTGGCAATAGGTCTATTGTTGCAGTCCAGTTGCCAGGGGATTTTCATGTCTTGAGCATGAGACGTGTTAGACAGCCACACAAAGTCATCAAAGCAAAGCAGCCTTATGTGACACGGTAGAGAAAAGCAAGGCAGGGTGCAGAGAAGGAACGACACAAAGCACCACGAGCAAAATGCCCTTCTCCGTTCCCAGTATTTCCTGGAAGAAGAAGACAGAATTACATCTGTTGAGGCAGGTGGCCAAGTTTTGATGTAGCTGAGATCTTTGTGGACGGTGGAGAGAGAAAAGCTGTATCTCACATGGGATGAAAGCTTTACTGGTAGATAAGATCCACTGGTATTAAGGGGCAAAGAATGAAAGATGCTGAAAACCAGGCCCTGAAGCTCCACAAGAAGCTGGAGGCTTCTGGCTAATAACAGAGCGGTTTAGATCAATGTGAGTGATGTACTGGGGAAGACTGACTCATACAAACTATGAGAAGAAAAAGACTTCAAGATGGTGACTGTGACTGATGATGGTGTTTTAAGCTCTTTGTCCATATGTTTCCAAGATTTGACATGTAGCACTTCTTAAAAAAGCAACTTGTTCTTTTTTTGTGACTTATCTCAGTTTGCACTAAGCATTTTCCCAGGCAGTTTTCTTGTAAATTGTGCTACTTCTCCAGCTATGTAATTGCTGCCGGCATCTGTGGAAACTGTCTCAGACCCAAGTTCTCTCAACGAACCTGATTTATTAAACGTGGCACTTCCAGAATAGTGCTGGAGATGAAAGAGCATGACCATTGCTGGCTAAGAAGGAGCTTAAAGGCAGAAAGACTTTGAAATGATTAATCAAGTGTTATGGGCCTAAGGAGGATTCTTTGCTAAGCATTGAGACCTCTTAGAGCCTAGATCCAGCTTAGGCACTTCTGTGCGCGCTTCTGAGCTGCGGTAGCTCTGTAGTTAGCCTTGTTTCTGTCTGCTTAGCTGCCATGTGCCTTTGTGTTTATTGTGCATAACTTTTTCCCTTGCTGCAAAGGAGACATTATCTTGTGTCATCAGCAAAGAAATCTAGGAACCACCAAATGTGCTGACGTTGAATTAGGAGTGTTTAGAGTGATGAGAGTGATTACAATACGTGAATGCCTGCCACACTACTTTCTATCCAGCATTTGATATGCCTGCAAAGCTACTGACTAGCCAGCATTTGATACTCACTAACTACTTGTAAAAAGTAACTGACTGAAACTGTAGTGTTTTCCGCTGGGTGTAGATCATGCCTTCCAGTTCTGCCTTGTAGCACAGCAAATAGAATACAGCAGCTATCCTTGGAAAGACTTCATTTTGCATTTATACTGTAATCTGTTCTATTTTTCAGTGTTTGCTTTTAACAGCAGTGCAAGTGCATGTACATGGCTCAAAGGATTGGCACTGATTTGTTAGGGAGACTCTCACCGTTAGATTTGGGCTTTATGTCTGGCTGCAGGATCCAAAGAGACCAGTTATTATCTGTGAGGAGCCGCAGGAAATACAGTAGCAGCCTCAGTCCATTTCTAGAGAGCAGGTGCTATGTCCTAGGGCTGTATCCAAAGTTGCAAATAAGGAGTCTACAAAATATACATATATTAAAATTGATTGTGATTATGCAGGTTAGGATTTAGATGCTAACAAAACATAGACAAGCCTGTTTGTTTTAAGTCTGTGTTGGAGCTTCTGTGAGACCGAAACTCAGACATTAGCTTTCAGGGCTGTCGCTGAAGTTTGATTACTGCTACAATTTTTGAAACAGCCACACTGTCATAATTAAAACAATTTTCTTTGACATGTAGAAAAATCATTCCCGGATGGTATTTGTTGCATAATGTAAGCTTTACAGTTTAAATTATGTGGAATAGGATTCACATTTCTGCCCTTTTAAAGTGTAAATATTTAAGTTGTGTAAATCAGTGCAAACTGATTACATCCTAGCTTTTATTGCATTATTATTACTCTTTACTCTAAAATATGAAAATATTGATATTTATTGTTTTGAAATCAGTGTGTTCTAGGGCAATGGCTTCCAAAACCCCTGTTGGATTCATTGGGCTGGGTAACATGGGAAATCCGATGGCAAAAAACCTGGTAAAACATGGATATCCAGTTATTGCGTATGATGTGTTCCCAGAAGCTTGCAAAGAATTTCAAGACTTGGGTGCTCAGGTATAGTAGTAAACTTCCTTTATTCCAACAATAACTGTATGTATTCAATGGTGCTTGCATGTGATATTTTTAAAATAATCTGTTTTTTTGTTTGGTTGGTTTTGGTGTAGATCTCATTCAACACTAAAGCGCTTAGTGAATACAGTCAGAATCTCTTCAGATTTTACTTGGAAAAAAGACATGATTCCACCCTAAGTTATTTTCATGCTGCTAACCAGAATTGCTACCTTGTTGAACTTCTCTAGTTGCCTTTTTTTTTTTTTTTTTTTTTTTTAATGAGAGTAGGTTGATGGCCTGTTCTTTCACCTTCTTTCTGCTGCTTCCTCCTCCCACAGGTCTAGATGGCCAGTGGGCTGCTTTTCATCTGGTTCCTACTTTGACCTTTTCAGGTTAGACGACCCTAGTTAAAAATTCCTGCTGGCATAGCTGTAAGGGTTATAGGGACATATGAGCTTTCCTGCTGCTTCAAGGTGCAGTCCTCAGGGGCTGGGGAAAAATCTAATTATTTAAGTGCTTATTCTCTAGGAGGCGAGGAAGGTTATGGTGAGAGAAGAGAAAGGAATGAAAAGGAAAAAGGAGGGAAGGAAATTGATTACATTAAGGAGGTTTACCTTCCTGCCATATGCCCTGTGAAATCTTGGCCCTGTTCCAGTCAGTGCTATTGCTTTTGTTGATCTGTTAATACACCCAGCAACCCATTCAGTTTCTCACATGGTTGGGGCAGTCTTTTCTGTGTATGTTTGTGTATTTTTGACATACTTCAAAGCTATAGTAGTGTAGATAGTGTGGCTGAATGGATAGGTACATAAAACACTGAAACAAAGAACATGCTTGAGGAAGGAGAAACCAATGCGAAAATAATATGTGAAAGGAATTTTCTAGCAGGGCAAGGAACGTTGAGGTAGACCTAGATAAAGGAACTGTATGCCTTGAAAGTCTAAACTGTTGGAGCTAATTACAATTATTTTAAATAATAACATCAAGATTTCTGAAAAGTAAAATGATAAAGTGCACCTGTTGATAATTAATTGCAGTTGCCCTTAAATAATTACAGAATCTTGGCTTTATGTGGGAAAGTAGGCTTTTCAGCTTGTTTTCCTAGCTACTGTTTTCATTTCCGTAAAGTAGCTGAGACCCTTGGGCATGAACCAGATACATGTTGAGTAAGAGGCCATGCAAATGGAATGGTTTGAACAATTGGCTATATTTTAATTCACTTTCTGCAGTGGGCTCTCTTTGCTGTGGCTGCCCCCTTGGATGACTTATTGCCAGAGTAGTAGAATCCTTAGCATCCACTGCAAGACTTCATGTATGATATTAAAGGTGAACTATAATGTTTTTGAAAATAAAGCCCAAAGTATGTTTTAAGATCGTAAATCACTAACAGAATACGTGGGTAGGCTTAAATACAAATAAAACACACTTTAAGAAAATATTTGAACATAACTCCCTCTTTTTGATCTACAGGTGTAAATCCTACACCAGTGTTTTTTTCTGGACTTAGAAACTTGTGGGTCCAGAGGGCCTTGTAGAAACTGATGTAGAAGGAACATTGGGCTCCAAGGGCTGCTTTTTCTTTGGTGTGGCTTGTAGGGTGAAACTGTCAGGAGTGTTATGGAGGTGAAAAGATGTCCCCCAAGAGACAGTAAATATCAAATATCCATTGTTTAAAGTCAGTACTATTGCTAAGGTATATGGAGAATGAGGGATACATATTCTGTGACTCCACTTCACTGTCCTCCAAAGTAAGAACGGGGAGATGTGTCAGGAGGCAGCCACCTGCCTGCCAGTGGTGTCTAGTAAGGGGGAAACTGGCTGAGCAAGAGCTATTCACCTCTCCATCAGCTGGGGAGAAACTTGGGACAAAGTTGCAAGGTGACAAAGAAGGGAGAACACTGAGTAGTCCTGTAAGCTGCCTGTGCCCTCATTCTCTACTGTCTCTTTTGTCCTCTTCAGAGTTAACATTTTCTTTCTCACACAGTGAAGTGCATATATATCACAGTTACTTTGCTTCAGTTTACATATCTTCAAATTATATCTCAAATTTGGAAATGCTCCTGAAATCATCTTCGAGTAAAGCAGCAAAAAGTGGAGCTTTCTTCGGTGTATTTAGTGAGGATGGCATTTCAGGCAAGTAGATCTGTTAATTGGCTTACAGTAAATGTAAAGAAAAATATAGGAAAGCATTTTGGAAGTAACATAAGCACATATGCATGTTGGAGGGCACAAGCTGATGACCAGTATGAAGAAAAGTTTCCCCTGTCCAGATGCATACTGCAGAAATTTGCTTGAACTGACCAGTATCAGAACATGTATGGAACTTGGTGGGCTGCCAGTCTTACCCGGTATGGTATATGTTAGTATTCAGCAACTAGTATTTGGTACGTTTTTTAGTTACACACATATTCTTAATAACTTCAAATGCTTACTGCTTCTTAATAGCATTCAAAACATTCAAGTTCAATGGTCATTCTGACACAGGAAGTTCCAAATAAAAGGAGTTTATTTAAGAACCAGCTAAGTCGGTTTCCTCTGGGATTATTAATCATATTTGTTACAGTATCAGAAAGCCAAGAATGACAATTCCCATTTTAATTACCACTTTTTTTGCTACCTACTTCAGGGTAGCAAAATGTTTTTCCTTTGTATGGTTGTGGAAGTAACTGTCACAGTTAGTGTGCATTCCTAATCTCATTTTCTTCGTTTAAAAGACATTTTAGTATTTTGAAAGACATGGATGGAAAAAATGAATTTCTGTATAGATGACTGCTGTACTATGTCTTCTATATGTATTGCTTAAGCTTTGTTTCAAACTGTAAGACAACAATCAAACAGTTGTGTCCTATCTACATAGCTGAGTGGAAATATGAGGCTGATGTAGTTTTAAAGTTGCATGCGCAATATAGCATGTTTTTCAATTTCTTGTTGAAATGGACTACAGAGTCTTCACCTGATAACTTGCAAACCTTTGAGAACACTGGCGATAATATTTTCAGATAAAGAAGGTGTATATAAATCCAGGTTCTAATTACACACTTCCTCTCTACTCCTCTAATAATAATCATTGGGTCTGTACTGAGACAGGGATACTCTGAACTAAAGACAAAGGTGTCATACTCCTACATAAAGAGCTAGACTCTCCGGTCTCCAGGGAAGCAAGTCATTAAATTAACTAATCAGGTATAGATGTTTTTCTGCTTGTAATTGCCTCATTTATTCTTCCTAATGTTTGTTCTTTGGACTAGGATATGTTTCCTTTTTGTATCTGTGTGTTATACCAGATGTTTTAATGTAATATTAACTTACACTTAAAAAAACGTCCAACGTCCAACGCCCCTGCCATGGGCAGGGATACCTCCCACCAGACCAGGTTGCCCAAAGCCCCATCCAGCCTGGCCTTGCACACTTTCAGGGATGGGGAATCCACAGCTTCTCTGAGCAGCCTGTTCCGGTGCTATGCCACCCTCAGAGTAAAGAATTTCTTCCAAATATCTAATCTAAACCTACCCTCTGTTAGTTTAAAGCCACTACCACTTGTCCTTTCCCTATACTCCCAGATAAAGAGTCCCTCCCCAGCTTTCCTGTAGCCCCATTTAGGTACTGGAAGGCCGCTGTAAGGTCTCCCCAGAGCCTTCTCTTCTCCAGGCTGAACAACCGTAACTCCCTCAAACTGTCTTCATAGGAGAGGTGCTCCAGCCCCTTGATCATCCCTGTGGCCCTCCTCTGGACTCACTCTTACAGGTCCATGTCCTCCTTGTGCTGGGGGCCCCAGAGCTGAACGCAGGGCTCCAGGTGGGGTCTCGCGAGAGCAGAGCAGAGGGGGAGAACCTTAATTCTTTATCTTGCTCATTTTAATTCCTGCTTGGAAATGAATTCCTTTCAGTAGAATATCTAAATTAATAAAATCATATTTAAACCTCTTGCGCTGATGATAAAAGAATAAGCTGGAGTGTTTTGTTTTGTTTTGTTTTGTTGCACTTTTCCCTAAGCTATGAATATATTAATGCATTTTTTAAAAATAAATTATTTAAAACTAATATTTGACAAAAATCTTACTGGCGTGTGCCTTCTTGGAGTTAATTGGTAAAATCTTGGAGTTAATTGGCAAAATTCACTACTTAGCTGTCAGTAATTCACTTGTTGTGTACATACCTTAAATACCATACCTTTGAGAGTGAAGTGGGGTAGGTATGATACTTTTAAAGTTAAGTATGTTTATGTAGCAACAAATAGCTACAAATATATTTTGAAACTTATTTAGACATTTTGGTGAAGGATGCTTGAGCTGATCATTTTCTTCTTCAAAAATGTCAATCAAGATATCATGAGAAACATCAGTTAGTTTATCTGACTTTTTTAAGGTGATGCTTGTAGGTACATTCAGTCGTTTTTTCTTTTTTCCTCAGTCTTTTTCTCTTCCAACACTATGTAAGCCAAGAAAAAAAAGTGAGATCATCTTTAGTGTTGTTCCTCCTAAGAAACATTATAGAGTAGTATTTTGTACAGAGGCATGGTTTATTAGTGAGTTGAAGATTCATGAATAGGTTGCAGACATCTCCACTTATGATGTTCTGGAGGAACTTCCATAACAGGACATCCTTTTCATTTTTTTTTTCCTTTTTTTGTTACTGGATCCAATTAATTGACATTTCCATTATGAGGGCAAAGTTTGTCTTGCATTCTAGTTTTTTACCTAACTTAATTGTGCCTTATGACCTGCAAATACTTAAAACAAACTCAGCTGATGTTTGACATCTCTTTCTCAATAACTGGAAGCTTACTTCCTTTTTTCTTTTTTTTTTAAAGGTAACAGATTCCCCCGCAGATGTAGCAGAAAAAGCAGACAGAATTATTACCATGCTGCCTTCTAGTCCCAATGCGATAGAAGTTTACACAGGAGCAAACGGAATTCTAAAGTAAGGATTTGCTGTAGTCTGGAGAATTCCCTCTTGTACTCAAGCCTGTATTGCACTGCTTGTCAAATGATCGTTATTGCTGTAACTCTTGCTGTGCCTTCAGGGCACTTAACTTGATGCTCTCCTCTATTTTCTTATTGTTGATATTTCTAATTACATGAGTTCTCTTAACCTATGCTTGCTTTTGAATGGCTTGTGGCTAAAGTCAAATTTTATTTCCAGTAGAATAATAATTTACGTGAATTTGAGACAACCCAACTGACTTATCTAACCTCTCAGTTGCTTGTGTCTTTTACCATTAAGGTAATGTACTACAGCAAGTACAAGTGGAATATTTGCTGGCAACAATTACTTGCTCAAATGCTTTTTTCTTTGACATGAAATCCTATAAATGAAATGTTCTGAAGAGCTGCCGTTGTGTCTCATAGTATTAAAGTGCTGACATAGAATAGCTGACAAGACTTTATTGATTTCTACTCTTGTTGTCCATTACCTTGGCAGACTCCTTACTGTTGATAAAGGAATTCTAGGATTTGTAGGCAAAAATGGACTATTGAGCAGTAAGAGCCAGGGATTTATGTAGTGTTATATTTCACTTGAACCCAAATCCTCATATTGGATAAACTATAGCAATGTCTTCATCTATTCATACTTAAGAATGAAGATCACCATTACAATTGACTCCTTATTTTATTAGAAATAATAGGCTTTTCTTTTTTGAGTATAGAAGGTGACTTAATCAGCTTCCCATTTTGGCTTATTGGAAAATACTTTTATACACAGAGGTATTTTTAATAGTAATACGTTCTAAATGGCTTGAGGTTCAGTGATTTCAGGCCTTTAAAATGGATCTTGTACTGAAGCAGTAGACTGTTGGTTTGCTTCAAGATTCAGTGTCTTACATTTTACCATAAGGCTTCTGAATACCTGAAAGGGCAGACATGCTCCCCATTCCCCAGACGAAATAAGTCTGTTTCAAAGATGATTATCTTCAGATTACTGTTTTTATACCTGCTTGATTTGACCAGGGAAAGAAATGTAAAAGCAATTTGTCCAAAACCTCAGTTTTGCTTTGGCATGTTTCTAATTCAGGTAGGCTTTAGTCTTTAGATTTGGCGAGAAAACTGTTTCATTTTGGTTTATTCTTCCCTGTTTATTAACAAGAAAATATCTGAAGAGTTTGTTTAATCTGAAACAATAGTTTTATTAGCTTTTGTGGAGGGATTCCCAATGAGCCTAAAATTTTTTTGCAGAATTCTAATAGTGGAAATACTCAGAGTTTTTGGACTTGCCAAATTAATAAATGAATAGTATTTTAAAAGCTCTTCTGGCCACATGTGCATTGTTCTTAGCAGGATGACTGAAGCTACTCAATACCTGTGAGGATCTTGCAGGATCTTACTGCTATCCAGCTTGATAATGTAGATGAAGAAACATACAGATGACAAAAATATAGTAGATCATCTAAAACTGGTAAAATTTTAGTTACTGATTGTAGGCTATATTAAGATACAGCGATTAGAAAATGAAATAGAGGAGAGGGATTTTTCTTTTTTCCTTCCAACACAGGAAACAATAGCTGCTTTCTTCCCTTACTGTCCATCGTCTAATTCCTCACAAAGCAGGACTGAGCAGATCTAAGTCTGTAGCATATGCCCTTCAGGAAGAAGGGTAATTGGATCAGTCCCACAAAGCTAGACAAACAGCTGTGGGAGAATTGTACCCAGGATGGCAATGCTTTGAAGACTGATTGGCAGTACTTACTGGTGTAATACAGGCAGTTAATCTTCTGAGAACCTAGCTGAGGAGAACAGAAGATACAGTAAGCAGTCTTGCTGCTGCAGTTTCTCAGCCTCCATATTCAAGAGAAGGAAGTGTCTTTTGACAGTAGTGGTTAATTGTTGCTCCGAGTGATGTGTTCAATGATAACTGGTGAGACCTCATTCATTTTCTGAAGCTTTTTGAGCTTTACTGAAGAAAACATTGACATTAAGGGTTAACGTAGTCGTCCTGCTGGGTGACCGGGGAGTCTGTGCCACTGCATATTGTGCTGAACGCAAGGGGAGATGATGTAGTGCTGTATCTGCTAAGCTGGTTTTTGTTTGCGTGTGTTCAAATTAACTGCAGCAGCTCATCTATCCTGTGAAAAAGGACTCTGTGTATGTGGCACTGCTTTAATCTGGAGCTGTAGTGGGGTTCACAGCCATATGTGTATATTGAGAGACTATTTCCAGCAATCCAGCTAATTCAATTCAGTGAACTTCACTGTACTCCCAACAGCACGCGAGGTGCAGGGAGGCTCTTTGTCTAATGTAACACGTAGCTTTAAATTACTCACCTTTTTATGACTGAAAAATTATGCAGTTTGATTTCATAGTGCTTGCGGGTCCAGTGGACATTAAATCACAGTGCAATTGAATGGAAAGATGGCTAAAAATATAATCAAAGTTTTTGTTGTGTAGGCATTTTTAAAATTTAATTTAATTGCATTTTTTAATCACATACACAGCTTCTCATGTTCTGCCATTTGGGATACAATTCTTCTGCCTAAATTTACTTGCTGTCAGTGCGGAAACTTTGCGCCATTCTTTGCTTTTAAGTCTGTAATGGGCTTTTGTGGTTTTAGTTACTATCTTTATATAGAACAAATTGTAACAATAATTAAAAGAATACAAACAGGCTATTCTAATAAGATGCTTAATATACTGTACATAGAAAGAAAACCGTTAAGCTATATATGAAATTTTAAGCTATATCAGTGTTTAGTTCCATTGCTTAGAATGCATCTTCGGTCTGATCTGTATGTGATGTATTGTTCAAGCTTATCTGATGGCAGATTTTCCTAGTATATTCCTTTCGTGTAATTTCTTTTACAATAGTATTCAGGAAAAAATATTTTTGTGTATGTGCCTGTGTGTTGTTGTGTGTTCAGGTTTTATTGCGTTTTCAGTCATTCAAAACATTGTGATATACATACTCAGGAGCATACACATGGAGCAGATCTTGCTCAGACGAGTTTAAAACATTATGATTAATTATTAGTGTACCAAATATTTGTGTGGTTTTCATGCTGAGGAAAGTCATTGCCATGGTAATTGTTGCAGATACCTAGTGCAACAGATATTTAATAATAATAAATCTTTATTTTAGGAAAGTGAAGAAAGGCTCATTACTAATAGATTCCAGTACTATAGACCCTGCAGTTTCAAAAGAATTAGCTAAAGCAGTTGAAAAAATGGGAGCTGTTTTCATGGATGCTCCGGTTTCTGGAGGTAAGTCTTCATTAACAGTTTACCTCATATCGGACAGCTTGTCTTCTTGTTAGCAATCCTAGCCACCACTCTGTGCCCTTACTGGTACAGTTGGTTTTCTTTGCTAGATGTATGGTATTCTTTTTTGTTCCATTACATTAAAGAAAGGGCTGCCTCTTTCCTCTGTGACGTGTACATGTTTGCCTCTGTATAAAGAATTTAATGCTTTCTATGAAGCACAATGCTGTTTGTCATCTCTCGCCTGAAGGCAGTGCTGTTGCAGTAAGGGAGCTCAGGGTAGTAAACCTGATCTTTCAGTGTACTGTTTTTTTTATTCTTTGATGCAGTTGTATTGCTGTCTTTTTAGGAGCAGATGAGAAACATTGGTGTTTTAAGAAGTTGCATGTTACTGTAGGAATATTTTTAGGCTTACAAATAAGCTTTTGTGATAGACCTGGATAAACTGATCTTTCACATGGTATGGTGTAGTGGTTCTTTTAATTTAGCTTCCTTCAGAATGTTATATTATGATGCGGATGGTCAACATCTCTTCAGTCTCCATCTGTTTATTTCTGCTAGGGAAAGGCTATTTAGCTTCCTCTGGTTTTATAACAGTTGAATTGTGTGCGTGTGTGTGTGAGAGAGATTTTTGTACTCTTGAAGTTGGAGGTTGCTAATTACTGATCTCTGAGTATTGCTTCTATTGTAAGAAATAATTTGGAGCAGGGAAGTCTTTCATTTTGTGGATAGAGGAGAGTAGAAGCATAAAATTAAGGTTTTGAAAACAGAACCGTAGCTAATTGTTATTATCGTTGAATTGTTATCTAAAACCTCTAAAATTAGAAGATGAGGAAAACCCATTTTCTGTGGGAAAATCTTATGTTGTTTTGGTTTGGTTTGTTTGTTTGTTTTTACAATCCACTGTAAAAATTAATCTAAGTGGCATTGTGAGTCCTCTTTATTTTACTGTTTTAATTGAGGTAATTCAGATAGCTATACCTGAAAGAGAATAAAAATGCAACGGGTGTGAGACAATTTGGTCTTACAAAGTTTATCAAAGGTATGATGCACAAGCTAGAAAGAATACAGAGCCTGTATTTCACATCATGAAGATGAGTGTGGGTGAGGATCAAAACCTAACCATCTTTTTAATTTTCAAGTGAAAACTTAGGTATGATTTGGCAACACAATAGAAGCCAAAGTGTTCACCCCAATTCTAATGTGAACAGAAAGTAGGAAGAGCCACAGCATATTCAAGGCTATAATGGGAAGACAGGATTCTTGCTTCCAGCCAAAATATTAGTCCTAGTTTTATAAAGTTAGATAACTTGTCAGCATGGGAATAAAAACCACAGAAAAAATATGTTATGGGTGGAATATGTATCTATCCGATCCTTTTCTAAACATTCCACAGCCTTATACTTACTAGTTTAGCAATTCTGACATTTTTATGTGATTCTTTTCAATCCCTTTCCCCCAAATATGTTGTTTACCTGAGGGAATTATTTATCTTCTGGAAACATCTGTATTTTTTTTTCCTATATTTTTTGCTTTAAGGCTGATTATGCTATAACTACAAAGAAAGAAAGAAAAGTTTGATTCCAAAACAACCCTAGCAGGTTTTTGGGTTTTGTTTCTTGAGAAAATGTTAATGCTGCAACCGGGTTAATGTGATAAAATACAGTTGACTAATATGAATAAAGATGGCTGTTTTGGTGTTTAGTCGTTTGTCTGAATACAAATTATTTGGTGTTTATTGTGAATTACAGATTGAGTGATATTATGAAGGAGGGGGAAAAAACTGATGTTTATCTTTCTAGTAAATAATATGCTTGTGAATGCCAAGTAGCACTCTGTACAAATCGTATTTAAAGTGGGCAGTTGCTAGACAAATGGAGAAGTTAAGTACGTTAGAAAAACTTTAATGTTATGCTTTGGGTTTTGTGTCTTTTAGGGCCTTACACATCATGTCTTTGGGGTATTTTTGTATGTCCTGACTGCATTGTTGGCCATTAGACAAAGCGCTAAATGGAGAAGTATGCTCAGCTCTCTAGAAATTGGCAGGCATCATTGTGTTGCTGTGACATGCAACAGACTTGGCAGGAGTGTCAGTGAGGGAGTTTGTGGGATAGAATGAGGAGGAAGAGGAATCAGCAAGCCTGAACTGTCATCTTCAGACCTATGTGTTTACTAGCTGTTATTGGCAGATGATTCCACTAGTGGGTTTGGGTGTTTTGGGTATGCCTAATGGACATTAATATTCATCTCCACTGAAAGCAAATCATTTCACAAACTAAATAATATTTTGAAAGGTGCTTGGTTTATAAAACTCATGGAGAAATACTGGTAATTTTATTCCTGTTCTGACATTGCAAATAAAGTATTTTAAGGCCTAGAGTTAGTGCCGGCTTACAGTGGCTTGTTTGCAGCCTTACTTCTGAAAGATTATTTCCCTTAATCTTTTTCAGATAGGCCTATGCTGCCCATGTAGTAGTGCTGTGCTCTTCGTATGATTGGCCTACAGCATTTACGTGCAGCTTATAGTCAAGACCCATTAAGTGGAAGATAATACACCACATTACTGTAGTGTTATTTTGTATTAACTAACTTTGGAAAATACTTCTCATCCCAGTAGTAGCACGCAGATTATGCTGCTAATGCTGTTTAGAGATAGCAGTCACTTAATCCTGGGATTAGGATCTCTTGCAGGTCCGCATGAGAAAGTTGTGCCACAGTTCCCAATGCTGCCCTTTGTGAGCTCTTTGCGAGCATAGACAAATGAAGAAAAATCTTCACAATCCATGTTTATTTAATTTTTTTTTTTAAACTAGAGGAGTAAATTTATCTTCTTGCAAAGATTGGATTCTGCATCTTCGTACACGTAAAAGGCTTTTAAAGCACAGATCATCACAGAAGCATATTTAAAACTGACTTCTGTTGCTGTTGAAAGGGGTGCGGGCTGAGCACAAGATCTAAATTTAAGAATTGGGTCAAGTGAGTCTTCCCACTGATTTCACTGGAAGTATGATTCTTACCTTGCAGTTCAGAGCAAATTTTACTGGTGGTTTCACTGATGCTGCTGTAACATCTATCGTTGTTGAATTCAGCACACAAAATATGCATTGTCTAAAGTGCGGTGGAAAAATGTTGTTGGTTGTTTTGTTTTTAATTTAATTTCTGATGAGATGGTTTCTTCATTGTAAACACTGTTAGTGTTCAGATAATATCCCTGCAACTTTTTTCCACTTCCATAACTCTGAAATTAATTTCGGCTCCCGCTTAGCTCAAAACATGTTGTACTGCATTTTGCTGGAACTTCACAAAAAGATGTGCCAGCTTGATTACCTTTTATGTTTTTGGAGTTACAGGTAAAGTTTTCAATTCTGTTGTGGTTATGGTTCTCTGGATCTGATAATGAAGTTTAGGTAGATCTTTCCCCTCATTGTCTACTTTAGCTGAGATAGTAGTCAATAAGTCAATCTGCTAATTGTTAATAGCTGTCAGAGAGAGCTGCAGTCATGCTAAAACAGTAATAAACACTAGAACAACACATTTTTTTAGCAACTGTGGGCTGGAGTAGATTAGAAAAAGTTGGAATTTCTATTCCAGCTGTCATTTCAAACTGTTTCATCTACAGTAGTACTTCCATAAACTCTAGCTAACCATTAAGTGGTGGAAGGAATATTACCAATAACAATTACAAAATGAGACTTCTGCTCTCTGGTAATGGAGACCTTGAAGCATGAACTACAGACTTAATCCTTGTGTGGCCAAGTCTGTCCTTAATATGGAGCAAAGAAAAATATTTAGCAATACTGTGGAGATCTTTTCTTTGATTTCATTATAATAGCACTATATTTCATGGCTCTTCTCCTCTCCTTAAATGAGAACACCTCAAAACTGGAGGAATGAATGTATTCAATGGCATGACTGGACTGATAGAAGAGATTAAATAGGCCAACTTGAAAAACTGGTGAATGTTTCTCTTACTCAGGCACGGAAGGTTTAATGCTTTTCCAAAAGAAGTAGAGGAGAAGGCCTTACAGAAGACTTAGGAGTATGTCTATGCACACTAATGCTTTTAAAGATGAATGGAAAGATATTTTAAGATAAGACTAATGAAAAATAGTAATGAGTGGTTCACACATTGCAGCTCTTAGATTGTATGTTACATTCTAATAAAGCATTATCATCATCAATATATTTGTGTATTGAACAAAACTGGTTTAATAGACTTCTCATTTGTTGGAGAACCTCAGTAGAGCTACTTTTTCTTGGCTTTTCTAGGTTGTATCTGCTTTGTTTCCATAGCTTTGTGCATTTTTAGAGAAATGCAATCTTATTACTTCTGTTTACATTTTAGCTGGATGCATCAGATCTTACTAATTTTTCGCAAAGCTTTTTGATTTAGGGACAGTAGTAAAATTTTCAGTGTGCAACTTTAATATTAAAGGTAGTATGAAAAATGTTATGGAGTTATTCTCAAACTTAAATGAGGTAAAACTAATGCAGGAAGTAACATAACAAAGGGAAGGATCAGGTGTACTGTCATTTAAGGAGGCTGAAATGAGGACAAAGAAATACTTTGAAATCTGAGATGCTTTAAAAGCTTATGATTCCTAATAAATTTAAAAAAACTTGAAACTATTTAACAATTCTTCTGTTCGTCAAAATAAAGCCTGTTTAATAGGCCTCTGTTTTCTTGGAGAGAAGATGGAAGAGAATGGAGATCTTGAAAATATACACATTGTCAAAATGCATATTATGACACTGGGGAGAGAGGAAGTATAAACCCTGTGCAGAAATCACAGCAGCTGCCATTGCAGAAGGATGAGATAGTACATTTACTGCTGTGCTGACTTTGTGAGGGTATTTTTCTTCTGTGAGTCTGTTATGCTTTTTTTTTTTTTTTTTTTTTTTTACTTTTATGGAGCATGCAGAAGATAGTACATGGCTAACCAAGAACAAACAGATTTGTTGAGAGTATCATCTGAAAATGTTCACTGGGGTGGAGACAATCATTCCTACAATGACTAAAAGGGTGGAATGAGTGATTTTATTGAAGTGTAGTGTATATTTTGGCTATAAAACCGTGTGTAGTCTGGCCAACTAGTGACCAATGTGTAGGGAAACATATCTGTCTCCATTTATTCGAAGGTGTAAAGATGAGTTATTCAGGCTGGCCCAATGGGATATAACCAGGAATAATAGGCTGGAAATTATTAAGGAAAGAAAAATGCATGCTGTGTCTACCAGGAAAAACTTCCTAACAACATTCTTCATACACTGTGGAATATTTTTCCAAAGGGGCTGGTTGAAGCCAAGTATCTTGACATGCTTTAAACTGTACTGGGCAAAGTGCTAGGAACTATTCTGTAGGGAAAAATCTTTAACTGGCAGAAAGATGGCTACATGATCTAATAG
Organism: Anser cygnoides; assembly: GCF_040182565.1. Classification (NCBI taxonomy): domain Eukaryota; kingdom Metazoa; phylum Chordata; class Aves; order Anseriformes; family Anatidae; genus Anser; species Anser cygnoides. The sequence continues at coordinate 36,348,253 of NC_089874.1, read as the reverse complement.
GTCTTTTCCATCTCTAATGTCTACAATTCTGTTGTGTTCTCACACATGGTGTTCAAAAACAGTTAAAGGAAAGCTGTCCAGATGGAAGTTGAAAATCCCTGTGGCACTCTTTGAAAAAGAGCAAGGGATAATTGTGGAATTATGGCCAACATTCCTTTTCTCAATAAAACTGTTTCTAATATCCATGGCTGCATGCGAGCTGTTACTGAATTCCTAATAGCTGTTCTATTTACTTGTGGTTACTTTAATGCTCATCCCATCGAGCTTTCTGAGATATACAGAGTAAGAGAGATCTTCAAATTTCAGCCAGTCATAAATCCTAGGGAATAAAAACTAATTATTTTCATTTTTAAAATTTTGATTGCTTCTTCTAGAGAACTTTTAAAGTTAAGGAGATGCAGGTGTTGTTTGGAAATGTTTCTGGAATGCAGTGATAGCTTTGAAGCTTTCTACAAGATTTGTTTTGTTTTTAAATGTTCATAAGTTTCTTTTTTTTTTTCCTCATTTAAGAGACTGTTTTATTCAAAGAGTATTTTTCATCTAGTCAAAGAACCTAGCATGACTCTCATGCTTGGGATGGTGGGGATGATCAGTACCAGACCTTAATAATGCCCTGACTCCTCCTGAATCATTCTGTACGATGCTAAATGTGGATGGCACACTTTGACACTGAACCCAGCACCACAGCACACCAGGGCAAGATACATAAACTGGAATAGGTAGCACAGAGCAGAACCGTAAGTACGCTGTGCCTTTACAACAGCCATCACCATGAGGACGACCCTAACTAGCTGCAAGCGCTGGAGGTGCCACTGGAGAAAATGCAGCTTATTCTGAATCTTAATGCAAAGTCATTGTACTTGCACCAATTAATCGCTGCCTTCAGCAGACTTTTTCAGTCTGCAGATTCACATTCCTGTTGTTTAAACAAACAAATAAAAAGCAGAGCAGGTCTTACACTAGACACATGAGAAGAACATCCTAAGTACCTGAACCAGTGTCTTGGGACACGTCATGCAAACTACTCTCTTTTGAAAAAGGCTTCTTTGTAGGCGCATTAAACACAAACTGTTTTAAAGAAGTGGAAAGAAAATAAACAGGTAGGAGAAACTTTATAGATAGGGGCAACTGCCCTTCATTTTGTAGTGCAGAGACGTTTGAGCAGGCCTTTGAAAGTATGTTGTTCATTGATCCTCTAAATGGCTGAATCCAAGACGAGTAGAAAGGAAGGAAAGTTGATCTTCAGTTGACCCTTATCTGGGGATGCCAGTATTATGAGTGACTTCGGTTTTGTTTTTAAAATCATGGTGACATGTTGGGCAAGGTTGGGATTTATATGGGAAACCGTCTGAAGATCCTGAGCCATTCTAAGATGCTGATTTGTTGCAGAAAGTTGTCTTATAGTGGGGAGCATCTTTGTGTTTTGATAAGTTTCTTAAATTGTGCCAATAAAAAAGAGGAAAATTGTTCTCGCAGAAGTATTCCCTCCACGATTTAAACAAACACCTGGAAACCAATGAATTTTTAAAGTATTTTAGTATTGCCGGCTTTGAGACAATTCAGCAGCTTAAGCTTTTTTCTGTAGGAGGACTACTCTTGATTAATCCTCAGAGCGCAAATAGAAATACCAAGACTTCTTAATTCTTTCTGCTCCAAACACATCTTAAAAATCCATCATTTGTATAATTAAATAAAAACGTAAGAGAAGCAATATAGCCTCTTATTGTTGATATGCGCTTAGAATTCAGCTTGTGAGCATATGAACTATGTAAATGTTCACGTTTCAGTCTGTCCAACAGTATTTAGTCCTGTTGGCTCACTGCTTCAATCTACTGAAATGCAGAGGACAAATGAGAGTCAGGCAGTTCCTGAGCTGAAAAGATATAGTTTTTAACTACAGTTCTGTTCGTGCCAAGTACAACATACAACCTGAAGTGAAAACAAAATGACTTACTGCACTGTATTTGACCTACAAGTTTAACCCTTAAAACTTAGTTATCCTTTTCATTCCTGTAGTTAATTTAGCTGGAAGAACAACTGTGGAAGAATATTAAATTTGTCTGCAGTAAAATGGGGGGAAAGTGTGAAACACTGTGTAACACTTTATTAAAACCTTTATATATTTTAAATCACGTAATGATTTGATGGTATCCCTCTATGTTTTTTAACTCTTTGTAAACCTCTGGGGCTTTCTTTATATGTAATTTAGGTCATTGGCAATAATTCTAATCTGACATGATTATTATTAATTTACTTTATTTGATACGAATTGCTGCAAACTCTTGCTCTTAGTTAGTCAGCAACTATATAGTTTAACCATACGTAGTCAGAAACAACACATCTTTGCTGTCATTTTGTTATCAATCTGTATATTTCCTCTGCTTTCTGAGAACATGTGGTGGGAATGAGTGACTTGTGGCACTTGGTTTATTTGCCACTGTGAGTACAGAGAAGGTCACTTTGACGTTGGCTCACAGACTGGCTGAGGAGTGTACTTCTTGTATTTAGTTTACGTTAGATTTCTTGGTTTTGCTTACAATCATGACTGTTCAGTAACCAGTGTAAATGTAACTATAGATAATCCATACAGGTATATGACTATAAATAGCTAGTTCTTTGAACTTAGTTGATTTCTGATGTTCCACATTTGTCTGACACAAAACTTTTTCCCAATGTTGTTGCAGTTGCCAGTAGTCCAAAGTATGTGGGATCAAATAAATGCTTTTTTTTCCCTTAATAAGGTATTTCACATTGAGTATGCTGGAAGAGTAGAGATTTTTCTTTCTCTTGTAGAAGTTAAAGGACAGTTAGAAAAAAGCGGTTTTCACTAGCATTATCAGTATGTGAGGCACTGTTTTAATAGAGTTCTAGCTTAGAACAAACCAAGAGTGTGTGTTATAGCTTTCCTATCTCTGGAGATACTTATCTTAGACTTTACATTAGTGGGGAGCTCGGGGTGATGCTGGGGCAGTGGGAAGCTTTTGCAGCGGAAGTACCAAATGAGAAGCTGATGTGGGTTTGGCAAGCAGGAGAACTTCCTGACTTGGAGCATCCTCTTAGCAGCCTCGGTCTGAATCCTGGCTGCCTCCGAGGGCTCCCACCCTGTCCAAGATGGAAGTTCCCACAGAGAAGGCTAATAGCGTCACTCACTGCCTCAACATGTCACGCTAAGGCATGGGGCTTGACTGCTGTGAAACAATGCAATAACTGCCTCCCAGCGCCAAGAGAAACGTACCTGATCACCCAAACGTCCCTGTGCTAAACCAAACTGGACTATAGGAAGGCATTTCTATTAGCAATGGAGCAACTGACACACCTAATAAAGAAGAAGGTGAATAATCTGTTACTGTTCAGTTATTGGCACTTTTTTTGGACTGTTTTAGTATGCTTAGCAATTCTTACTGCTAAATGCAGTTATGTGCATTTACTTAGTATGTTGTTTTCCTTAGCAGACAATTATACCAAACTTAAACAGAGCATTTTTGGTAACGGGGTTAAAGGACTCTAAGAAGATTGAAACAGTAGGCAGCAAAGCTTGTTAAGGAGTTTTTATTTTACAAGCCCTCAAGAATTCAGAATATGGCTTGCTTACTACTTTAAAAAGTCCAAACGTCCCTTATAGACTCCATTTCAGAGCCAGCATCAAATCTATGCTATACTTGTCTAAAAATCCAAACATGTACTCTTGGCCGTTACTGTTTACTGAATCAGAACCCTACTGTTTCCACTTGCACTGTATCTAATTTATCGTAAGTTGACCACAAAAGCTAAAATTATTTATACGTTGGCACCTAACAGCTCCACTATAGTTAAGGGTCTGTTGGCATTTCCATTATAAACCTTCCTTTTGAGAGGTTTATAACTTGGCGGTTTTACTTTTGCTTCAGGCTCAAATGTGCCATTTTCATCCAAGCACAAATTCTTCTACAGAATTTCATTTAAATCAGTTTGGCCATTATTTATTTTAGAGTGTGTACGTTGGGGAGTGGAAGGGAACATAGTATTTAATTTTGGTTTCAGAGGCTTTTTGGTCAGACTATATAATGAAAGAAAAATGGTGCTTTTTTTTTTTTTTTTTTTAATGTAGGCACTTAACCCTTCCTTGGATGTGCCAAGGGTATTAAAAACATGCTTTTTCAAGTTGCTCCCATTACTCACATACCAAACATCCTCTCCCACCCAGGTATCCATCTTGTCTGCCCCTTCCCAATGACATGTTTTGGGGAAGCATCTCTGGGCTTCTGGCATTGAACAGATTTGGTGAAGTGGATGCAATAACATACAGTGGATGTTCTGTTGAGGGGCCAAAAGCCAGCCGGTTCAGCAGAGCAAACAGATGGAGCTTAATTGGAAAAAGAGAGGCCAAATGCAGTTGTCAGTCAAATGTAACCCTATGTGGCTACGAGTGGCATTTGCTAGGGCTCTGCCATTCCTTGTGGGATGTGGGTGAATTACTACTTGGGTGCAGTAATCCTCTGAGTCTAAAAGTGGTGTGCGTTGCTGTTTTCACATGGCCCTGAATGCTGAACCACAGAGGAATTTCAGCTCCTTCTAGTCATAAATTCTTACCATAGTACTGTATTATTATGCTAATTAAATTCTTGCCACACAAATAACACATATCTATAATGTTTCAGTACTAATCATAGTAACACAGTACCAGTGTTCTTTTACATGGTGGTTTAAGAATACAAAGAAGGGGAATTGTGTACAGAGAGGGAGAAGCTTTTATTAGACCAAATAATACAGTTGAAAATAGAAAACAAGTTTCTTTCTCAGTTCTTTCATCACGTTATGCAAGAAGCAGTAAAGTACAATAGCTTTTTTTTCCCTTTGTTATTGAATTACTCAGAAGAAAAAAGAATTGGTAGAAAGCAAAGTGGGGAGGGGACACGTGGTTTGGCAGCTTCTTGTGTACTCATCCTTTGGTGTCTTCTGTTTTCAGGTATTCATGCAGATTTGTAGAGTAATTCTTACTGACTGGACAAACATAATAAAACTGCTTTGCTCTATTTTATATTCTCTCTTACTGACAAAAGGGAAAAGGGAAGCAGGAGTAAAATTAACCATGGAGGCAGATAGGAGCAGCTTACTGAACCATGGGGCACTGGATCCCATTGAAGCATTTGAAAGTCTACATCTTTTTTTTTTTTTTCCTAACTCCAGATGTTAACAAATTCATAGGTTAAGTGTTCCAAATCTTGAATGTTTCAGAGACAACTCATTTTAAATTTCATTAGTTTATTTTTAGCTTGTTGGCATTAATGTTTAAAAGCACTGAAGGCTAAAACTGTAGTATATATTAAACCCCACTATTTTAAATTTTGGATTCTGCAAACAGAAGCTTCCAAAAAATGGAAATGTTACAAAATTAGTGACTTAGTTCACTATCGAAACTTTGATTTCAATAACATTGTTACTGGCATTCCTTTATTGCTAAGAATCAAGAAATTCAAACTGCATGCAGTCACGGGACAATATCATTAGAAGTAGCTATATGTTAGCCCATAGCAGAGTGCATCTGTAAAGCTCCAACTCAGCATAATATTCTTAAGCATCTACCTAAGCCCATCTGTTTCAATTGAATTAATTAGTGGTTGAAGAGGTAGCATCCACGGCGGATGTTAAGTGTCTGTGGCAATCTGTGTGTGTCTTACACTACTAAGTTACTGTCTGTGAAACTCAAGGGTTTCAAAGCACTATGCGGACTGGTGTTCTAGGCATGATTTGGCAGGACATTTCAGGCAACATTTTTATTTGGCAAAAGCTGCACAAGCATAATCAGACACTGCTCTTGAGTGCTCTTGAGTGGATCTGAGTTTCTTTTAAGTAGTGCAGCAATAAGGGGATGATGTACATCTAATTGGTCTAGTTATTTGGAAATATCCTTCATCCTAAACTAAATATAGAGAATTTTTTATTTGTTGTCACCTGTGTTCAGGGGTTTAACATTTTTTATTTTCTGTGTTTACTCCTGTTGATATATAATTTAAACCTTGTGGAAGTGTAGTTTAGCACAATGAATTCTATTCCTTTCTGCCTTTCTTAGAAATGCAATAGTATAGGGTTAGAATATTTTATGGTTATTTTCAAAGCAATATCTCCTGCAAACATGATCTTGAAGCAGAATTCTGTATTTAGGCTTTACAAGTTGTTATGTTTCATTACTACTGTATTTATGTCTCTTCAGCACAACAATATTTGGCTCACTTTAAATGCTGTCTCTTACCTCCTAATTTTGTAACTGAAGCAGAAATAATGTCCATTTTTCCCCTTCCCTTCATCCACTATGGTATGTATACTGCTGTTTTTAATGAGGTTGCAGCTGGGAATAAGCATTCTTGAATCTCTGTTACTTGATTCTATAACAACTTGAGTGTCTTCCACACGGGCTCATGAAATAAAACACATTTTTTAAATTCCAATTGTTGCCCTGGATTTCCAATGACGAAGTATACAGGGCTTTTTGGGAGAAAAAGAACTGGAGAAGGTTTACTAGCTGAAAGATACTTGTCTGTAAGTACCTGGCATAGACTGCAGTTGCAAAAGAAGCAACCAGGAGTGTTTCTTTAATAGGTGCGTGGCTCTAATGTGGAGTTTTAAGTGTTCCTAATGCTCATGTAGGTTGCTGAAACCATGGGACTTTGTCTGCAGTTTTGCCAAGTGTTATTAAAATTTGTAATTCTTCTCACAGCTCTCACTAGGAAGGTACCTACCTGCTTATGGTCGCTTGCATATGTTGCTTAAGTGAATGGTACACACTTTTTTTTTTGACCTTCCCAAGCTTAGAATGTGTTTTCTGACGGCAATATAACTTGGATGCCTTAGAACTTGGGAGCTGATCTACGCAGCCCTTGATTACTTTGCATCAGATAGTTACTGTGAAAGCTGACCAATTTAATTGTCAACGTGAGGAAGTACTCACTACAATGAGACAGAACTCTGTACCTTTTATGTATTTAAATAAACTGCATGGAAATCAAGGATAGCAAGTGTTGCATATTTGTAACACTTTTCTTAAAAACCAAATAGAAGCAAGCAAATGAAAAATGGACAGAAAGATGTCCCTGATTTTATTTTCTTGTGTTAATTTTCATATATTTTTAGAACCTTGTGAGTTTTTTTTCCAGGATTTAGAAATTGTCCATATTGGCTCACGCTTTCCTGTTGATTAGTGTACATGTTCATTAAAAGAATGACTCTCAGAAGGGCACAAAACACATAACATGCAGGTGTTCCTGTTTACTTAAACAGGAGGGTTTTTTTTACCCAAAGTACAATCTGTGGGCTTAAACTGAGGTTACAGGAAAGACGTACAATAAATTTGATGTGTTTAATTGGTGATAATGGAAGTGCTATCATAAGATATAAATAAGTGCTGTCCCTTCTAAAATACAAGAGATTATAAAAGTAGTTTATATTATTACAATAATACAATGTAATCATAACTTTATATAAATTGCAATGTTTTAGTTATTTAATAATATTTGAATGTCTCTCCTTCTTACCATGCAAGTGACGAATGTTCCTTTTCACATTGACTCCATGTAGTCAGCCAGCAATTTCTTATTATGAGCTTCTTCATGAGCAGAAATGTTGCAAAATGAGTTTTATGGACTTTTTCCTTATTTGCCCTGGTATTGTAGTATCTTTTAGACCTCCTATTCTTGTAGAAAAGTAAATAAGGGTTTAATTGCAGCTCTCTGCTCAGTGCTAAGCCAGATACTTGGCAGACAACTGTCATAGGGGTTTTCTTTTTTCTGCCTTGCAATGACCTTAACTTGACCTAAAATCACTACTTTCTGTAGGGATTGTAGTGGCTCAGGCTCGGAAGGGTTCTTGTCTGTCACTTGGTGGTTGCTTTGTGTATGTGTGTGTATGTTTCAAATTGTCTGTACTGTTAGTATCTAACAAAGATGGAAAAACTAACTCCACATATTTTAATGCAATTTGCATTAAACTGCTTCCAAGCAGCAGACACATCTAGATCCCATCTTTTTCTTTTTAAATTGTAGATGCTGGAACTGTAGTAGCTTTAAGATATCTGTCTGTCTGTATCATTACAAATCCATTTAAAATACTAATCATAATTCATGTTCCCTCATTCTTTCCACATTTAGGGGTGTTACCTGGGTTTGGAATAGCCAGCTGTCTCAAACACTATCCGCATTTTTAAAGGAATAAGAAGTCTTGGCAGACACTGGAACAATTAATTGGCTTTTTCAGCCAAGTCAGGTTAGGAAAGTATTTTGTGGGGAGGGGGCTGGGTGGGAGGGGAATACAACCTCCTGGCTTCAAGTTTGACTTCTATTAACCCTTTAGGAATGGTAGTCGGACTTTCTGCTGAGTACAGTTCTGTCTCTGACATTTATGAAATTGATTTCTTAGGTAAGAAGATTCTAAGCTATTAATATATAGGACGAAGAAGTTTTTTATGGAGAGATGCCTGGGATGAGATAGCAAGTGCTGAATCTAACTCATGATAGGTTTAAAAATCTCTGAAGTGAAGTAAGCATTAGAATCTGTATTAAAGAACTCTAACCTCCTCCAGCGTATACATTTTTAGAACAGAAGAAGGAAGGTGTCACCTGAGACACTGGATGATGCTATCTTTCTGTTCAGTTAGGATAAAGTATTTTTATGTTGGACTTGCTCACTGCATTCAACACCTTGGCTTAACCACTAATGCCTGGTTAATATTTAATTTCCACCTCTATCAGTTTGCTTACTTTCATTCTAAAACCAGAACAAGTGCTAAATGCAGAGTTGTGATTGCACGTATGTCCTTGCATTCCTGAAATGCTTTGCTAGAAGTATCAGAATTGTTGTGCAGTCTCCTTTTTCGTGATTCAGTGTATCTTCTGGTGCCTTTTTGAATGAATTTATGGCAAAGAATTTCCAAAGTACTTGGGTGGATGCTCTTGTTCCAAAGACTGTTTATTTGTATGTTTGTTTCAATTGTCCTTTGTGGAGTAAACTACAAGTAGTTTAGACTGGAAACTGTAAAGTTAAACTTTTTGGAATCGTTACTGCCCCAAGTGGGAATATAAACCATATTGAACAAAATTTATTTAGCCTATTAAAAAGTCAGCCTAAAACTACATTTAATTAGTTTACACTATTACATCACTTCTAGTGGGGAGTAGAACTTATGCAGAGTAAAAGGAGCTCTATCAGGTGAGCTGACTGTGGCCCATATGGGGCTTTAAGATAATGATGAGTTTAAATTTCCTCTTAGAGCTAAGTGAGAATAAAACTGGAGGCAATAAATACTCTTGGCCAAAGCCATTAAATGAAAAAGCTGGGAATTCTCCAGCTCTTGACTTAAATTGTTTGTTTATCAGCTGGCGCCTAGTCTGGAGTCAAGAGCTGGAGATTTCTATCTGTGACAGAACTTTGAAACTCTTGCAGGACACTTTCATTTTAACTTAAGGTAACTTGAGTTTATAGCTTTGGCTTTAAAGATTACTAATGATTTACTCATTTCCTTACCATTTAACCAGAGAGGACTTTTTCCCAGGAAGGGATCTGTGTTTATTTAGGGCCTTTGTCTGCGGAGGGATTAAAAGGCAGCCCACCAGCATTGTGAACTTGATGGTAATAAAAGGTCACCAACACACACCATAAAAACGTTCTTACTATGGAATTAATTATACAGTGTAATTTTACAAAGCATTTCAGTAACCCTCCTTTTAGACTTCTGCTGCATTTGATTTTTCCTCAAATGGGGAAGAATTCAATTTTAGGGGTTAGTTGTGTGAACTAGACTCTGTGTGTGAGTACAACTGTATACAGCATAATACACTCATTGGCAAGTTCAACTCACAATTTAAGACGTTTATAAAATCCTTGCTGAAGTTAGATTTGGACATGTGAGCTTTAAAACTTAACTAAGGCACTGCACACTGAAAGCAGCAGAATAAAAAATACTAAGAAATTAAAATGATTAACTTAAACGTTGTCATGTTTGGTATTTTATAGAATATTGCGTATTTTCCAAGCCATTAAGCGCTGTTCAAACAGAATCCTGTTATTTTTTCTAAACCACCAGGTGGCATTGCAGCCTAGCCTGCTCAAAAGAGACACTTGGTAATTTATAAAAATTTGTACAGAAGACATTTCTCCCCTCCACCCCATTTATTTTCTCTAGCTTTTGCAGCTTAATTTATAGTATCCGATAATGATAATTAATATTCCATTTAAAAAAAAAATCAGAGTGACTTAAGTCATACATTTTGCTTACAAAAGTTTAAAAAGTGTTAAAATTGCCTCACCAGGGTATTTGCAAAATGTTGTGGTTTGTTTTTCTTTTTGGTTTTTCTCCTTTGGTAATGTAGTAACAACAGAATTATGTTCCTATTTAATTAATGAATCAGCTTAGATTCATCCACTGAGAAGGTCACAGTAATTTCATAAAAGCTGAGGAGTGCAGAGGCACAGAAAAATATGTAGAGGAATCCAGGGTTTCCTGAATCAAGTGTGAAGGTATCTTGCTATATTGAAAAGTACTATTATGAAGTTGTTTTTTAATCCTTTTTTGCATTAAGAATTTTTTTTCCTTTTCCAATTACCATTTAATCATACCCTCCATACTGTTTGGTAAATGGACAAAATAAATCACATGCCCATCAAAAATAACTAGAAAGTCATCTTTCACCACATAACTAAATTATTAGGTAGCTAATAGCATGTGTCATGTGGCCTGTTTGACCATGTTATTGTATTAAATCTGTCAAAGTATAGTAAATCCCTAGTTTGAGTAAAGGGGGATTTTTTCCCAGTTTTGTATTTTTTGAATATGTACTTCTATGCTTTCACTCTAAATAGATGACTTTAAAATGCTACTGCAGGAATTTCTCTGCAGTTTTACTAAGTGCCACTCCTCTTGTGCCATTGCCCTTTTTCTTGGTGCATTTAATGGGCAGAGCCCATTTTTAGAAATGTATATGTTTTCAAAGTAAGTGTGTCTCTGACCTCCCACCTTGTTGAAGTCCAAACATACGGGTTTTGCCCTAGTCTGAGTATCTGAGATGCAGCATAATGAAAATACTAAAAATCCAGATAATAATGGAAGAAGACAAAAATGTGATAATTTAGGTAACGTTTTAAGCAAATCATAATTTAAAGCTAGTATTGATCTCTTCACTAAGAGAAGTAGTAGTAGAATAGGTAATTGAGGCTTTTGACCCTGGATATTAGACTTTTAAACTTGATACAACAGTCTGCCTCTAAGCTTTGTTGTATACTGATATTGCTACTTACTTAACATCAAAAAGCTGTGGTACTTTGCCTTTATAGATTGCGCCTGTGTTCTGGAATTGCCTCCTGCTGTCCTTGAACTGTTTCTTGGTTTAACGTGTTAGATTTTCTCATCAAAGCTTTTAAGCACGACGTTTAGTTAACACTTGCTCTATCAAATCTGATACAGTAGACTGGAATAAAACTGTTCTTTTCATTAACAAACACGATGGTTTGACAGGCCTCTTTCCCAGCACATCATGCTTTTTTGTGTAATGATATGCACATGCAGATTTTACATCACATGTAATCTTTATATTTGCCCAGTTTGCAGCCATTGCTCTAGGACTAGAGTAAATGACTGTTTTTTGCCAAGATTCCAAAAGTAAACTGGCCTCATTAAAAATAATGGTTGCTGAGAAAAGAATCTCTGCAAGTTGGAATGTTTTTCTTATAGACCTGTTTAATCATAACACAGTTTTGATTCTGCGTCTGCCAGTTCAGGCCAGCGTGACACCACTGCTACTGAGAGCTGGGATGGGAGTCACAGCACAGAGGTGAAAATCGAGAATGTCTGAGTTAAAGGAAAAATAAAATAAGAGCATCCATTTAACATCTGATGCACTGGCTCAGCTAGCTAGGTAAAAATTGGGGATTGGGTGAGAAAGGGAGAAGAAGAAACAAATAAAATGCCTTTTGATGCCTTTAGAAAAGAGAATTTTCTTTGACTTTTCATTTGACTTAAGTACTATGTGTGTATAAATATTGTGTCAAAACCATGGTAATGTTGCGTATTGCTTTGCACATTTTTAAAGCACTTTGAGAAACAGTTTTTTTTTTAAATAGAAAATTCAATAAAAGTGTATAATGGGAATGTTTAATTACTATAATCAGTTACAGCTACAGTCATTTTAGAGTGGCTGGCTTTTATAGTATTTGTATACTTACTGCTTTAAACTTTACAAGAATTATTTCCTACATAGACACTTGTGATTTTTTTTCTTCTTTCTGTTTGTAAATGTTTTTGGCTTGGGTCAGTAAAAATGGAAATGCTTAAGTACACAGCATGCAGTCCTTAGAAAATTTGAAAAGTGTTTGGCTACTTTATTGTCAAAAGTGGTTTGGTTTTGTTTTTTAAGATAAAGTACATATATATAAAGGATGTGGCTATGCATATGATCTTTTGTAGTTGATGTTCCTAGTAATATTTTTTCTAACCCTACATGAAATTTCAAAAAGTACAGAAAGGGCTTTTCCTAAGAGAATAAAAAAGTTCCTGCACACTGCCAAGGACTCTTAGATTCATAGCAGATGCACTGGGATCCCACTACTAAAATAAAACAAAATCCAGTTATTTCTTTTTAGCCCAAAGCTAGTTAGCGGCAAAGTAAGGATACCACAGTAATGGTAACGTATGACACTTTTGACCTATAGTTAAAACTCCAGCTGATACATGCTTGAAAATAAATGTAGAGGAAGAAATTAAAGCTGCTTGTGTAGAAAAGCTTTTTTCGAGCTTTTGAAGTAGATGCCCAAGAGCATTGGCTTCATCCTTTTCTGGGATTAGAGAATAATCATTTTGCAAACTAGGTGTAAAATAAATAAGTCAAGAATTTATAAGGTAAAACCATGAAGCCCTGACTAGTTTCAGCAATGAAATCAGCAGAACCCGCTTTTGAAACAGGATTCACAGCTGGTGTCTGCTGGATAATGTAGCATGACTGCGAATAGTTACAAGCCATATCTTAAGGAATTGTAGCAACTTTTCAAAGGTCAGTCCTGTTACTCATCTCAAAAGTGTTTCTTCTGTATTTATAGTTTCTTGCACCTTTGCTCAGGGCTGTACCTGACTGGACACACAGTGGTTAAGATTGCAGAACTTCTTCCTCCCAGGACACTGAATAACTATAAGAAGTAAATCTCTCTTCGCAGCTCTGTGGTTCTGGGAAATTTACTGTTTTTCTTTGCCTAGTGCAAATGGTTAAATGAGTACTGTCACAAAAAATAGGTGTTCACAGATTGGGTTGTGTCACAGAATGGGACATTGGCATCCAAGTAGTAGTTTCATTTTACAGTGCAAAAGCAGTGATATTCCCTGGGCAAGAGAATGAGAGAACAAAGAAATGGAAGAAAAATGCTCTTTGAGGAAGTGGGAAGTAGGCTGGAGGGTCTGTGAAACGAGTGGATTGGACTGTTGAATGGTGAGGAAAAGAAATATGGCTGTCGGAGTAAAGAGGAATTCAAGAGCAACTTGAATATAAAATCCTAATTCTTTTCTAGTCTTCTTGTGGCTTATGTCATTTGACAAGAGAATGTGTTGGAGAACATGTTTTATATGTGTTACTCATTTGGTGGTATATCAGAGTAGTACTCCACTGAAAGAACAAAAAGAAAATTGTTCACTAGAGCAACAGGCAAGGGGTTTCCTCTCTGGAGGAACAATATGCATTCTGGAATAGCAGGCATTTCTGTCTTTTACGGGTTTGTAAATGATGTAGGTGATATAAGCACTTTTGGGCTTCTTTGTTTTCTTAAAAATAAAACACCAATTAGGGTGACAACCAGTTAGCTGAAAAAAATTGGTCTTGAAATTTTATTTTAAATACATCGTTGCATGTTCATATTTGACTCTTTTTAATGACTTCAGGAATAACATTTAAAGCAAGTAGTAGTGCACATAAACTGTTTAAAGTTCTCACCTATGAACCATATTTTTTTTTAGGTGTTCAATAGATAGGACACATTAAATGGTATGCATGTGTACATTTATATCCGTGTTCTCTTCTCTTATCTTTTAGTGCCCTACCTTACATTATCAGAAATGACCCAATAAAATGAAATTTTACACTTTTTGTTGTTCCTTACAACAACAAGAACCTAAAATAACCATTTTATAATGCCAATGAGGTAGTTGACTGTGTGCATTATTGGGTAATAAGATATTCTCTGATGTGTTTACTGCATTCAGCCTTCCACACAAATATGTATCAAAGCCATAAAATGACAGTAATTGTAGAAGTGTACACCTTACCTTCTTGCTGAATTATTTCTGTTACATTAATGATTATCCAGTGAATTATTTTTTGTTGCAACTATAAACCTTTTACAGAAAGGAGAACTGGTAGATTTTCAGTTTGTCAGTAACTTAATTGTGTTGTGATCTCAAATGCTGTGTCTGTGTAAAGTCTTTTGATGGTTAAAAGTTACAACACTGTAATGCCTCACAAGACTGAGAGGACTTTGTAATTATTTATATATAAATAGCATTTTTTTGTATATATGCTTATTATACGGAATGCAGATTATGTGATTAGACATGGGGAAAAAAATGTGTTATCATTTTATGCAAAACTGACATTGCTTTATAATGAACTGCTTGTTCCACATAGTACGTTGAATGAGGGATGTTTGTGTTCTCTACATAATATCAATGCTTTACCTTCTTTAGTAGTGTCAGTTTTTTTATAACATTTGAGTTAAATACTAATTCATTTTAAAATAAAAATCAAAGCTATTTTAATCTATATCACAAAAGTATAGCAAACTTGATATCATTGTGATGGTTTTAAAGAAAAAAATTAACCAGCATAATACAAATTGATACATTAGATGTATTTTCTCAAGAATAGAGAATTAGATTTTATTATTTAAGACTTAGCAATATTCCTTATGTTTTTCAAGGCTGACTGACCTAATTATAGAATGTATCTGTATTCATCTGTTAATGCTCATATTTTCCTTTTGATTGACACACTTTGTGTCCTGTATTATGAAAATAACCTGTATCCTTTGAAGACCAATATAATCTTCAAAGTAGAAATTATCAATACTTTATCCAGGTTTTACATGGGAATCAACTAGAAGATAGCATTTGAGAGCTGTAGATATCGAATGGCTATGAACAATGTGATTTTCTTCTACAGACAGGTCAATTTGAAAGACTGAGGGCATGGATGCACATGGTGAAAGAAAGTGAGGATGGAAAACTATGTGCTTACCAGTAAAAATGGACAGGCAAGCAAGATGTTGGAAACTATATTGAAGGAACAAGATTCTCTAAAGAAAGAAAGTCACAAGGAGAAGAGAAATAAGATCAGCCTCACTGTTCTAGAAGTCTTAGGTTAGCCTAAACTTTTCTCATAAAATTTCCTGGGGAGGAAAATTTGTTTGAGCTTTCTTGGGCAAAAAAAAAATGTAAAGGTGAGAGCAGCATGCTGAAGATGATGCTTTACTTCACCTGTTTTTTCTTTTATGTAGTCTCTGAAGCATGCAGCTCTCCTAGACAGGTGAACTCTGCAGAAAAGTTTAATTAGAAAATGCTGTAATGTGTACTGGTGGGAGAGTGTGACACTGCTGGACTGTGGACTGCCCAAGAAAAAGCTGAAGTGCCATTCACAAACAGCTCTAGAATTACTAACTGGAAGCAGTATGAAGGATACAGGAAAAAGAAAGGACTGTGCACATATGGGTGCTGGCCTGGAAAGTTCTGTACTGATGAACTCAATGTGCCAAGGGTTTATGTCCCTCTCTAAATCACGAATGAGGAGATTTTACGTCGTCTTTTGTGGGAGGGATTTGTTTGAATGAGTATATTGTACCATAAAGGAATAGCTTTATTAATGTTAAGGTTGCTTTCAATAATATGACTTCATTTATAGACCTATTGGAGGAAGCATAAGATTTCCTCAAGGACCCAAAGCTTAGTCATGGGCACAGACAACATGAGAAAGCATTGCAAGACTGGAAAACCTAGAAAGCAATATTGGCAAACAATCCCAGAAAGCAACAATCCCAGACTGCTTCATGCAGGCCAGGGTTCTGGTTTCTTTAAGGGGGAAGTTTTCTGTCACTCACTGGGAAGGAAATACCAATGTACTGTCCTGGTGTCTCATTTTCAGAGTAGTCCTGATTTATAGCGACTTATGGAGGTCATTTAGTCCAGACTGCCATTTGAAGCAAGACTGTTGCCAAGATTGGATGAAGTGGGCTGTGGCTTTCTTCTGCCAAGTCTTGAAAACCTTCAAGGATGAAGATTCCATCACCCCTGTCTGGTTGACCAGGTCCACTGCCACACTCAGTCAAGACCTATTATAGCCAGCATGCAGGGGTCAGGTACAGATGCCGGAGTCAGATCCCAAAATGATAGGGAAAAGAAGTCCATGGAATAATGAAAACATTTCCCAGGCATGCTTTTCTAGTCAGTTCTGATATTTTTGAGTGGTGGCAGATTTGAAACTTTTGCGTCTTGTCTGATGAACACTATGCCTTGGATGTGTTGTTGGAATTTTAAAAATAATAGTTCTGAGAGCATCAGAATTGTTCTTAATGTGTTTAACAGTGCCAGTGATCCAAAGACACAAGTAGTTGAACTTCAGTGTCTCAGTATTTAACTGGTTTTGAAACCAGGTTTTCCATGTCAAGTTGCATTTGGGATCCAGAATAAAGAAAAGTTGATGCACGAACCCACAATTTCCTTGAGCATATGTTTTTTTGCAGAATGAATTCAGTCACAAATTTGGTGGCTTAGAATCATAGAATCATTAGGGTTGGAAAAGACCTTCAAGCTCATCTGGTCCAACCATCCCCCTACCACCACTGTCACCCACTAAACCATGTCCCTAAGCACCACGTCCAACCTTTCCTTGAACACCCCCAGGGACGGTGATGCTACCACCTCCCTGGGCAACGCATTCCAATGCCTGACTGCTCTTTCTGAGAAGAAATGTCTCCTAATTTCTAACCTAAACTTCCCCTGGTGCAACTTGAGGCCATTCCCTCTAGTCCTATCGCTAGTTACCGGTGAGAAGAGGCCGACCCCCAGCTCTCCACATCTTCCTTTCAGGTAGTTGTAGAGAGCAATAAGGCTTGTCTTTGTCTGGATAGATAGTGACAACTGCTAAAGGAAAGTAAGTAGGCAATGCATAGCTCTTTTTCAAAGTCTGCAGCTTGCAAGAAACTGTTGACATACTTAGTCAATTACCTCCTTGGATGCTCCTGTGAAAATTAAATACTATATGACTAGGACATCTATAACAAACCCATAACAAATCAATTGTTAAATGGGTCTTTTAGTGTCTGATCATATGTAATCTTTTTTTTTTTTTTTTCTTTTAGATGTGAGTCATCTAATCACAATGAGAAAAGCTTCTGTTCTTTGAGTTGTGTGTGTGCGCGCGCACTAGCATTAATAAGTCCTGGGAATTCCATAAGAGTAGAAGCCTAATAATTATCTCTTTGCTGTCAGAGAGCTGGTCTACTTGATGCTTGGTTTTTGCAGTGTCTAATGTCAAGGTTCTATACCAGTAATTAGTACCAACACTTCCCACATACTGAATTTATGGCACAGCGACCACATTCTTACATATGTTGAGGGGATACTTCAGTAACCCTCTTAACACGATGATATTAAGAGATATGCTATATTACCTCTCCCCAGAAATTTAGTTTGCTACATTTTTGTTTTTTTGCTGTCTGGTAGCAAGTGTAATGAGATCAGATTGTATTATTTTGTAATGCTTTCCACCTAATTATACATGATATTTAAGAGAAAGGGTCTTGCCATGCCACCAGTGTAATGTGGAAATGCTAAATAACTTTTGCTGAAGACCTTTTTGACTGTTAGAAGATATAAGTGGCCAGATAAAAAAAAAAAAAACACCGTCCCGGAGGCCTGCCAGGATGCAAGCTATCGATATCGCATCTTTGACTTTATGGTATTTAGGAATGGATGAACAAAGGAATTACTTTTTGTCATGAACTGACACATGAGTAATAGATGCAAGTTAGATAAAAGTAATATTGAGGGGAGGGGGAAGAGAAAAAAAAAAAAGCTACCCAGGGCACTTTTATTACGGTCCCAGAAATCGAAAACTGATAATTTCTGAATGACCTAGAGGTAAAAGATTGTGAGAACTGATTCTGGAAAATGTCTGGCATAATTTTTCAACAGAGACACTGACTACAGTAAATATGTATGCATTACCAGTTCTACCAGCAGCACCAATGTATTTTGCTAAAAGACTCAAGTCTTTTTCTGACTTTAAACAATACATGGCCTGTAATTACTTACTCCTGTATGTCAGTATTATAGACGTTCCTCCTCTGTCCATGGCCATAATAACTGAGCAACTTCTAGTTCTTTTTAAAGTAGAAGATACAATAACTGCCTATATTTGAAGCTTGCTTAGCTTATAAGGGTTTATTTTTATTTATATGTAGGGAAAAGCACACAAGCTGTTATAGTTCAAAATACATTGTAAATAGTGGATCACTTCATATTCTTTTCTTTTTCTTTTCAGAGGATTGAAATCCATAATCTTGGAGTAACTACCATACATTTTCTATACTTGCAGATATGCATCTAGTATTGGTAGATGTATATAGCGGATGATATTGGTTGGAAACTGCATTTACCAATTGGAAGGAATGTCTCATGGATAGCTAAATCCACAAGTAGGAATATCTCTTAGAAAAAATTGTAATGATTGTGAAATCAGCTCAGTTCAGTGAGGATCTAAGATAGTGGGGTGCAGGAATGGAATATAGTTAGGGTATGTTTGATCACAGTGTCTTACGTTCCTACATACATTTTTAATGGACAGACAGTATGTATTTGAGCATTGGTTGGAGTTTCTGAATTGTGCTGTGTGGTGGGGATTTTTTTCCATGGCTCTGCTGGACCTTGTTCTTTCTCTGATACCACCTCACTTCTGTGCAGTAGGAATTATGGCCTGATTTGTATCTGCAATGTCTTATGATGTGTCCAAAGCCTGGATAGACAGGCAGACTTCTGGCCAGCCACACATTGTATGTATATATTCTGCTGCCAGAGGTTTGGCAGGATTTGGTAGCTCTGGTACTGTCCTTTATTTATCTCTTTCACTGCACTGATGCTACAGAGTGCACGTTCTTCAGGTTGTTTCCATATTCTGATGACTATAAATACTCCTTGCTAGTGACTTTTATTTTCAGTCAGCTGTTTTTTATTTGAGGACTGGTGCTGGTTTGCCTCTCTTTAACTGAGAAAGATTGGTGATTGTCAAGAATAAATATCAAGACGTAGCTCTGAGCTTCTCTTCACATATTCCTGGTGCTTAAGCCCATGTGGTTTCACTGGTTTTCCCAGTGACTTCCTACAGGTCATAAACAGTATTTGAGTGAGAGCTTTGCAGAGTGACATTTAACGTCTTATGTAAATGGTTAGAGTTTTATTATTCAGTGAAAGCATCAAAAAGTAGCAGAAGATTTAGACTCATGGATCCTCTCCTACTCCAGAGTTGAATTACAGATCTTAGAGATGTTTTTTTCATACCTTGTGATAAATAGCGCTCATGGCTGTCTCGTTTGGTAACATCAATACAGCTTCTTCTCATGGGAAATAATCTCCCTAGCAGGTCTGAAGGAAGGAGTCTATATGCCTCTTCAGCTTAATAGAGTCAGTGCTATGCAAAGATACAGAGATTACTGTAGGATCTTCCAGTAAAGAAAATTTTGTTGTAGTTGTTTGAAACTCTTGCTGGAGAAGCACTGCCTGGGTAAATGTTATGACTCACTGGGGTGATGAATCTTATGGAACATTTCAATTCATTTCTGCTGACATACCCTCCAGTTCTGGTACCTGACATTTATCGGCATTTCCAGAGTAACTAGAGCACAAGCATTCTTCTTTACGTAACTCATACAATTCTACTGTAAGAGCTAAGGTGATTTTACTGGAGTTCATCTGCTGCCTTCTCGTATGGCTGGGGAGATGTTTATAGAAATGCTCCTGTTGCTTCCACTTCTGGCAATATCTCTACCTTACAACCAAGACCAGCATTATCTACTTTGAGTCATTAAACATGAAAGAAAACAATTCAGTACAAGGACAGATTTGTAATGTTGCTGTCAAGAAAGAAGGGAAATGAGTAATTAAAAATGTCCATTTCCATCTCTATTCTTGCTAGGAGTGCAAGACAGCGTTTATTCTAGTAATTATTATTCTCTTGCACTTGCTGCAATTATTTAAGTATCCAGCGTAGCTTTGGGGTGCCTGGCCAGAGTAACTATTATTTTGATTAGATCCCTCAGCTAATACAGCTAGGGTAGAGGCTTGATCAACATAATAATCAAGAGAACAGAGTGACAGGACAAGAGGAAGGACTTGGCTGTTCTACTGAAAGGTGTGGTACCAGGCTACCACTGCGGTGGACCTACTCTGGTAGAGGTTTGGGGTGAATTGCAAGAGACTGGCCCATGATTTGTTGCATGGTACTGCTATCCCAAATCTATGACTCCCAGTGTTTGTGTTCAGCAGGACTTCAAAAGGGAGTGTATTAAGTGGCAATAAATTTAATACAATTCTTCCTGCTTTGAAGCTAAGATGAGCCTGTTGTAGGATTTCATTTTACTTGGAAACTGATGCAGCACGCTGTACTCCACAGTAAAGTGGAAGCAGCCAGAGTAGAAAAACTGATTGTAAGAGTGACAAAGCAAATTGCAAAGAAGCCATTCAAGGGGTCAGAAGGAAGCTTTCTTTATCTAGGATGATTGAAAATTGTGACTAAAATGATCCTGCCTGTCATTCCATGAGATTAAATTCTCTGATCTACTGTTCTTTTCTTTTTTTTTTCCTACTACGTTATCTTATCTATGGTATAGCTATCACTTTGACAGTTTAATTGTATGTGTCTCTTGACCTCGTTAATGATAGCCATCCAATGGCCCACTCTTCCTTGCCTTGACCAGGTGGCCATATGGCTTCATTTTAACTTGCTCTAGGGAAGTGTTTCAAGTGGAAGTTCTTCTCCCAGGCAAGAAAAACTATCTACAGTATGAATCTCTCTCTCCATAGGTCTTCTATTCATGACTTGAGTCTCCTGTGTCTCATTGTGACTGTGCACTTTCCTCCTCTCAGTTTCCTATTTGCAAATCTGCTTAAAGTCATATCTGGAGTTTTTTGTAATCTTTCATTGCAGATTTTTTTTCCATGTTCATCTCCTCACTCATAGGTTTTGTGACTTACAACTTGGTCAGAACTTAGGATGTTACCATGGAGTTGTAACTTCTTTTCTACAGTTCATCAACATACAGTAGAAGATGCTGGGAGCAGTGGAGAAACTAAGGGTTTCCTCTGTCATAAAGAAAAGATGGTTTGCCAAGTCTGAGAATTATACCAGTAATGGTTCACTTAAATCTTCCAACTTAATGCTGTCCTTTAAATTGTTGAAATTCAAATCTCAAATAGCAGTCTGAGTCAACCTCACAAAGGAAAATGTGACTTGTACTTTTAGCTCAGACAACAAAAATAAATGCTAAATCCACATTTCTTAGCATAAACTTCTATCATTTGTGACCTCAGAGACTCTGAAGGATTTGTTGTTCCAGAGAACACGGTTGAAATGGAAAGATATATTTATGATTGGCATCAGCCTCATAATTGGCTGATGTATCACTTGTCCTTTTTTCATCAAGGTAATAATCATAATTCTTGCTACCAGGAGTGCTCCCATGTCTCCATTGTGTCTGATCTTCTGTGCTTTATGTCTTGATCAGAATTACAATTTTCTCAAGGTAATTGTTTTCAGAAGGAAACTAATTGCATTGTTGGTTGATTGCATTATTGATAGTAGTCTGAAGTTGTACTTAGATGTCAGACTGTTGTACTACAGAAATACCTGAGTTAGCTGTAAAAAGGAGGAACTTTATATTACTGGTTATACATTCTGAGTATGTAAGTTAACGTGTTTTGTAGTTGGCTTGTTTATCTGACATGAAATGTAGAAGGTGCTGTAGGCATCCTCAAAACAGAAAAGCAGTGACAGTACACAAGATTAAAAACTGGAAAATAATTCAGTATGGTTAATGAGTCTTTATTAACCATTCTTGATAATATTTAAATGTGAAACTGAAGGGCAGCGCTGAAAGAAAACTCTGTTTACAGAGTAGATTTATGTATTTCTAGCCCAGATTTCTTTTTACAAAGTAATGAATGACATGACTATTGTCATGTCAAAATTACATAAATGAAAGTTTGGGACAAAAAGAGTCAAGTTCAGAATTTCACGAGGCAGATCTCCATCAGTGTACTGCATTTCTTATCAAACATTTGCTATGGTAATACAGTCATTATCCTCAGAACAATATTGAAGAGGTATACCTGTAGTAAACATTTTTGCAGCCGTATGTTTTAGTTTTCTTAAACGTTCATTTTATGTAGGTGGAATAGGAGGTAAGAATCAAAATAAGTTTTATGAAGAAAAATATGTTAAAAAAAGCCTTCTGAATTTTAACCTAATGATAGGAGGGCCAACTTTTGATTCTTTTATGTATTCAAAATTTTTATATATTTTGGAGGTAGCTGTTGTAACATTTGGTTTTGTCTTCCTAACTGCACAGTCCAAAGAATTTTTTTCTGTTGCCAGTGTTTTACAGGTGCCTCTGTTAGGCCATGTCCTTGTCTCTGTCTGCAAATTTTTTTTTCTTCCAATGTCTCAGGTCTGCAGTTCATCTTTTGGCAAGTTCTGTGAAATGTTGGAAAGTGTTTATTATATATTCTTTTCATTCATCACATGCGTTAAAATATTGCACATTAACTGTATTAGTGTTTTTTAGTGTGAGTTGGATGGAAGCTTGCTATATGGAAATAACGGCTCCCATCTGTTTTGGAATAAATTAGTTGTCATAGTGTCTTTACAAGGTGAACACTTGTCATAGACATCCTTCTGTTTCTGACTTGATTATATTTCTGACTTGACCACTTTGGTTTTCAGAGAACTTGAAAACTGCTGAAGAATGACCTTACAGACTCCATTATTAATCTCACGTACATAAAGGAATGGTTTTCAGAGAAAGCATTCAGCACTCTGCTCGTAATGAACTGAAGCATGGAACATACGTGTTCTACTTTATCTTCTTCCTGTGGTTTGTTTTTTGATGGAAAGGGATTAAATTTCGCAGAAGCATTCAAGCCAGGTTGTCTAATATTTTACACCAAATAAGTACTAAAATAATTGCATTCAGGTCCACACACATATGTTCTCCTTTCCCAGGCCCATTTGAAGTCTGCTTTTAATATAATATTTGTGTATAAATTGGGTATACGCTCAATTCCTTTATGGGAACAGGGTCTGAGAACAAGCGTGGTGGTTACTGGGAATGTGGGAGGGACAGCAGATAACCAACAGCTGCTGTTTAAAGGATCCCATCACCATGCAGAAATCGCTTTCAATGCAAATGATCTCTTATCTCTCAATAGTATTTCAGTGGGCCCAGCTAAAAAAAAATGTAGCTGCCAGCAGTAAGTGACTGGGTTGTGACAGAGCTGGTAGCTGAAGTCAATTGTTGTTTTGTTTTGTTTTGTTTAAAAAAAAAAAAAAAAGATGACCGAACTTTTTCTGGCAGTCTGGATGAATGGAAAGCTCTGGCTAGACAGAAAGGTTGCTCTTTTTAACCCTTTAAAATGCCCTTTAATTAGTGGCAGTGACCCTGAGTGAACTGATTCTGATCTACTGAGAGATTTACTTCTATAATCTCTCTAAGATATATTTCTGTTTTCACGGTAGGAAAACGACAGCTGTCTTATTCTTCCTTTCTGCTCTACACATTTTGCTACCTGCTGCCACTCTGTGAATCCAGAAATATTATGTGTGGTAGAGTTCTACACTACCCCCCCCAGCACACAATTCGTCTCCATGTGGTAAACTTGTTATCTGAGGGAAATTAAAAAAATAAATAAATCCATCTTTTACAAGTTGCTCAGAATTCTTCTGGTCACTTGAGAGTAGAAAAGATCAAGGTACTTTGGCTTTTGGGGGGATATGGTGACAAATGTACATTCAATTAAATTGTAAGGCACCAAATTAAGATACGTGATCAAGCAGCATGGAGTCAAATGCAGTTCAGTGTTGATAAACATAAAGTGGTAATCACTAAGGAAAAAACACTTGATTAACTCCTCATTGCTGCCTGATTTTGAATTAGCTGAATGCACTTAAGACATTTTCCTTTTTTTAAGCTACTAACTGTATATCCTTGCATGCTAATTAGTGAAAGCTTCTGTTTAATATGGATCAACATACAAAACAAATAAATGTTGGTTTATATGAGAAGCAGGTCTGAAAAAATAATGCTGAAATGTAATTTCAATATAGAAATGAGTGATGTGCCACATGAGCTTTATGCATAATATATTCTGGTTGCACTGCTCTCACAAGGCTGGAGCTAAAATGGAGACTTTCAGACTGATGAAATGGTATTTGAAACATAGGAAAAGGAAGAAAACAATAATAGTTTCCTTTCCAAAATTATATCTCCCAAAGTAGGCAATGGTGGAAGTATATGGTGGCAGAGTATACACTGAATAAAGAGCCCATACATGTTTGGCTTTTCTCAAGGTATGATGATAAAGGGACGTCAGTCAAATTTTGAAACAACAAACTAAAAACTAGTACTCAATTTTTTCCTATTGCAGTGCAGTATTAATGTGTCATTTATCAATATCATTTATATCATTTATAATATCATTTAGGGCAGAAGCTTATTAGGATTAAGTTAAAGAATTAAATCAGTATATACAGCTACCAAGAATATCAGTATATACAGCTACACCCACAGCTTCGTTAGGCACAATTAACGGAAATCTATGAGATATACGTTTTCATACTTTACTGCATCAGACGTCTAGGAATTGACAGAGGTTAACAATAAATAATTTTCACATTACTCCCATATACAATTTCAGCCTTTCAGATTAAAAAAAAAAAATCCTCACACCTCTTGATTCTGGAATTTTTGAATGCATTTTTTTTTTAGAAAACATCAGCACAGAATCTCTTGCATCATGGAGGAATAAAACTTGCCATGAGAATTCCACAAAGAGGAATTTGTGATTTCTTTGGCATTTTGGGGGGGTGGAGGGAATGCCACAGGGCTTCTGTAGCTTGGTCTAGAAATATCTGTGTGGTTACAGATCTTCTTACTTTTGGTAGGAAGCAAGAGATTGGAATGAAAGAGTCAGCAAAAGGAGCTTTTTCTCCATGCCTTCATTCTTTCTACTTGCATTTTTTCCTCATATTTCTCCTTGTATTTGTTCTGTTGGTGAGAAACAGTTATGTCCTGTTCTTAGCAGGAAACAACTATTAGGAGCTTGGCTGTCAGTTTTGTAAGTACACTTCACCCTGCTTATGAGGCATGCCATGACTAAGGAAAACAGAAAGCTGAGTTACCAGCGTATGTAGGTAGGTGGATCAGTACTGGATGATACCAAGTGTTGGAATCCTATTGGCTTGACGGTACATCTGTATTGGGTTTATGTGACAAGGGCTTTGTAGCAGGGGGCTGCAGGGGTGGCCTCTGTGAGCAGAGCCCAGCAGCTGCCCCATGTCAGTTCAGAGCCAGCTACAGCTGGCTCCAAAGGGACCCGCCGCCAGACAGAGTTGAACAAGGGAGAGATGCTAGTTGGGCCTCTGGGAGAGCAGATATAAGAAAGAGAAAAACTGCTGTGCAACAGCAGCTGGAGAGGGGAGTGAGAAGCAGCCCTGCAGCCCCTAAAGTGCAGCAGGAGGGCAGGAGGTGCTCCAGGCACACAGCAGCAGTTCCCCTGCGGCCTGTGGAGAGGCCCCTGGTGGAGCAGGCTGTCCCCCTGCAGCCCATGGGTCCCACACGGAGCAGATCTCCACGCTGCAGCCCGTGGAGGAGCCCCCGGTGGAGCAGGTGGATGTGGCCTGGAGGAGGCTGCGGCCCATGGAGAGCCCCCGCAGGAGCAGGCCCCGGGCCGGAGCTGCAGCCCGTGGAGAGGAGCCCACGCAGGAGCAGGGGGTCTGGGGGGAGCTGCCGCCCGTGGGGGACCCGTGCTGGAGCAGTTTGCTCCTGGGGGATGGACCCCGTGGTACGGAGCCATGTGGGAGCAGTTCTTGAAGAGCTGCTGTCTGTAGGCAGCCTACACAGGATCAGTTCGGGAAGGACGGCATCCTATGGGAGGGTCCATGAGGGATGGTGGAGGTGAAATGTTAGGGACTTACCACAACTCCGGTTCCCATTCCCTTGCACTGCTTGGCGGGAGAAAAAGGTGGGTGGAAGGTGGTTTTAGTTTGCTTTTAGTTCTCATTGCTCTAGTCTATTATCAATAGGTAATAAATTAGATTAATATCCCTTATGCTGAGCCTGTTTTGCCTGTGACAGTAGTTGGTGAGTGATATCCTTGTCTTTATCTCAACCCACAATTTTTTTCATCATATTTTCTACATATCCTCCTGAGGAGAGGAGGTGAGAAAGTGGTGTGGTGGGGCTTAGCTACCTACTGTTGTGAAACCATCACAACTTCTCAGGTGATCACGTTAGTTGACTTCTTATATTTGCTCCATCTTATTGAAATACCTATCTTTGGATTATCTGTCCTTGTCTTGTTTGCCAATGAAATGTGCTTTAGTATTATTTCTTTAGCATCCATTTATACAGTTGCATCTTGATTTGTAGTAAATAAATATTAATGTCATATAAACAGGGAAGAATAGACTGAGTCTGACAACAATATATGCATTATTGTTACTGAAACTTTGTGTAAAGTTGACGTGGTTTTGTCAGACACCAATAGGCTGGGGGTGATGTCATCAGAGCTGTCCATATTGTTTTGTCTGGAAGGTGTCACTCTGGATGACTTCAATGAAGCAGAACTTTCCCACACAGCTAATTTATCCCTGACTAGGTGTATTGTGGTTTTGGATGATAGAATGTAGGCATGTGTGTAAGTATTGATAGAATGAAACTCATTTTAGATTTGGTATTCTCTCAGACTGTTTGTCTTCCATCTTAGGAAAAAAAAAGTCATTTTTCATGCCACCTCTTTAAAGAAGTGATGGGGAGAGGGATGTGACTTCCATGCCCATCCCTCAGTTGATTTTCACAAGAATATAGTTGGCTTGATTAGGAGTGAGGCTTTTAAAGCTCCTTTAAAAGTAATGCTCCTAAATCAAAACCAGATGTGCCAATGATGTGCATTTCCATTCTATTTTTCTTTCTCTGTCTCATCTACCCCTGCTCGAATCAACAGAAATAATTTCCTTGGGGAATGGTAATCTTTTTTACTTCTCTGGGGTTATTTTCACCATTTGTAAGGATCCTTCAGTAAGGCGATTAATTTTATGCTTATGTTACCTTGCCTATTTGAATTTGGGTACCTTTATAAAAATTGAAGCATAAACTTGAGCTTTTTTCAAAATCAGATCTGAGTCTAGCAGTTTTGTTCTGAAGTCAAACATCAATTTTCTGATATATTTGCAGATGTGTCTTGTTTTCTATATAATTTGCTCTGTTTTGCAAGAAACATCTTTGCATCTCCCTCCCACCATTTTACAATCTTAGAGAGGTTTTGCTGTCCTACAAAACCATTACTCCCCATTACTTGTACTTCTTTCATTCACACTCCAATCCCACTATCATATTTGACTTCTGTTTCTCTTTTTTTTTTGCAAGAAGTTGTGTTTTAAATATTGCTGACATTTCACTTAGATTTGTTTTAGAATCCCATGCTATTGATATGACTATGATCCATGACCCAGTTGTCTCAGGCCTTGACAACTGTACTTTTTTAACTTTTCCTTGGCCTCTTGTGACCCTTTGTTTCCCTTCTATCTTTCACCTAAGGTCTTCGTTTCTTGCAGTCTGCTGTAAATATGCTCCTGGAATCCTTTTCCTAGCTTCTGATCTCTGTCTGCATTATGTATCTTCACCTTTTAAAATGTAACACAAAAACGCTTATCTCTCAGACATATCTTTCTTCCCATCTCCCTTGCTTATGCCAAGCTCTGTTCTGCTCATGCTGGCAATTCTGCCAGCATTGTGTCTTGTGCCATTTTTCCAGTTTCTCCCAAAGCTTGACTCATATCTTCCTTCACAAAAGCTTGGGTTTGTATGTATTAATCAACTCATAATCTTATGATTGCATCTTAATATTTTTTCCCCACAGTCTTCCAACGCTGATGCTTCCTTTAATTTGTTTAGCAGTCATTTTTAAAGACAAAACCGTTTGAGTGCAAATGTTAAGTTTTTTAAGTAAATCTCTTCCTAGTCCTTTTCTCTTTACCCAAAATCACTTTTGTAAGGAGTTGAGAGATAAATCAACACTTAGAAATGCAACTTCGTTCCTATGAAAGGGAAGAGAACAGGGTTAGAGAAACTTGGTTTGATTTGTTACGATCTGTCCTGAGACCTGAATCAGTTGTAAAACACATTGAATATTGATCTAGCTAAATAACCATGCTGTAGCTTTGTACTCATTATAGTTGAATTCTTTGTTTCAGAAAACTCATTAGTATTCTTCCTCACTAACAATATTTCTTTTGCTTGTTGGTAGTTTGGAAAATGGAAATATTTTAAATTTGGCTTATATGTTTATATAAGTTTCTTCTAGCAAACTGTTTTATCTGCTAAAGTTTCCTATGATAGATTTTGAATAATTTTGCTAAATGAAGGTGTGCAATTTGACAATGATGTTTTGAGTAGAAACTTTTATTTATATACTGAAAAACTCAATACTATGGTGCCTCACTCTTGCTTTATGATTCTTCACCAAACTTTTTTATTACACATTGTCATATTCACATGATTAATTCTCTAAGTAGCATCTTTTCATATCTCTGCATCAGGGAAAACTTCTAATAGCTCTGACTGCTTCTAAATTAGATTCACTAAATAAATATATGAAAGAAGTAGGTGGTTATCGCTGCAGCAATCCTGCTAATTGAACAAATCTAAACACCGGTGTGGTAGATAAAATGAGAAATCTTACTTTTCATTACCTGTACCCCTGTGTTGAAGTAAATATTTCAAACACAACTCATTTCTTTCCTGAGTACTTGCTTTCATATTCATCTCTTTGCTTTTTCAAATACTTGCCAGATGAGCTAGGATTCTGTCAAAGTTTACTAGTTCCCATTTCCAGGAGTAAATTATGTAGATAGTGTGGCTTTAACTCATGTTTGATTAGATGCTGTATGTTTTTAAATTAATTTCTCTCTAAGCTCTTTGCAAGGAATACTAACCCACTGCAGAGAGGTTACAGTACTATGGACTTTGTCTGTTCTGCCTTAATGATACAAGGGAATAGTCGAGCAAGAATAAATGAGGTACTTTTGGTGGGTAAAAATGTGAGCTGACTGTCAGTGTGAGATTGGTTCTAGGAGCAGTTAGCCAGCAGTAATAGGGCACACTTGAGTAATTGAATTTGCATAACAAGGCTTGCTGAAGAGATCTGACAGGCGCAGAGATTTGTCTGGCTGGAGATCTCCAGATGGACGTGACCACACAGCAGCTGGGTGGCACGTTTCTCAGCATGGTCAGCAACACCCAGACTGTCAGCTGGCCCCTGCAATTGCAAAGCCCTGGCAGGCCAGCTGGTGGCTTCTGACAGCCAGTGGCCCCGTTAGAGAATCTTTTCATTCTGCCTGTCAGGGTACAGGACCTGCAGGGACCAGTGGTAAGATGTAACAAGTCACCAGTGAGAGTTGTTAAGATGCTTCAGAAACCTGCTTCTGTTAAATAGCTGCTGCTTTACCGCTGAGAGCAAACCTTCTGAAAGCTTTTTCCATCCTTTAACAAGGACAGGACGAACCTGTTCTCCAGCATTTTGTTTTGAAATCTATCACTTGGTGTTAGTTTCTACATGTTTAGTTTCAATACCAATATTTATGCATCTAACCAAGCATGCCCAGTCAGTGACAGAAATGCATTTTTATGAGCTTAATACATTTGTAAGACAAAATGCTGGAGCTTTTCCCCCCCTGTATTCCTTCCATCTGAACTAATACTGCTGTATTCTAGATTTAGCATGTTCAGTTAGCGGGAGCAGTTTATGGAAATACACTGTAAAGGAAACTGTTGCTAACAATCCAGGCAACAACTATTATACTTGAATAGCGTGCACAAATATTCGGTATAGGTAGGAAAAGAATATGCATAACAGTAGAAATCTCTTCCTCAGGCATCCTCCAAGAAATTATGTTTTTAAAAAAATCAACCCTACCCCTTTATTGTTCCAAGTTGCTTATTTGTAACATTCCCCAGCCCCAGACTCTAAGCATTAAGCTATTAGATTTAAACTCTGTTCCCCCTCTCAAACTTAGGAAAGTTCCTGTTCACTGGGAGTTTATAGTCCAGGTCAGTCCACTCCCAAAATAGTAATGAAACCACTAGCAAGAGCTGTGCGCTCTCACCAGCTTATTCTTTCTGTGCCTATGGATGTTACGTTCCCTGTTCAAGAGGTGCCATGGTTGAAATAAGTAGGTGCTGCTGTCTAACATATAGGCTAGCAATTTGGGCAGCCCCTTTTTTGATGTACGCAAACCCCCACAAACTGAGGGAACCAAGAATAGTCTTTTATTGGACGTAGTATCCCTAAATCTCTTAATTTCTTAAGGATTCTCTTGCTTCACTAAGTTTATTCATTTACTTCATTTGCAAATGTTGTAGGAGAGATCCTACTGTTCTTCAAGTACCGGTGTCTGCACTGTCCCTATGAGGTGGTCATCCACAAACTTCTGCCAAACCACTAGCCCCAGCTTCTCCCTTTTTTTGAAAAAAAAGCATGTCAAAATCGGACATCAGTTTCTTCCTTCTTACTGTGTTCTCTTTTTTTACTGGACAGAAATTTTTAGCCTTTGTAAATATGACCAGTAGATCCTGCCACCATCTTTTCTGCCTTTGTGACTCGATTAGTACTGTGACTTATGATTATGATCTAACTTATCACAACCTTTATCCACCCCCTACCTTCCTCCTCTGAAAACTTTGGTACCTTTAACAGGCATCCCTAATTCTGCTGTAGCCATGCTCCGTTAGCAATCTCAGCTCAGGGCAACCTGGCTGTAGGCTCTTCCCCACCCACTTTGTAATCTGGAGATAACAGACGCTCCTAAGAAGGCTCCTTCACAAATGTAATGGTTCTTATCACTGCAGGTGGGCTGGGATTCCCTGTCTGGACTTCTGCACCATGGCTTTAGTCAGGCTAGAACATGTCTTTGATGAAGGAGGATGTTGTACCCAAACTTCTTTCAGGACACTTGTTAGCAGGAAAGGCCTCCTTGCACACAGCGGACTCTGTATTGGCAAAAGAAGTGTGAAACAGCCTTGTGAACCATCCCAATCACCCATTTTTTGATTCTGCGCTAGCACCTTAATTTAATGCTGGGTCCCTCATTCACTTCCCTGTAGGCTATCTGGAATTCCCTGCCTGAACTTTAACAGGCTGGTGCCCCTCTGGCGGCATCTGGAATCAGCTGTGTGGCGTTCTATTGTAATTTATCTGTTTAAGTTTTACTTTGAGAGAAGTGGAATTGTGTCATTAAGCCTTTTAATTAATTTAATATCTATTCATGAGAGAAGGCTGAAGTAAAAAGTTACAATCTTAGTTGAATCCTGTGATGCTGCAACATAAAACGTGCAAGATTTGACTTGTAGATTGGTAACCTCAAGGTATATCTGTTCAAACAGCAGTGATGACAGAACAAATCACTGGTTTGTGTCCATCTGATTAAAAAAAAAACATATAGAGAACATAGTTGACAAACTGTCGTCCCTTGCCACCTTAGGTTTTTGTTACATACACTGTTTTGGGATGGGGAGATGTTTTAAGTATGATGTGTATATATCCCTGTAAGTCTATATGGTAAATAAACAAAACCTTCTGAGTGCACTCTTATCTATAAGATTCTGGAAATGTCCTTTTTAGGTAATTTATCATTTGTGTGTGTGTGAATTTAAATATAATATTGAGAAATACTGTTATTTGAACAGGTTTTCCTCACACTGAGAACACTGAACAGCTACCTCAAGAAGGGAAACTTGGCAATATTTTGAGATGCTTACATAATTATTTTACTGTTGCATGTGTTGACTCCTAGCTAACCCTTGATACAAGGTGTAAAAAAAATAAACTTTTTAAAAGAAAGTGCTGCATCTTTCCCTTCTGTAGGGGATCCTGATCCATTGACTTTCCTACTTTTGTGTCTATTTTGCACAAAGAAAGTGAAGCGTTTTACTTGAGATGGATTTCGAGCCTACAAAGAGGCAAGGAGTGTCGTCTGAAAAAGTGCTGCACGAAAATCAAGAGGAATTGTTAAAATGTAAAAGTACACCTTATATGTTTAGCCAAAAATGATTAAGGAGCTGGCATTTCAAATGTTGTAGCCAGTATGATTAGCTTCCCCGGTAAGAGTATAATGTCGGGTTGTATTTAGCAGATCTGATTATTGTCTCTGTATTGTCTGTGCCAGTGTTAGTGGATGCTTTACTTTTATGCCAGTTCCTTAGGAGCTGGTTCGTGTGGTTAATTTCTGATGTTATTTAGAACATTCATATTCAAATTTGAAACAGGTTTTTATTTATATACACGTAATTAAATATGGTTTGTAAGTTTCTCAGTAAACAACTCTCTTCTCTCTTCCTTCTTTCCCCACTTTCCAGGAAAAGGGAGATGCGGGTGTCATCACAGTCTCTTTTTTGATATTTCTGAGTGCAGAGAACACAATCTGACCTCCCACTTAGAATCTGGCTAGTTAGCCAAAAAAAGTCTACATTCAGTACTGCTTTGACCAGCTTTCTGTATTTTCCCTACTGAGCACCCACTGAACTGTAGCATGTTCATAAATACAGGGTACAGCTAGAACCAGAGCCATGCTCATGTACGTTCTCTCTCCTGTTAGGCTAAGAGAGGAGACAGTACAAAAACGAGGACGTCTGTGCTGTTTGAGGGTGTTTAGTAGAATGAAGTCTGTTCAGTGAAGTCTCCTATGTTGCTATGAGTTGCTATGCTAAGTTCACCTATTCTTCCCAGTTTCCTTATCACTCTTTATGAATGAAAGCCCAAATCTGGGCTACATTTGGGGTTAAAAAAATAAAAAAATAATAAAAAGAATACTTCCTAGTTACATATTCTTGAGACCAGAGTAAGCACAGAAGGATTGCAGGATAACCTCTAAAAAACTGTTTTCTGTGTTTATATCAGACAAGTGCAATTCTTCCTTCATCTTCATTCCAGGGTGTAATTAAAAAGTTAATTTGAAACTGTAATGTTATCTCCTTATGAAGGCAAATGTGTTTGTTTTGTTTGTTTTTGTTTGTTGTTTTTTTTTTTTCATTTAAGAGCTTTTTAAAAGTATACTTTAAAAAATGATTCTAGCCACTGTTTTCTCTTTTGCTAACATTTCTTGGGCATTTTATAGGTAGCAATAAACAAAGTAGAAAACATGCCAAATTGCATTGTGTATTCCAGGTTCTTGCTTCCTCATGGTGTTTTTTTTGTTTTCTTTTTTTGCGAGTGAGAAGGAAAAAGCAGTCTATTGAGCAACTTATATGCATGCCAAAATATTCTGTGGAACCCTTGAAAATGGAAAGTTTTGGGCTACTCTGTGACTTTTTCTTCAGCATTGACAATAGCTGCATCTTTTCAGTGCATATGATCCAATTTCTTTCTAATGCAATTTGATTTGTATAATATTTTGAGAATAAAAAATAAATACGGCTCAAGATGAGAAAATAATTTATCCTCAAGAATGGCGGTTTCTTTTCTTCCAGTTTATGCATCATGGAAGTCTTACTAGACAGCAGGTTGTTTTTCTCAACACATGGCTTTTGTAATGAATTGTTATTTATTTAGATTTCAGTGCTAACGTTCTTTTTCTCTTAAGAAGAAATGTTTCTAGGCCCTCATTGGCTGCCTTTTCCTTGTTGTGTGGACTGCTCTGAGCAGTAACAATTAAATCTTGTCCACTAGTACATTTTCTAAGCTTAATGTATCTGATTTTTTTTTTTTTAGCACTTACGTACTTAGTATTTTTTTTTTCTCATTTACTCTTGTTGAGGTTGCCTACATGGGCTATGTTTTTATTTCATAGTTAGAGCTTTTGTTTTCATATGATATAAATCAATTTGAGATTCCATATTTCAGATTGGTCATCCTTTTTATCTTTATTTTTGTCATCTGTGAGCACATACATGTGCAAACGTATGTGCAGCCATCACCACCAATTGAAAACTGATCTCTCATCTGTTCCTTTAAGCTTTCACTGTTCTTTTATTTAGGAACAGTCGTTGCTCTACTGAATCTCTGCTTTGTTTTTGGTCCTTGCTTTCAGCTGTATTCCTAGACAGGATGCAGTTCTGTCCTCCATCCTTGTAAATAAGACCCAACTGTGCTTCCCCACATCTGTGCAGACGAAACTCTCTTGCAAACTGTAGTTATCCCTCGTTACCTTTGTGCTCCTTTGCTGGACTTGGTTGTATCATGCACCTGGTTGGAAAAACAAGTCTCCATTCCCTCATTCCTCTGCCTCTCCAAGAGGCAAAAGTAGTGAAAACGATGCTTGCTCAGAGTAGAAATGACTAAAACAGCATCTTTAAAGGGCCTTGTAGAATGAGTGGGCAGTGAGAAACCACAGAGATAAAAAAGCTTTGGATAGCAGAAGGCTTTGTAACAGCAGAAGATGCAATCTAACTGCAAGAGCAGTGGGTGGGCTGATCTGCAGTAGAGTAAGTGTGGCCCCGTGATTGTGAGGATGCTCATGAGCTGCAGATAAATGCGAGGATTCTGGACATCCTACAGGCATACAGTCTGTGTTTGATGGAGCCTCTCTGCATTAACACTTCTTATTGCTAGGTCTGATGTTTCCAAGAGTCAGTGCACCATGGCCGTGCTACTGTATGGCAACCTCCTCTTTCTCCCAGTAAGTTCAGAGGAGGGGAGTGGAAGAGGTTACAAACTGCTATCATTATCACTCTTACCCATTTGGGCACGCTGCAGCTAGCGCTATTTGCAGCTACACAGGAGAGCTTTTGCAAAACAAGCCAGCACTTACTAGTCAACTGGCATACAAAAGCTTTTTGGTTTCTGAATGGAAAAGCGAAGCTTAAACATATGTCTGTGCTGGCAGCGTAAATGACTTTCCTGCATAAGTGTCCAGAATTCCTTTATCCCTTCTTTACATTTCCAGCGGAGCTCTTAACTGGGAGTTCAGACACCAGGGTTCTTGTCTTGTCCAAGTTTTAGTCAAGTCGGTTTGACATGTTCTTCTTTCCTTGGCTGCCAGTTGTTATAAGTTAGTACTTGGAATGATCACACTCTTGTCTCACCCACGGTCATTCCATTCATATGTGGACACTTCTGGGGATTGCAGTCCCAGTTCTTTTCCAGTCCCTTGTGCTGAAAATCCCTTAACCCTTTCAGTACCAGGTGAAAACAATGCAAAATGAGAGGTGAAGCAATTTTTTTTTAATATTTTAATAATAACTGCAGCAGTTTTCACCTACTTTGCAGTATGGTGTTTTAACAATAAACCATAGTAGTTACTATACTTGCGTAAGTTAATATAATTTTACATAAATCAATGCCATGTAGTCCTACCACTTTCAATCTGGGTTATTTATACACTGTGATGTACAGAATCCTCAAAAGCTGCCTTAAAAGGGTTTGGTTGGTTGGTTTGTTTTTTGTTTGTTTGTTTGTTTATTTTTGTTTAATCAGAATCCTGACCAGGTTAAATTAGAAAGAGATTTGGAGAAGATACAGCACAATTGCACTAACCTAATTGCGATTAGAGAAAGTCGTTTTGTTTTGTTTTTCTTCTTTTTTTTTTTCCCCCCCTTTTTTTCATGGTTTATTCTCCATGGAGAATCGATAAATTTCTAATAATTGTGTTGAGTGGGGTTGTATCAGGATGTTCAATTATATAAGGAAAAATCTTTGTTGTAAATATAATAAAATATGTT
Source organism: Anser cygnoides (assembly GCF_040182565.1). Classification (NCBI taxonomy): domain Eukaryota; kingdom Metazoa; phylum Chordata; class Aves; order Anseriformes; family Anatidae; genus Anser; species Anser cygnoides. Next base: position 36,312,280 of record NC_089874.1, on the reverse strand, counting down.
GTTTGTTTTTTTTCCCCCTTTATATTCAACTGACACAAGTTTCTAATCTACTTGAGGCATATTGGTCTTATTAGGGTAAGGTAGCTTTCTTCTCTGAGCCATGCAGCATCACTCATACAAACTGTTTCTGTTTACAGATCGGTATTTTTATTGCCTCGTTGACCTTAGAAAAGCAAGAACAATTTCTGATCATTTCCTGATATGAATTGACAGTAGCAAGTCCTACACTAGCATATTCTAATTTTCTTCTTATTTGTATCAACCGGGGGTTTGTATTTGGACAGCCATTTTGAAGTGTTTCACTGTACATCAAAATAATAGGTCCTAATGGATTGCTTCCTGCTTGACTAGACAAAAGTATTTATTAAGAAAAAAATAAATTGTGTCTTAGCAAACGTAAAAGAAACAGTAGACTAGAATTAAGTAGATTTTCTATTAATGGCTTCGCTTTATCAGATATTTATATTCCGTGTATGATTTTATTATATATTAAATTCTGGCAATAAGGTAGCTTTTGCTCTCCAAGGTCAGTAGTGTTCAGATTAATCAGGCTGACATTTCATGCCGGTGGGTCATGAACTGTTGATAATAGCATTAAATGGTGATTCACTTGCTGCGGGGAGCACAGCTCATTATCCAGTCACTATATTAAATCATCGCCACAAACAGCTAGGACCTAGCATGTGCACACACGCATGTGCACACACACACACACACACACACACTCACTCGTGCATGGGAAAATCAGAGGTGGGGATCTCTGTCCTGCAGCTATCCGTTTCTCTGTTTATTGCAATTGTTAAAGCTGTTTCCAGCATACCGGGATGGTAGACTTCACCTCATTTGAGAGGCTGAAGTAGTTCCGTCTGAAAAATCTGTTTGTGTATGAAACAGGACCGTGCGGTTAATTTTCTAGCTTCTCTCTGATAAGAGGACATTGTTTTTTGTGGCCAGTTCCATGTTAGACAAAAACAAAGAAAAATACACGCACGTCCCTTCTAAAATGTTAGCCTTGGAAACCAGAACAAGATGCAAAATGAAAACATTTGAAATCTCAATTGCTTGAATGCCCTGAATATGGATTTTTGTTTAATGCTGTGTTTGAGTAACTTCTATATTAGTTTCAGATGTGCTACTTCCTGTTAAAAATATTTGGATTAAAAAAACATTAGCCACTGTCCTATTGCAAGAAAAAGCATATATATCATAATGGAAAAACTTAAAATAGAAGACTGCCTAAATAGCTGAACAGTGGCTTCATTATGGTGAGTGAGGGGAAATTCCACTCTCTAACGCTTAAAAGATTTTGCAGCTAAATGCAAATCTTACTTAAATTTAAGTTGTATCTTTTTAAAATGAATTTTGATTTTAAATCATCACAAGTTCAGCAATTAGTACGAACCATGGGGCTTTTTTTTCTCAGTTTGGAACAGAGAACTGGGGAGTTTTCAGCTTTCCCATCCTCTGCCCTCTCCATCTGAGCCAGTACAATTTGGTTTAGTGCAGAAGTGACTGCTCACAGGCAGCGCTCAGAGGCACTTTGCTTTCAGATACGAAGGCTTGCTCAGAGTGTGAGCTTCTCAAGGTCTCTACATTTGACACTGGAGAAGTGTTTTTGTTTGTTTATTTTATAGTTCTGGAAAACATTATGTTGAATCAGTATATAAATATTAATTAGCACGAGAACTGTGTTAACCTCAGTAGTAACTTTAAAGCTGTGAAGTTTGTTTTTTTCCAAGTATATGTACATTTATATTCACTTTTATATAAATGTACACATTTACAACTGGTCACAGAAAGGGAAACCTTTTTTCTGAAACAATTAGCATACTATAGACTTTAAGAGAAGTGAAAAAAGGACTGATCAAGGGAAACATTTTAAATTCCTCGAATTGCGTTTTTTTTTTTTTTTTTTTTTTTTAGGTTAAATAGCAGCTACTAGCAGTTCAGAGAAACACGATAGCATGAAAAACCTGTGGGCCACTAGAGGTCACTGTTTGGTAATCAACTTCTAATGAACCAGAACTGTCAGGAAGGCCAATAAATTACACTGTGGATTTTTCTAATTATGAATTCCTATTTAATCATTCAATGACAAGTTAACTGTGGCGGTGGTTCTATGTACTTTGCATACACAGTTATGTTAATGTACTATTATATTTCTTAGGATGGAGGTCCTCCATCATTAGAGCAGTTCATTACCAAAGACTCTCTTATCTAATCATAATTACTGATTATGAGGAATAATTAACTTTGTTACCCTCTTGATTCTTTTCATAGGCAAAATGCAGTCTTTTTCTTTTCTTTTCTTTATGGAAGACCAGGGCATGCATTGACTTTAGATACCTTTACATTAGAGAAAAAAGGTTAATTTGTTTTGTGCAAAATTGCTTAAGTTGTAGTGCTGGAATAGTTATAGTTAGCTGGGAAAAAAGAAGTACAGGAATAATTTTATAGTGGATTTCTTTAAGCTGTCACTCAGTACCATTAAATGTGAAAATATTTTATTTCATTTAAGTGCAGCATTTAGAGCATGTAAAGATTTGTAAATTTAAACCATATGATTGCACATTTGTCCTTCCGGAAACAATAAAAGTAGCAAGAAAAAGATTATCTCTTTTTAAAGATATTTCCATATTAAACTTAGAATTAGCATGATGTAAAGAAGCATGATTTTAAATGGCATGTTTTGAACTCATTGGGAACGAGGCATCAAATACATTTGAGAACACTGAATAGTACATTACATTTTGGGCTGGAGGACAATGCTAAATCCAGTCCTACAGTAGAGATATATTTTTTGTTTTGCAAAGGAGTAATAATAGAATGATGTGTGGGGGGTTCCTAAACAGGAAATAGATATGAGAACGGCCGTTTAATGAAGGATGCCTTAAATGGAAGGTCTGGATCCTTCCAAATTGGTCTGCTTTTCTTGCAGTCGTTGTCAGCTTGCATATTCTACTTTGCTTTTTTAGCGCTGAATAAAGGCTTCTAGAATTAACCATGAACGTGCTGAAATTAGGCAGCAGGAAATGTTTAGCTACTTTATGGATATAAAGTTAGGCTTGCTTAAAAATAAGCATATATTTTAGAAGAAAATGAAAGACAGAATATATGGACTCTTACACTGAATCCTCTGGCAAGATTCGATGGCAAAGTGGTTGCAGAAAGGAGAGCCACATCTAAAACAATGCACCGTGACAGTCGTTCACCTGCATGAAAAAATTCTTGGTCCTCATACCACTCGTAACACTTTAAGGTACAAAGTTCAAAAGTTTGTTCAAATATGTTCGTTTCAGTCTTCAGTCCTATTATTTCCTTAAGCATTTCTTTCCCATTTCGTTTGGTAAAACTGTGTCAGTTGTCCTGTCACAGGCTGTACCCTAAATAGGCAAAATTAAAACTCACAGCCGGGCAAGTCTCCAGCAGAAAATACTGGATTCTTTTTAAATAACTTGCTGGACACTTCCTTCTGACTATATGTTGTTGCTTATTTCAGTTTAGAATTTCATTAGGTTGCTGCTGTTATACAGTAGATGCATTTTATATGTTGTAAATGTAAATGTGCTCCTACTGCTCGGCATTGGCATTGCTACATCTTCAACTGCGAGATAAACCAGAAATGCTTAGGTATCAGTCTGTTATGCTGTTCCACACCCGTTTGAATGCTTTTTGTTTTATTTTTTTTCCGTGTTTACAATGCTTTTATTTTGTAATGTCACAGGAAAGGACCAATGAATGCATCAACAGAAATTTGTCTGTATGATTTTAGGCTCCTACAGCTGGCTTTCTCCAAAGGGAACCTTTTATTGAGCAGAGCACTTGAACCCATACCTGTTGAGCAATGCAGTTTCAATGCATACCTCCATGTGATTTGATTTTTTATTTTTTTTAGCAATGTGCTTAATGCTTTCTTTATTCAGAAAAAAAATGCTGCTGTGCTTTGTTGCATTTGGGAGTCTGTCTGAGGGTGACATGGTAAAGAAAAGCATAAAGGACTAAATTGTTTAAATATTTTGGTTTATGTAAGAGGGGATTAGTATCTTGTTACAGTTGTACTGATACTGGAGAAATATATAAAAAATAGTATTAAAATGTCTGGGTTTATTTTTCCTTCTTTAAGGTTTTTGTTTTTCTGTTACAATACAGGGTTTTAGCTATCGCATATCTATTCGACAATGAAGTGTCAACACACCTGCATTTTGTTGTGGACTTACGTTAGAATACATGAGGATTTCATGCCTTCTAGGTACAGACATTCAAGTCCAACTAGCAAAATCTGCAAATGCGGTGGTGTATGGCTAACTGCTTTTTGTAATTTGCAAGGCTCAGCAAGTTTGGCCAAATGTCTGTTTTTGTTGGTCACAAAATTGCACAGCAATTGCGTGTTGCTCAGTCAAGGTAGATGAGATCAAAAGCTGCGATGCCAAGGTGGGCTTTGGGTTCTAGTCGTGGCTTTTGCTGCCCCTCACAAATGTTACGATTCTGGGGTGGCTTTGTTATTGTTGTTGTTCATTTTGATATTGTCTGTTGATTTTAGTTAGAGCAGATAAAATAGCTCTTCTGGGATTTTACATTCTCTAAGACAACATTGTAAATGCTCATCCCTTTGAGCTTTTTCTCATGCAGTCCCCTAACAGTCTGTTTTCTGGTTGCTGATCTTCTGCATAGCATGGAGTTGTGTCCTCAGTGTATGTTTAATACTTGGCTCTGTCACCTTTCTAATGCTAGCAAATGTTTTTGTTTTTGCAATATGTGGCTGAGAAATTGTTTTGGTTTTAGGACTCGGTGCATAATCCAGCCAACATGGGAATTGTGCTGGAGCCTGCCTGCTCAATTTTTGTTGCATGGAAGGATAACATTGGCCCACGTAGTTGAGAAACTGTGCATGTCCATGTTTCGTTTTCAGACTTCCACTAAAACACTGGAGTTTCAAACAGTAGTGCTGGCCAAGAAGATCAGGGGTTATTTTCTTTGTTTCTTTTGCATTTGATATTTCTCTTGTATTTATGCTGCGCTCCCTCGGAACTGAGCTAAGGTTAAGCAGATAGCTTAGCGGCACGTGCTTTTTATTTGGGCTGTCCTGAAGCCTGCTTTGGAACCGTGCTTTATTGGATGCCTAGAATATGCAGCTTCAGTCGTGCACTGACCTACCAGCCTTCCTGCTAACGTTTGGATAAAAACTGAAATACTTCTTTTCAGTTCTGCTGAGCTCTGTGCAGTTAGCTTTGCTGTCCAAGACAGTAGATACTTGCGGTTGTTGTTAAGTTTTAATATTTCTATATCAGCCTGCAGACCCAAATGAGATTTATACTGTATGTATAAATGTTAGGGATGGATAAAGGAGTAGCTAAATCTGGTACTCCAGCAAGAACACCTAAGGGCTTTTTCTGTTGTCTGGGGCTTTTTATGGTGGAGTATGGTTTAAAGAGAGGGCATAGGAAAGATGACTGGCATGGAAAATGTATTTAATACAGTATTTGAGGTATTGAAAATAGGCAATTTATTTAATCAATCATATTTCATTTCCTTTCTTATTGCAAGGCTGTTAACCTTTTTCCTTGGTAACTTTCCTGGTGCTCTGATATTTCACTTTGCCATTACAATGACTAGAACTAAACGCAGTGCTGCCGACAGAGCGATCTCTTCAGGCCTTTCTTTCACTTTGTACTTCTGTTGAAAAAGTTAAAGTGCCTTCTGTGTGCATTTGCCTTTTGCAACTTATTTTCTTTGGCTAATCATTTTGGAGGTGTCAGTTACTACTCGATACCATCTCATAAATTTTTCTGGTGCATTTGCTTTACATTAGACCGTCTTAACAATAGCTTCCACTCTAGTTATTCATGATTTATTGAGAGGACATATTGTTTTCTGCGTTTTGGCATCCTTCTATAGTACATCTAAATCAGACTGAAGATTTTTATTCTGGTGTCCATGGCCAAGTTCAACTACTAATCCCTACAGAATTGCACTCTTCTTCCTTTAAAAGCATAGAGCCTCTTGTTACCATTTTGCCTTTTTTGTTTAATCAGTTCTCTACCCTTCCTTCTTTGCTACCTTCCTGGTGATGTTTAAATATTTTTGCGTGTGTGCCCAAAAGGGATATCCTGTGCTACTGTAATTCAAGTGTACCTATTGTTTACGTACGTGTATCCTCTTGATTTGTGTAAATCCTCAAGTATGTTCTCCTTGAGGCCCCTGAGGATCCTTGCATATACAGCAGCACATCTCAGATTGCCACATGGGACTGGAGAGTTTGGTGCTGGCTTTTGTCTTCATACAGCAGCTAGCAAAATACACTCGACCACAACAGCAACAGAAGTGCTAAAGAAAGGGTATTAAAGCATTCTCTGTCCATACCTTCTGCCTTCGTATTATTGTAAGAGGGAAAATCTGTTTAATTACTGCCTGTCACGCTGGGCTCTCCAGAACAGGTAGCATATTGCACACCTCTCTTGCATCTTTCTTTCAATCTACGCCGCTGTTATGAAAATAGCTGCATGGAGCATTAATGCTGATGCACACAGTCAGACCCACTCCTCGGTCTTGCCTGTGCTTGTGGGAGGCGGGGGTGGAGGAGGAGGAGGGAATTATTATTCTGCTGCTGACACAGGGAGAATGAGAGTGGCTTGATGCAACAGAAGATTATGTTCCCTGAGGATAAACAAACAGAAGGAGATAAATTAGGAGAGAGGATAATCCTGTTAATATGTGCATTCCTTAATTCTGATTCAGTTTTTCAAAAGGTACGGTTTCACAGAGGTTAGATATTTAATTAGTACCTGTAAACCATTTCTTTAAGTTTACCTTATAGACTGTGGAGTAATGCTTTGAGTTGGCATTTGAGATGCACAAATTTGCCCATAAACAGGAACTGCAGGTCGAGATATGAATATCTCATGAGGGAAAAATAATAATGTGCACATCACCATTCCTTCCTCAGTTGAAAAACAAACAAAAAACTTTTGTTCCCCAGACTTTTTCACAATCCTGTTTGTTCGGAAGTCAGAGCAGCTTACTCTCTGCAATGTTCTGTTGCTTTTTCAGCAGAAGCTGGGCCATTGTGATATTTATCTGAATTCAAACAAGGCTAATTAAAAGAGCTGCTGACAGTTGTTGTGATCTGACTTTGACTGGAGCTTGATGGTCATTATGGGTAAATAATGAACCAGGTCTGCAAATGTAGCAGCTGCCAACTTGGGATAGAAGAACAGCTATTGCGTCCAATTTAAGGATCTATCGACCGCTTCCCTTCTCCCTGCAGATCTTCTTCCTAGCAGAAAACTAATGTTTTCTACTGCTTTGTTTTGTGGTTTCAGCTATTTCTGATATAGTCTATAATTTCGTCTTAAATATTTAACCTAGTCCATTATTAGCTTTCAGAGTTAACAACTTTTCCATTGGGCTTTCTTTGCATTTTTATTTTGTTTTGTGGATTTTTTTTTTTTTGCAGTTTGCTTTTTCTGTACAACGTAACTGCTTAAATAATTATGATAATGTGTATTTAATTTGCCTGTTGCTGCGGAATAAAAATCAACTAGTTTTTTTTCTTCACACAGCCATAATTTTGCACGTTTTATAATTGGTTTATGCTGTAAGAGAGATGCTTCTACTTCCTTAAGCGTGCTTTTTTCCTAGAGTAATATTGCGTACTCGTTGTATAAATCTTCAGAGCACTGACCTGAACCTCCATTTCCATTTTTGTTCAAACATCAGTAGTTTATGAGGTATGGTGATGCGAGGCTCGATTTATCAGAAGAGAGAAATAGCAATGACTTTCATTAAGGCATACTTCCAAGTATGTTGTCGCTTCATCATGAGCTTTGCCTTGTCCCATTAGCAAGCAGGAACGGGTGCACTAAAGGGAAAATGGCAAATTTTAATAATAAATTAAATTAACTTTCCTCTAGAATGTCTGCCATTATAAATGCAGCATAGACATTTAAAAGTCAGTGCAGAATTTGATACCCACTAGAACTTAGCCCATCTACCCGGCATTTGCTCAGCTGCCATTAAAAGGCAGCGTGCATTATGTAAAATGTGCAAACGTGCTTGTGCACGGCGCATAATGCGGCGGAGCTGGGGATCTTGCTGGGAAGAAATGATCCCAAGCGTGCCCCTAAAAGACAAGTCTTGCTCTGAGATATAATGATGAAAAATTGCCCGTTTATTTGTGTCTTTGTGTTTCAGCAGAAACCAAACTTGGAATTGTTGTCTGCGGCGCTGGCGGAGGGGGCTCGCGCGCGTACGGCGTGAGTCCGTGAGCGTGGGCGCTCCTGTGCCGGCAAGGCCCGCGCTCCGTTAACAAGGGGTTACGTTGTGCCGGTTTGTGTTAAACCAGATCACCCCTAACATGTGCGGAGCCATTCATCTGTGTCACCAAAACCCAGGAGGACATCTGACATGGACTTTGAAACAGAAACAGTGATCACTTACAAATCAAACATGGCACGCTCTAAACCGATTGTGCACGGCAATCTTTTCGAGAAAGGACAACTAATTGAACATGATAAAGTGTAAAGTTAATTAACACCCTTAAATTTGTTGATTACTTTCACGGGATTATATTGTTCGTTGAGTAGCAGCTTTCTGTCCCAGCTGTCGCCTTTTTAGCGAATGTCGCTGGTAAACAATAGAGACACCATAACAAGTCGTAAATGGTCCCTGTGACAGCAGCCCCTTGTGAGGCTGCATCTGTAGAAAATGATTAGAACAATTGCATTTTAAAGACGGCTCACATCGCAGCCCAGTCCCATCGGCCCTCTTCTTTATCTGCGTTGATGGCAGACTGGTTAAAACATTTAAGTTCTTTTGAGCAAATTAAGTGATTTACTGTGTTTTGGTTATACAGCAGTAGAATAGCTTCATAGCTCTACCTTTGATGCTGGTTTTTATAATAGGGAGAAACCCAATCCCTTTGAGTGGTGCTTTTTTTTTTTTGTTTGCTTTTTTTTTAATTTTCTGAGACTGGTCTGTTTACTCGTTCCCTAGAAATAGATTGAGGATGTCAGACTTTGTCTGTGAAGCAACTAAAAGAAAATGATACACTATTTATATTTTATAAAAATAACTAGTTTCCTCGTGGCTATTTTAAATTTATGGTATCATTTTAAATATCCTGCTTTTATTTCCAGTAGGGATTTGTAGACGATGTTGCCTATACGTGCCTTTTAATGGGTTTTGGATTTATATACGTAGCAAAACAATAGTAACCTTTACAGCTAATCTTTCCTTGTGTATCTTGGTTTAACTTTTTGTGAGTTTCAAAAGACAAAGTATTTCATGCGAGCTGGCAGGTACTTAAAAGGAATTGCTTAGAGCTTATAATCATGCACACACACAAGCTACACAGATGCAGGCTCTCAAGTTCAACCTATCTGAAGGAGAGAAAACATGACAAGAAACTGCTTGTTTGAAGATACTTAAGTCACTTAAGTTGCATTTTTGCAAAAATATTGGAATAAGGGACCGGTGTTTCCTTGCACTTCCCAAAACACAACAGGCAAAGTTTCAGCACTAATGTGTGAAGGTACAACATTGTAAAATAGGAGAGAGGATTAAAACTCTAACACCATATTTCTTACATCCTTTTTAGATCATAAACTAGTTGCTGAAATTCTGCCTTGCGCAGTAGACTAGATGTTGAACAGATCAACGAAGAAATGGATGTTTGCTGTCTAAGCTTTTTGATGTTATAGCCCTCAACTCTAGCCTGTCCTTTGGAGTCACACTCAGTTTTAGTTTTTGTTCTCAACTTTGTCAGCAACAAAACATGTTATGTGCAGGTGCAACACAACGGTGATTTAAATATTTTTGGCATAGGGTGCTCTGTGTTTTCAGCAGTGTAACTAATGGTGCTCCAACGAATAGCTGTACAGTATCACTTTTTTTTTTTAACTGATCTCCATGCTGCTGTTCTTACAAAAATGTAATACAACTGAAACTGGAAGCATATAGTTTTATGTAACGTCTTTATGTTAACATTTTTTTTTCTGGCAATTTGTATTCTTAGTAATAAGTGAGCTGCATTTAACCAAACTGCTTTTACTGGTGTAGCTCTAGAGGTAAGACCTTAGTTTTTGGAGCTGGAAACATCAGTTGCAAACTGCAAGACTTTTTTCAAGGTGTTAAATGTTGTCAGAGTTGTAATAAGCAAGGAAAAGCAGATATGGAAGGGCAGGGTGGCTACTGAACTAGGCTGCCTGGCTGGAAACCTGAAACTTGAGGTCATCTAAATCTAAAACTATCCCAGGACAGCCGCAACCAGTTGCTGCTGTCATATGAGGGCTCCATTCACATTTTTGTCTAAAGGTTTGAACTTGGGAACTGCTCTACCTCAGGTCCGCTGAGCAAACCAATGGCAATCAAAGTGAGAATCCCATGGATTGAACTCATCCTTGCCCTATGGGTAACTTGGTCAGAAATGACAGATGTTTTAAAGAGCAGCTCTGTATATACCTCTTTTCATTACAAAAAATTAATTTTCCAGATCTTAGTCCAAAACCTTTTAGTACCCAAGTGGGAAACACAACTCCAGGTGGGTATGCCATAATGCAGGGCTACTCTAGAACTTCTCACCATGCTTTTTCCCTGACTCACACATTTTTATTTTTTTTCACACCCCTCCCGCTAGCTCGCTCTCTTATCAGACTTACCTGCAAACCTGTTCCTGTATATTTGTATTTCTGTGAGAAACTCATGTTGTTTAGTGTTGTGGTGTTATGATTTATCGACTCAGAGTTGACTTACTCTGTGCGATCTGGCATGATCCCTCAAAGGATTCAGCACACGGGTTGGGGGGGATCATCCTAGAGAAGCCAAGCATAGGACTGCAGCCATGGGCTCCAGCAGTCTTGCTTTGCAGAGGAGAAGATCTTAAATGTGCTGCACACAAATGCAGTTTCTCTGCAACTCTTCCCTGGCGATGAGAAGCTTACTGTATTTTAGAAAGAGCAAAGAGATTCTGAAGGCTTTGTGGACTTCTGACCCTAATCAGCAGTGGTGTATATATAGCACTATTTTAGGTAGTAAGCAATCTTTCAAAAGTCAAAAGATGAAAAATAATCATTAGCTTTATGATTTCATTGAGCTGCTTTGCTTTTTCCCTTGCTCTCTTTAACGTTAGAAGCTGATAATACTCTACTGGCCTGTGTTGTTGGTGTGGAATCTGTAATTTTTGAAATGAAGCATTGCATTCTTTTCTAATGACTTTTGATTTCTATTTTTAGCTGAAGTTACAGTTCTTGTATGCCTAGACTCCCTGCCAAAACTTTCTGAAATTGCCAGTGTAAAAGATTTGCAACATTGCTTGTTTAATTTTGATAAAATAGCTGATAGTTGGCAAGGACCCTGGATGATAAAATTTAGCACAAAGTAAACAGGTTTTTGTTTTTAAAAACAGAATTTTCCAAGCCTTCTGAATTATACAACAAATTGCTCTTTTTTTCTAGTTAGCTAATTTATTTTTTCTACTTGAAATGTAAGCGTTTGAACAAGTGAGAGAGTGCAGCTGTCAGAAGATTAACCAGCTGAAAACTATTGTCAGCATTAATTTTGCTCTAATAAATGACTCTCTGAAGCTATTTAGCAGTCTGTAATCTAGATACAAGGCTATTGACCTATGATGGATAGTACTGGATTTTGTTTGTAAGCTTTGACTTAAATTGTCTACTTAATTTGCTGCAGGTCAGATCACAGGATTAGTGGTAAAGGCCATTATGTGGTTGGAATAAAAATAGCTGGAGGAACGGAATGAAAATCATTGTGTTTATTAACGTAGCAATCTTTGCGGTCATGTATGTAGTAAATTGCTAGCCAACAAGATGACAATGACGTGTTTGTGTTAGCTCTAAGTCTAGGGTTTGCTCTTCCTTCAGTTCCTGGGTTTTGTCACATGAGTTGGCTGGAGAGGAGTTGTTCAAGTGAGGTTAAGGATTGGCTGCAAATAGGGTGTTTCTTAACCAGAGCAGAAAGGCCTCTACCATTGTAGATATACTAGTACAAATGTTGTTCTAGGAGCAGCAATTAATGTTGGGTATGTATGGACTGATTTGGTTAAAGCTTGCGTCTGCCTGAGTTCTTCTGGACGTTCCAGTTCTGGACTCCCCGCTACAAGAAAATGAAGGGCCACTAAGTTGATAAAGGGACTGGAGCATCTTCCTTGTGAGCAGTGGCTGAGAGAACTGAGACTGTTTAGCAGTGAGAGGAGAAGGCTCAGGAGGATCTCATCCACTTGTAGAAGTATCTGATGGGAGGGAGGGAGCCAGACTTTCCTCAGTGGTACCCAGTGACAGGACAGGAGGTAATGGGTGCAAATGAAAACTTGTGAAATCCCATTTTAGGGGTGCGTTTTCATTTGTTACTACACAATGTCTAGCTCAGTGAAGGCTCTTCCAGTTACACTCTGGAAACTATTTCTATATAAACAGCTATTAATGGTTATTATGGTAGATAATTGCTGAAAAAGAAGTGTGAATCACAGCTGAAGAGCAGGTTGTCTTACTGTAGAAGCAGAATTGTCCATCCTATACAGAAAAACAAACCATTTCACCTGGGTATCATTTGAGACCACTGTAACTAGTTGAGCATGTTTTATTTGAAAATGGGCCATTTTCTGCAGCTGTACATCGTCAAAGTTTGATGCATAGCACAGAGAATGTATATTGTCTACACTTCTTGCTGAAGTGAAAATTGGTGAGGAAGCTGTTGTGTTAGTCAGTTTTGGGGTATGTTCTTCCTGACCCATGGTAAAGATAGGATAGACTTTTCAGAATAAAACTGGGAATAATATGTTCGTAAGTGTGGTAATGTCAGTCATCTTTACATTGGTTTTGCATAGCTCTTTATGTAGCTGTATATGTGTTAAGTTTATGGATAGAAAACTAGACGTTTCTGAAATTAAGTAGAATTTTGCTTTAGATTAGAGACATAATAAACTGCAAAGATTCAGAAGGCAAACACTTTGTTTTACATGTCTGTGGCTTTTAGATGTTCAGTTATGTAAAAATCAGCAAGCACTGATAAAACTTAGCCTGGGGTTTGGAAAAGCTGATAAAAGTGGAGTTAACTTTGAGCAATTGTTTGTTAATAGTCATATTCGCATATTCAGAGTAGTTTGACAAAACAGAAATGTTATTTAGTTATTCAGATAAAATTAATTTTATAGAGTGTAAGTTTGCAGAAAGGGTTGATTGTTTGTTCATATGAAATTATAGAGTCACTTTGCCAGTTTTCTGTAATTCTTGTGAATTGTTTATCTGTTACTATTCCTGAAGATACAGCCTTTCATAAAGTGGCTTTATCTTCATCAAATGCTTGAGAATTAAGATCTCTGATCCTGAAAATGTTTGGGATATAGGCTTACTTTTACATCATCTGAGGGATTCATCATAAGGGAAGTATTCAACGCATAAATTTTGCATCATCAGACCCTTACTGATAAGATGAAGTTGTTAAGATTTTTTTGAAAAAAAAAAAAAAAAAAGTGGTATTAAATCCAGTGTTGTCTTGATTCAGGTGTTGGAGCTGCTCGAGCTGGAAACCTTACTTTCATGGTTGGTGGAGTGGAACAGGAATTTGATGCTGCCAAAGAGTTGCTAACATGCATGGGTTCTAATGTGGTGTATTGTGGAGAGGTTGGAACTGGACAGGTAATGCTTGCTGAGGGCTTGATAGTTATCTCAGTCTTTTATTTTTGGTGCTTTATTTTTCTTGAATGATATCCACTTTTTTATTCCAGAACTAAATGCATTGTATTATATCTTCTCACTTGTTTTCTTAATTCTTCAACCACATGTTTATAAAATAATCTCTTGGCTTTGTCCTCCAGTCTGTTGTGTAGCTTAGTGCCAAAACATCTGACCGGGTGTTTTTTCACCTTGACTTGTTAAATTATACTTAGAGGATACGGATTTTAACTTTATTTCTTCTAAATTTAGATTTACTGAATGTTACCTATGCATAAACTTAACACGTTTGCATTAGAAAATGCAAAAACTAATTGACTGTTTAACTTTTTTTCAGGCTGCAAAGATCTGCAACAACATGCTTTTGGCCATCAGTATGATTGGAACTGCTGAAGCTATGAATCTTGGAATCAGGTTTGTTCGATTCTTGTATTGGATTGGAGGGATTTTTTCTGTGTTCACAGTCTTGTGTTTTACAGCTTATTGTTGCTGAGACATTGGTGATTGGACAGCATAGATACACTTTGCCCGGAAATTGTCTTATAAAAGTCATTAATGTGCTAAAGAGATTATTTAACTAAGGTAGGGCTCCTCAGAACAGGAGTATTCTCTTGCATTGGCTGTATAGATCATTCCATTCTGCCCCTGAAGATAAGAATTTGTTTATTCTGTTATAGCGCACTGTACAATAACGTTTTGTCTTACATTATATATATATATAAGCAGAGGTAATACAGAGGTAACTATTGGATTCTAAGCTCATGTACAGTGTATTCTGAGTATGATACTCTTATTAGTTTGTTTATCTTTGGGAAATTGTTCCAAAATAAAGTTTCCAATACGGTGCATGTACCAAATTAAAGCATACAAAAGAACATAACCTTTCTGTCAGACTTTGTCATTGTAGTTTAACTTAATTGCCAGAACTACTATTTTGTTGAAAACCTGGAGTATGTTCCACTATGCTCTTTTCAATGCTGACAGCACCATTTCTTTTCTAACAGGCGGTGCATTTGACTTGCTGCTTATACAGCAGTATATTTAAAAAAAAAAAAAAAATTTTCCTCTCCAATTGTAGCTTATTTATTTTGCGCTGGAGTTCACGATTTTTCAAATACAGGGCATGCAAGAACCAGTTCAGTATCACAGTATTTGAATCTTCATAAATTCTTTTAGCCAGATCTAAATCATTTGTAAGTTTATATGCAGTCTTGTGTTTGAAGAGATTATCTTGCAATTGTGTATCTTTCAAGTGTTCTTCATGAATTATTCATCTGCACAGTTGCATCCTTACAATTGGCCTGCTAAAACTACGGATATTGTAGATAGTTATCAACTGAGCTTTAGACTGTGTGCTCATGTGGATTTGATACACTATAAAAACAGCAAGAGGGCATCAAATGCTTAAATAAATAAAAAAAAAAGAACGCCTACATGTGCACACATACAGGAGGCAGTGTAATGGATTCACATTTCCCCTTAATTACCATATCAAGATGCAGTTGTTTTATTGAATTGCCCTTGTCTCAGATGTTAGACTATCTTGACCTATTAAGTTGTCATGTTGTAATTGAGATAAAAGAGGAATTTGCTTTGCATCAGTGCTAATTGGTTTATCAATATCCTGTACCATTTACATTTTAAAATTGAGAGTCTGTAAGATACTGAAGCACGTCTGTATCAAGCCATAATAAAAACAGTAGCATTGTATACAAATATTGCAATCCAGTATGGTGTAAAACTTTCATCAGGTGCTGTTTTAAGTCATGCTTCACTTAATAAAGCATATGCAACTGATTTTTCATTAATTTTTTGTTTGTAGGAATTATTATAGTTAAAAATAAAATCAAGAGGTTTGGAACACAGATATTTGGGGCATGTAATCCCTGTGCAGAAAAACTTGATGCCTGAAGTTACTGTAGCTTCAAGTTTTTTTTGATTTTCATTTTTCATTTTATTGTTTTCCATTGAAAAATTTGGCTGAATTTGTATTCAGCATTTCTGACCAAAAATCCAACATGGAGGTGACAAGATACTAACTTTCCTACCCTACAATCATGGTAATCAAGAAGGGACTGTACTTATTGTAGAAGAAACCTGCTGATTGTAACGTGAATAATATGAAGAACAGAATCTCACTTAGTCCAAAACTCTATGAAGTTTAAGATATAGGCAGTAATTTAAAGTCTTCTGAAGCAATTTGGAACCCTTGCATTAATTTTAATGTGCTGTGAATTAAATCCTGGAGATGACTTCTGCGTGTAAGTAGAGTAAGAACTTTACACTTCTGGTGTTTACAAATTTCTAACATGCTAGTTACAGTTGTAATTCTAGTCGTTAAGATTTCCCTTTTTAATAAAGTAATTAGATTTTTTTTTCCAAGTCTAAAACTGAAAGGATGGTTTGACTACATAGTCTGGAGAGAGTTAGAAGCTGAACTTGATTTATTAGATTGATGCTTATCTGGTAAAGAAAGGCTGATTCTAACCTAATAATGGTAAAGGACTCTGCAAACCTAAAAACCTCATAACAGGAATACTGGAGCTTATACATGTTCTCAACTTTTAGACAGAATATAAAATTCCTTCATGTCGTGCATTATATTTACCAGCTGTATCATTTAAATCTTGAATTTGAGGGACTTTGGATAATTATTCAAAATATTGCTGACTGAACTAGATGTAACTAGAAAGTCATACCATAGGGCCTTTCAGAAATCAGTATATATTCTGCGCTTAAGTTTTCAAAACAGCGTGGCATTAATTCTATTAATAAACCACTTCTCTATTGCTTTCATTTCTCTATTGCTTTCATTAACCACGCAGCCCAAATTTTCACGTTATGCATTTCAGTTGTTTAAATTACATTTGCTATTGCTTTATTTATATTTGAAATTGTAGAATTTTTCTGAACTTCAGCAAACTGAATGTTGTGAGAAGGAAGGAAAACTGGCAGTAGTGAACAAAAATTGTGCATTAAACTCTCAGAAAAATGGGCAATATTGCTATGTACTTCTTTTATATTCTACTTGCTTTTCTACTTTTTTTTAATATCATCTTCATTACTAATATCATCTTCATTTACTAATCATCTTCATTTACTAATGAAGATGTCCACTTTCACTGGAAGTGCTTTAGTTTAGATTCCGTAACTAATTTAAAAAAAAAAAAATTACAGCCTGAGTTTTGACCATTGAAATGGTTTTGTTCTATTTTTCCATTACTTTCCTGATGCTTTATGCATGTTGCCATTAAAAGTTATTGAAGGTGTGGCAGACATTCTGGAAATTAATTTACATTTTCATTTCTATGTTCTTTCTAGCATCATAATGCAACTGAACTGTACAAAAAAATCTCTTGAGTAGATTTTACTGCTATTAGTTTTATGGATAATGTACACGTTGCAAAATGTTGTAGTGTCAAACCAATACACAGAATACATGTGAACTTCACAAATAAGAAATAAAAACATTAATTGATACTGTTCACAGCCAGAGACTATTTTTTTTTTTCTTTTTGCTGATCATCTCCATGTCAGTAACTTACCAAGCTCTCAGTTCCAGTGTAACAATGTCTAATATTAGCAAAATAAAGCTTGGAAATGAGTTATTGCTAGTTTATGTTTGGGTCAGGTGGAAGTTGCTGCCTGTCAGGCAGCTTGCAGTCCCTTTAGAGATGCAGAGAAGGGCTTTATGTGCTGACACAAGACAGTACAAGATTGTTTAATATGGTTGGGATATAAAGGACCAGGACAGCAGTAAGTGGTCTTTGGCGGTAACCTCGCTGAAAAAATCACTTGTGGGCTTCTAACAGCAGAGAAAAGTTTTCTCTACTAGAAGAGACTACGGTAGCACCCAGATTTGTGTTAAAAGCTGCAAAGAGTGCTCTTTCCTAAGTAATTTTACTGTGTATTAGTTTTGTGCCTGCTTGCTTTTTTAGATCTATAAAGTAGAAAGACTTCACCCTCTGATGCCAAGTCTATACATAGTTTCAGTCTCTAGATCTCGTTTCTGTGAGCATCCCTGGGCTGTAGATGGAAGAAAGGAGCAGAAAAGGGAGTCGACAGCATAGAGAGGAGCCTGTGCTGCAGCCTGAGGGATATAGCCCTGAGCATATCTCCACTGCAAATTTTAGAAAGAATGTCTTGAAACAGGATTCCTCCAAGAGCACTGTGGCTCTGCTCTATTTAGCATGGGGCTACAGCCAAGTCTTTTGAAGGTTTCTAATGACACTTGAAAGCACGTATCTTGTTTAGCATGCCACTGGCAAAATAATTTTTAGCTGTGGTAGAAGGGTCATAGGGTTCTGCTTTAATATTTGCATCTTCATGTGATATTTATCAGAAGCACCTCAAGATAGGAAACTCAACAGTTCAGCTACTTCAGTTGTTACACCCTAAAATGAGACCAGGAGGTTTTTTGGTTTTTTTTTTTTTTGCAAAATGCTATTAGAATTTTTATCTCTGTTTCAGACTGAGCTCTTGGAGGAGTAGTGTGTGAAAAATTCAGTACGTTATTTTATCAAAGCTCAGCAAAACTTGGGTTTTGAGCAGTGGTTCAAAGGGATCCTATTTTCACCTTTTTGTGTGTGTGTGTGTGTGCCCACTGCTTCGTTTCTGCTGTTCAGTTCATTATGAATGTTATTGAAGAAGCATTAATTTGAAGCAAGGAATTGTTTTTGTGCTCTATTACGAGTACGGTTAATACATGGACTTCTTTTCTGCTTATAAGGGAGAAGAACATTTTGGTAATTGTAAATTCACATGCGCATGCACAAGCTCTTGCCACGTCCAATGGCAAGTTGTTATGGGGACTGGCAGACTGTCATCATTTTGATAGCTTGAGCAGTATATCTCCTGAACAGCAATGGAGCTCTTATGCAGAGAGTATCATATGTTCCCAGCCAATTTACAGGGAAACAGCAATAACATTTTATCATGGTTGAGAGCCCAGTAGCTGCTTCCTATTAAACTTGCCCTTTCAGATACCTGTCTTGGATTAATTTGTTGATTTCAAATGGAAACTCAGTCTTCTCCACTGAAGCATGACTTTCTAGGATAGACTCTCACTGAATGACAATTACTGTATATTCTAGCTGGTTTCAGACCATTACAAGCCTTGGGCACAGTGGAAGACAGAGGACTTCTTCAGTAACTGATTTTAATATATGTCTAATTTTAACTGTCAGTTATATATGCACCAGTGGATGAATCCTTAGAAAGATGAAATGCAAAGCACTTCTAACTTGCTCTTATTAATGATACACTTGCTGCAAAGGAGGGGAAAAAAATAGGTTCAGGTCTCCTGAAGAGAATCTGTGTGGTGTTTTAAGAGCAACGAAGTTTGAAGAAGCAGGGATTTAAACTGACACTATCTTTTTCTTTTGCTAGAGCAAAAATATGCCAGATCTAGTGCAGACAATATTTTAAGTATTTGTTTAATACATATATATACATATATATATATCTTTTTAAGTGTGTTTTTACAGAGAGATAGCTGGAATACTGTGAAGAGAGCATTCTTCGGGAGGGCTATGTGCATCTTGAAATAATAAGCTCTCTGTCTTGCAGTATACTTGCAGCTGTAATTACGGTCCTCTGCATGCAGCTAGATTGCTAAAAATACTGATCTGGATGTAACAACAATAAGGAAGCAAACAAGCCAAGAGACTTGTTTAGACCAAAAAATCAGCCTCTTTGTACTTGAAAGCTCAGGCATTGTCTGTTCCCAATGCGTTTGGGGTTGGTTTTGTTTTGTTTTGTTTTGGGGGAGTGACAACAATTAGAACATTTATCCCAAGAGGTTCTTGATGAAGATTTTGATGCATTTTGCAAGATATAAGTACAATTAAAATACTGTGAAGACATATTGGTGCTGGAAAATATGGTTCGTTTTTAAAAAGATAAATGGCAATTGAAAGCATTCATTTGAATCAGAGGGTTCAAAAATTGAGGAAGAGAATAAAGTGTGATCCCATTCAGACCAGCAGGGGACTTCCCATTGAATTCCAGGGGCTGGTGCAGCAAGTCGTAAAAAAGACTGTACAGCAGTAATGCTGAACAGGTAACTTTGCAGTACAGAAAGTGATCTTGCTTTGGCAACTATTTGGCGTAGATTTTTCAAACCTTAAATGCCTATCAGAATAAATAGACATAAAATTTAGCAACTATTCCATTGGCAATGAGCTTTAATCACCTAGAAATTAACCTTGAGCACTACAGAGCCTGGAAGCTGTGTTAAGATCCCCATGGCTATGGAGATCTGCAAAAATTCTGTGGTAAAAGTTAACGTAAAGAGTCTTGACTTCTGTAAAGGTTAAAGCTCCACTGGAATTGTGTGGAAAAATTGTTTTTTTTATTAACTTACTTGCTTATCCGTGGTGAAGTAGGTTATGATATATCCATCTTAAAATGTCCTTTTCTCCTCTTTGTTACTGAAGATAGTTACTTTGATTTATTTACTTATTTATTTATTTTTATATGACTGTAGCTGAACATTTGTATAGGGCCATATAGACTGCTGCTGGTCATTGTTGCTATACATGTTGGTATAAATACAATTGGTGTAAAATAAAATTGTAGGTATAATTGTTGGTAAATGCTTTGTTCGTATAAATTACTTTGGTGTAAAATTATATTTGCAGCTTGATATAAGCATAAATACAAATTCCAAAGCATATACACAAATGCCACCCCTCACCCACCCCCAAAAAATACAAATACCAAAGATGGTTAATTTCTTGTGATGTTGAAATACCTTCAGGGTCCACATTGAGCAGCAGTTTATGCCATCAGCTCTGTGGTAGAATAAATGGTGTTTCTACTTGGACAAGCGTTGTTTTATCAGGATCAGTAACCTTATCAACAGTTGACCCAGAACTATAATGTATATTTGTGAATAGATAACATAAGTCTGTGCCTCAGAAGCAAGCGTATATAATGAAGATTTAGTAATAACAAAGCAAAGAGCATACAGATGTATACAGTAGTAATATTTTTCTCAGAAATGTTAGTAGGTTTGGTATCTTTTTTTCTTTTTAGATCAGGATCATTGGTGTCATCTTGCTTACATGAAAATACATTAGTGTGCATGTATAAACATACTGTACAAATATTTTCATGCTGCCTCACTTGCTTGTGAATCCTTTGCTTTGTTCAGCTTTAGAGAATATAATTTTGATGTGAAGAACAGATGTGTGACCTAGTAGCTAGCAGCACAGAAAATGCCTTATTGTAATTGAAATACAAGTGAACTGCACTTCTGAGAGGACCTTTATTTTGCTTGCACTTCCAGAATTGCTAGGTGAAGGGGCTTTGCTTAGTGCAAAAGGAGAAAAGCTCTGAAAGCCTACTGCTTAAATGGTGGATTGATGCTCTTTAATTTAAGATACAGCATCCCTACCCCCAATATCAATACTGTGTCATTTTTCATGGCTTATAATAAAGGGAGAGAAATGATGGTAGGGTCCTAAGATATAAAACAAGTCACCCATGTCTTGCACATTTTGACATTAACACTTCTCTTCCTTGACCTTTGACAGATTAGGGCTTGACCCAAAGCTGCTGGCCAAAATCCTGAATATGAGCTCAGGTCGCTGTTGGTCAAGCGATACATACAACCCTGTTCCTGGAGTGATGGAAGGAGTACCGTCTGCTAATAATTATCAAGGCGGCTTTGGAACAACACTCATGGCTAAGGTATGCAATACTTGCATGTAAAGGTACAGCTGCTTGTCTCTGGGCTTCTAGCGAACATTCTTCTCGGTGAAAAGTAACGATTACGGGGAAATCTGTGTGCATAAACAGAAGGGAACTCAACCTTTTACTGTAGCTCTGAATTAATGAATAGTGCAGGGGGCTTTTCTTTAACCTCCAGCCTCTTCCTAGCCACTATTACTGCAAAGCCACTCAATGAGTTTGTATGCACTGTCTGCTTGAGTTCTAACTTGTCTGAGGACTCCTGATGGACTTCTGTGTATGGCAGCATTCTGAAAGCCATTTAGGTGGCTCTCACATGACTTCTCTAGACCTTAGGAGCCTAAGCTCAAGATACCAGTTCAGGAAAATCTTGCTGATCTGATTATGTGCCAGTGATGGCATAAACATCCAAGACTTTTGGCCCAATCTCTTCCAGATACCTTAAGCTGTGCTACCAGACATGCCTTCTAGCATCCACTTCCTTGCTGAGCCAACTGCTTAGGTGTTTGTCTTTTTGCTTAAGGCCATGTAGAATGGAGAAAGCAGACAGGTTTCAACCCCAACCCTCTGCAGACTATGTTTTTCTGCAGGTGCTTGCACCGTGCTGTGACCTCTCTCGAATTGTTGTTGGTGGTGGAAGAAGTAGTGCTTTCTTACAAGTAATAATCCAGTAATCTAAATTATTTCTCTACAAAGTGACAGATCTGGGGTTTAGGTCCTTCTCAGCACACGGAAGTTGTAATTTACAGCTGTCCCATCCCAGGAGGATACACTTAACTGCCACGCTCTTGGTTGTTCTAGGAAAAGCACTGTCCTGAGTCACTCTGTGGTCAGGAAAGCAAAGCTCTTAGAGGCCAGAGGAAAGTGGGCAAGGAGGTCAGGGCTGTGCATCATACTGATGAGGACACATAGTTGGAAGAAAGAGCTGTTAGACTCTGACTTTTGAACTGCTTCTGCTTTTAGCACAATGGTTGCCTAAGGTAAATTACAAAAGCAGTCCTGGAAGAGATCTATTATGTAAGCATATAAGTGCAGGAAACCATTTCACACTCTGAATATAGGTTTCATGGGGATACTGTTCTGAGGGAGGAATCTGAGTTCATACAGGACAAGTTTCATGGTTACCAGTTTGTGAGTGCTCCCAACTGGTTAGGCATTCTGACCATTTTCAGCTCGTCCATGTACAGTGTGAATGGATTAAGCACTTAAAACTAAAACAGCATTCTCAGAGCTGGCTATAAAACATATTGCCATGCAAATCTCCACAGTGCTGAATTTCCTGTATGTAATGCCTGCCTACTGATAGAAAACAATTGCTCCTGTAGTTTTGCAGTTGATTTATGTTAGTGCATTTGCCCTGACTTCAGTGGAATTAGCCAAATTCTCTCAGTCCAAGGGTCCTATGTGTTTCGGTGTGTGGTAGCACCAAAAAATTTCACTAATACTGTGCAACTCAAAATCCCTCAGTGGTCAGCCTTCAACGTTTTACACCTATGCGCTAACAGCCAGGAGCTTTCATCCCTTTGAGGGATGTGTTAAAATATGGGAAAACAGCATTTTTTACATCATGTTCATGTCATTGGACATAGGGGACAAGAAAGCATTATTTAAATTACTAATTTATAAAATGCTTCAGGTTACTGTTTGGAGTTTGGCAGGGTTATCAATTAGAGATAAGCAACCTGATCTTGGCCCTGTCCCAAAACCCTTGTTTCCACCATGTGCCATTTTCAGAATATGTTCAGCCTATTGTGCTCTGCTTCACACTGTAAACTCTGCTCTTGTGATTCAGATCTGTTACTATTGTCCAGAATAACCTCATAATATAAATGGGATGAAGGCACATATTCCTCTCCCTTCTTTTCCCTCCCATTAACTTTCTATGTAAAAGTGTTTTTTCCTTCTTTTTCTGCTTCTAAGAGGGACCTTCATCTCCTCAGGAAGTTTCCTGTTGTAGGAGTAATAGCAGCTTGGCTTGTGTCTGTTGAAACCGCCAGCTTTGGGTTATAAATTATCATCGATACCTAAGAGTATTGTTCCTCAGAGATTTTTTTTAATCGCTGTTGACCTCTTCTGACTATGCCTCTCCTGCCCATTCTGCCTGCTAGGCAGCTTAAAGATTTCCTTCTTCAGGCTGAAATTCTCAATAAGAAGGAAAGACAATAAATTCCTCTCATGCCTCTTCAACAATGCCATGTTTTTCAGTGTAGATGGAAGATTACTTGAATGAGTAAGGAGTCAAGACAAAGCTGATCATGTTTGGGGTATTATGTTTTGTGGTGGTGACCTGTTTTAAGACACTCCTTAGTTTGTGGAAAGACTTTTCCTACAGTCCCTTTCATCCTGGTATGTGACAGATCATGTAGTTTGTGGGTTATTTGAGTTGGGGACTTTTTTGTGGGAAGTACAAAGCATGCTTTTGCCGCTTAAAAGAGTCAAAAAACAACTATATTCACAGCATAATTACTGATTAAATGTCTTGAATCTTGAGAAGAGCGAGATTTATATCATGGTATTCTTGACTGATGACAAGACTGCCTTCGAGCTTTATTCCGAATGGCAGAGTTTCATTTATGTCAACTGCAAAATAAGTCTAAGGATCCAGGTATTTCTACCATGAGCATTTTTTGGCATTTTTAAAAAATATTTTGGCAAGTCTTTCCTGAAAGAGAATCTGGTTCCCTATTCCAAGCTGAGAAAAGGAGAACAGAATAGTTGTTACAGGGAGACATCTGGAAGATTATATCAGTTCCAAAGAGTATGAAATGAGCCATAAACTATGCTCTTTGATTTTTACTTCTCCAAAAAGTTCAGCAGAAGGCAAATTTCTTTCAGAGCTGTTTTGTACCAGTTCACTCAAGGAATCTCCAACTTCATGAGAAAAGGTGCAAAATACTTCACAACTTGAAGTTAAAAATAAGCTTTACTTATAGTTTGTATTTTTTTTTTGCTTCAAAGCTATAATTTATAGAATGATTTTTAAAAAATAAATAAAACAGAAATGAAAGCATGACCTTAATGCACTTCAGAGTCAGGAGTCCTTGTCTATATAAATATTAAGAAGCTGTCTAATGTTTCAACCATCTTGGAGCCTGAATTTCATTAAAAAAAAGTGAACAAACCTGCTTTATAAACTGGTACATGTGCTGGCAGTCTATTCAGAATTTTCAGGGATTGCTTCTGTGCTGGCCCCTTCAGAGAAAAATAGCTCACTGCTACCAAAACTAAGCACCTTCACTAGTTTGGAGTTGGATGACTTTGCCATTCTACTATTGCATGATGGGATTTAAGCCGTCTTGAATAAAATGAGCAACGTGGCAACAGATTTCACAAGGATGGATTAGAAGAGGTCAAGAATATGTCATAGAATATCTTACTGTGAGTTAGGCTAAAGTAACTATTCTTAGATTTGTTAGATCATCAATTATTGCTGGACATAAAGGAATGATCTGCCCTGATGCAGATGAAGAATATTTTGGGTCTTGTGGCATCTGATACGTATGTTTTTCCCATTTCCCTAGATCTTGAAGTCATTCAAGGGTAATAGGAAAAGTAACTATAATTCTGATTTGTATCAGAATGACCTTTATAGAGCCGATTTACAGATCGAAGTGACATTTAGAGAGTAGAGTAAGATCTTGAATTTCCTTGTGCTAATTCAAATACAGACGCACAGAAAGTAAAGACCTGTCTTGTAAGTCATCCTTGAGAAGCCAAAGGTGCTCTCAGCAGTACTACAGTCTCTCAGTTCTTCTGCATCAAAGATTTGTTATTTTAAAAAGAAAAAAAAAAAAGATGACTGCAAATTTTAGTAAAAAACACAGTCTTGGATGAACAGCAAATCTGGGCACTTACTAGTAACACTGGAATTCTTCCGCAGATTTTTTCAAATGTGGACCTCAAAATTAAGTTCTCTTCTCTAGCAAGACCTTATAAAGGCAACCTTGTGTGCAAGCATTACTTTCATACTTGGAAAAGAGATCTGTTTATATATCCAGACCCTTGTTAGCTGTTCTTTCTTTGGTGAGCTTCATGTCTGATTCAGCTTAGAATTCAAGACATCTTCTAGCCTGGCTCGTCATTTCTGTCCAGCATGCGTGAAGCTGATTATTTCTAACTAGCTGTAGTTAGTCATCATACCTGATACTTGCCTTTGATTTCTGTCCTATCTATTTCAGATTACAGCTATACAGTTGACCAAGTACTCTTGGAGGACAGGTTTCAAATTCACCTTCTTTGTAACCTCCCCTTCTTTTTTGCCCCAAACTTAGTGTTTAATATTGCAGTTGAATTATTCTCTGTATCTCTTTATCTTCAGTCATTAAAGAAAATCTCAGGTTGTAACAGACCCAGGACAGTCCCCTAGAGTATTCTTTAATAAATCCTTCCAGTTAGGCTGCAAACCATTCATATTCACAAAGTGGCCTATGCCTATCATTCTTCTATTAATTGCATGGTCACATTACAGTAAATCTATGTTATCTAAGTGGCTTCAATTTCGTTGTTATTCAAATACCTCCAGCTTTGTTTTTAACCTGTTAGTAGAAGGAAATGTCCTCTCACCCAAACAGGGAAATGATGCCATTAAAACACATGAAATGCTTGAGTGAATAGCCAGAGGAATCTTGTTTTAGGAGATGATATAATAAAGTGGGGAAAACAAGACTGAGTCTTCCTACCAGGTTGCATAGTGATTGAGAATCTTAAAATTCCCTCTGTCCCAAATTTTTTTGTTTGCCTTGCAGAGCTGTGGGTTTTTGTTTGTTTGTGTGTCTTCCTGTTGAATAACCCTGGTTTACTGTTTTAAAAAAGGAAAAATTAAACAAGGCTCCCTTCTGCCAGGACTGAAATTTTCAGGCTGGGGTATTGTATTTGTTGGCAGTAGACTGCTCTTCACAATAACCTATAATACATATGCGGCTATTGATAACCTTGTCTTTTTTTTCCTGACTTTCTCCTTTTCTTTCCTTCCCTTCTTCCTCTCTGCCTTCATCCTCTCTTTCCTTCTTCCTCCCAGGATCTTGGCCTGGCCCAGATTTCTGCCACCAACACAAAGACACCAGTTCCTTTGGGATCCCAGGCACATCAGATCTACAGGATGATGTGTGCAAAAGGCTATGCCCTGAAAGACTTTTCAGCTGTGTTCCAGTTTTTACGTGAGGAGGAAACCTTGTGAGCTGTCCTTTGTCAATGGACACAATAATAAACCACATTTTTTAATCCTTACAGCTCGTTTGTGAAGTATATGGGTTTAATTAAATACTGTGCATCCTGATCACATAAGACTAATCATCTTTGGTTGTCTAGATCACAACGAACTCCAGGATTTTTTCATCAGTTCTTGAAAAAGCAAGCCAGAGGAAGGGGTTGTTTGGCACTTAGCCAGACAGTGATTTCACTTTTTTTAAGAACCATCAATGGTTTTTTCATTAGATGCAATAAATAAATATTTTTTTTATTAAACACTTAATTGTTTGCATATAAAATAACTTACATTATGGCTGCAAACTTATGTGAATCTTGAATAGTATGGGAAAGTTATATAGTGATTTAATGATATATAGTGATCTATTAAAAATGAAAGTGAATACTTTATGGAAAAAGGGAAGATTTTTTTCAATGGAGAAACAGCTTGAGATGGATTTTTTTTTCCTTACACCTACTAGCCTTGGATTGATCAGTAGTGTATTTTTTCCTGGGGTTCAGGTTGCAGATTAAGTTTATAGACACATGTTACTAAGTGGAGAGCTGTTACAGCATGTTTATCTGATAGACTTAGTTAAAATAACGTAGTATGTGTGTCTCTCCTGTAAAACTCCATTATTGTATTTTGCTAACCCAGTTTTGTATTTTCTTGTATTCTGTCACACATTTTGAGAGATCAAGAACAGCACTTAGTAGAAGTTCCAAACAAAGTGTACATCTGCTTTAAGAAACTATTGCAGTAATATAAACCTTAAACCCCATTATTTTGAAAAGAAATAAAAATCTATACTGGTAAATACTTGCTGTATAACTATTTGCTTTTTATTTTGATGCACTCTTGAACACACACAATTAACTAAAAACATACTAAGTGGCCTTATATTTTAATTTGCTTGGTTTTCTACAGATTATCTTGCAAAAGTAGGCTTTTGTGATTGTGAAATGCATATAGTAATATATTTGTCTATGTATTACCTTAGCTATTCACTGTTTCTTGCAAAATAGAGGTGCAAACTTAGTTTTATGAATATAAGTACTCCTGATTTCACTAGATCTGCTTAAGTTCAGACTTATTTCTGGTCTCTAGGTCAATAATGCATTTACATTCCAGTTCTCGTTGTATGACGGATCCTTTTATATATGCACATTCAGGTAAGACAATTGTGTGGTTGAATTAGCTCAATTCAGTAATCTTCTGAGAACTTCTGAAAAGGTCAACAAGGCCAAGTGGAAGGTCTTGCACCTGGGTTAGGGCAATCCCAAGCACAGATACAGGCTGGGTGGAGAACGCATTGAAAGAAGCCCTGAGGAGAAGGACCTGGGGCTGTTGGTTGACGAGAAGCTCAACATGAGCCAGCAATGTGAGCTTGCAACCCAGAAAGCCAACCGTGTCCTGGGCTGCATCGAAAGAAGCATGGCCAGCACGGCAATGGAGGGGATTCTCTCCCTCTGCTCTGCTCTCGTGAGACCCCACCTGGAGCACTGTGTTCAGCTCTGGGGCCCCCAGCACAAGGAGGACATGGACCTGTAAGAGTTAGTCCAGAGGAGGGCCACAGGGATGATCAAGGGGCTGGAGCACCTGTCCTATGAAGACAGTTTGAGGGAGTTAGGGTTGTTCAGCCTGGAGAAGAGAAGGCTCTGGGGAGACCTTACAGCGGCCTTCCAGTACCTAAATGGGGCTACAGGAAAGCTGGGGAGGGACTCTTTATCTGGGAGTATAGGGAAAGGACAAGTGGTAGTGGCTTTAAACTAACAGAGGGTAGGTTTAGATTAGATATTTGGAAGAAATTCTTTACTCTGAGGGTGGCATAGCACCGGAACAGGCTGCTCAGAGAAGCTGTGGATTCCCCATCCCTGAAAGTGTGCAAGGCCAGGCTGGATGGGGCTTTGGGCAACCTGGTCTGGTGGGAGGTATCCCTGCCCATGGCAGGGGCGTTGGACGTTGGAACTGGATGATCTTTAAGGTCCCTTGATCTGTTCTCCTTTCAGTTTGGTTTGAAAACTGTATGACATTCTAGGTTATTCACAGTTTGGGGGTTCATTAATGTTATGTACGAGTCTTTGACTACTGGGAGCAATCTTACTTTTTAAAAATCATTCCCCTCTCATTTGATAAAACTACAGCTTCTGTAGGATTCCATTCATTCCTTGAAATTAGACACAAAGCTAACTGCAATAAAAACGATTAAAATTGTTCTACATGAGATGTGTAGTTCAAGCTTTGATTGCAACATCACATAGTATAACTTTTTTTTCCTATGGGACTCCTGCCTCACATAATACAAAGGATGGACCTAGTCTCATAATGAATTTGGGGTCACATAATGAAGGATGGTTTTGCTAGTAGGATCCTTGTTCATTGGGCAGGTTTAAAATGGATGAGGTAAGGAATGGTAGGAGAGAGAGGCCTGTTTAAGGTCGTCTCCTCTGTATTTGACTTGGAGAGCTGGCTGGCAGGAGGACTGCTGAGAGAGGCATCCTTCTAGTGTCCACCACAGCCTGAAGCCTCAGTTACCTCACACGTCTTTGCTGGTAACTCTGGGCTTGCAGAAAGCATAATCGTTTGCTTTTTGAATATGTTACATGCTCACATAAATGTTGGGAGCCATGAAGGAAAGGAATATGCTTCTTTGAAGCTTTTAGCTTCTGAAATCATAAAGTCTCTGCTAAGCATTTGGAAACTTCACGTTATGTTTGTCCCAAAGGCTTGCAGCTTAAGCTTCTTGAGGTTCATTTCTCCTTCCTCACAATCTCTGATCAAATTTTAAATTTCTACTCCAAAGCATAAGGTGCTCAAGTTGCCAGAATGCTGTTTTGGCAAACCAACAAAATGTTTCCTGGTCTGCTTCTTAGAGGAGGATTTGGGATGAAATTAAAAACAAAAACAAAAAAAAATACCAGGTTCAGGGCACGCAGCCAGCATGTAAAATTTTAGACCAAGCAGTTAGTTTGGCAAAGTTAGAAACAACTTTTAAAATAGGTCTTATTGTGGAAAGTGCCTTGAAAGCTTTAATAGCGTCCAATACCTGAAGCCAGTAATGCAATTTATAGTAGAATACACATTTTTTCCTAATTCTGCAGGGGAATATTGTATTACTGGGTACATATAATGGTGGTGGTATTCATGCTAGCTACATCTATTCTGCATGTACATGTGTACATAATGTATCTTTTGCTCTGCATGGGGTATACTTATGCTCTCTGGAAATTAAGCAAGGACTAAAACTATTGTCACTGACAGAAACAGGTGTTGAAAACAGCAATTTGTTGAGCTGAACAGAAAGACTGTGAAATTGGTTAAATTTCTACACTAATTACCTCCCAGAGCATGCACACAAATTAGGTGCAGCAAATTAACTGCATATTTTCTAAATGTCCCAAAGGGAATCTTGAGGTAACTTTCTAAATTAGTTTGAATGTTAAACACGCCCTCCCATCATGCTTAGTTTGGAAATTCACCTATCCCAAATACATTTATTGACTAACAGGGAAACACTGACAACCAATAAAAATAGTGATGGTCTAAAGAAAAGAAAAAAAAAAAGCAGTCTTCTCTCATTTATGATTCAGTGTAACCCATCTTAAGCAACTATTTTTGGTGGTCGTTTAACAGAGGAGGCCTTCTATTAAAACTGCTGAGTACTATGTTGCTTTAACTTTATTTATGGCTCTTACAAGCCTCAGGAGGAAGAGGAGGCATTCTGACCAAGTAAAATTATTGTACAGGGTATTCTGGCTCTGTTTTAATCAATGGGAATTTTGCCATTAACTACACAATACTGCCAAGATTTCACAGCATTTGTTGAATGACCACGTAATTCCAGTACAGATGTGGCCAAAATGCAGCTCTGGAATAGCTCAAGGGCATCCCTCAGGCAGGGATTGTGTCACACTGCTGGCATCGGGATTCTGAAAAGTTGGGGTGCTGTCTGTGAGAGGAAGGAGCCAGCAGGAGCCCCTGAAGTTGATACTGCAAGTCTCTGTCCCAGCCTTGTCCTACAATGGATGATGGAGCTGCTGAAGATGGGATAGCTGTTGTCACTTCCAGCCTGAGAAGAGAGCTACCCACCTTTTCAGCTGTTTAAATCTGACATCTCTTTGCCCAAAATAATCTTACTGAGTGATTTATGGGACAAAAAGACTGGGGCTGTCCCTAGAGCAAGAAGAGGAGGGCTACCATCAGAAAGGCTATTGTATTTATGCAACAGATGTCTTTCTGTGCTTTTAGTCCTCCATCTTGATTTGCAAGACCTTAACTCTCCAGGCCCAACTCAAAAGGTACTAACTTGCCTGGAGTGATACCTGTTGCTTTTGATTTCCCTTCATGTCATCCTTACTGTCTTCTCGTCTGTATAAAACAGATGTAATTCAATTTTGGTCAGGAAAAGCTGAGAACATTGTCTATCTTTAACAAGAGGAGACTGTCTAAAAAGTTGTAGAAACTTTATTACAATTTAGAAGTCTCCATTGTGTTTTTTTGGTGCACTGAAGCAACCTGTGGAGCTAGGGTCCTCAGCAGTGTTTTAGACTTATGGTTGGATAAGACCCTCTTAAAGTCAGGGGACTTTAAAAGGAGAAGGCTTTTTATTGACTTCAGTATCAAGCTCTTAGAACTTCCTGCAAGCCTTGCAAAATTGAAAAACTATACTTCAGTAGTGGGAGAAATTGAATTCAACATCTACAAATGAATAAGCACTGCTTTTGAAAAGCTCGAGCTTTCAATAGCAAAGATAATCTTTGACACTCTGTGCAATAGCATAACGGATGCATGGTCTTTAAAGGCTACTGATATTTTTAAAGATTTGTTGCTTTCTATATATGTTTGTCATAGACCATCCTGTCTGCTGGGACAGTTGCATTTTTTTTTCCAGTAAGAATGATAGCAACAGTTACAAAATTTTCTTAGGTGGACAGAGAATGAGTGTTTTTATGGTTGGTGTGTTCAGTAGATGTATGACATAGAATTAGGCATCCATATGGCAATGATTTTTTGTTGTTGTTGGTATTCATCATAGATTGTGAGCACTTGCAGTAAATTGAAACAGGTGGATAAACCTTTTTAAAGTAGTAAATGTCTCATTACAACAACTGTATGATAAAAAGCCATCTGGCTCTTTCTGCATTTACACCCAACTCTTCCTTTTGACCTTGACCCTGAGATGGGGTCTTGATTTTCATTTGAGGTCAGAGATAACTCAGGCTGTTTCTTCATTTAGCTTTGCTGTGCCTCCCATTAGTGCTGACAGTGTTCTGCTTGGTAAACTAAATGGTAGGTCTGGAAATAATAAATCTGCTGACATGTATTATGAATTTCACTGATTTCAAAATGACTTGGAATGCTCGACAAAACCAACATATACAAAAGCTTGCTCGTACCTGAAATGCAGCTACCCTGGAAAGCAAAGGAAATATTGTTACAATACATTTCAATCTTTAGAGTGTTTTTAGAAATGAAATGAATTGTGCTTTGAAAAAATTATATTGTTGAAATTCAAAGGAGAAACCAGACAAGTAAAACAAAAGAATAGCAATTTGGAAAATGATTAGGAAAGTAACTTAAAGAATGCTTTGTAAAATCTCTGAGCCGCATACTTTGGTCTTGCTGTCTTCTTCCAAATGATTTAACAATGTTAACCGGGCTGCTACCTCTGGTTGCAGGCATACCTGAGCCAACTGCACCTTGCTTACATATCTGCAGCTCTCTAGTCCCAGAGACTTCCCTGGGTAAATACTTAGACAGCTAGCCTGAACCTAGACAGGCTGCTTCCAGGACCTAAACGGGCTAGTCTGTGGCTAGCAATAGTAGGATTCCACTTATGTAGATTCCAGTATATTAACAGTAGGATTCCAGTGTATGTTTTTCCATGTCTGTAGAGGCTGTTAGCTTTCAATGACCAAGTTAATGTGTTGGATGTTGTTGCTGTTGTCTGTTTTACAGCATCATCTTGGCAGTCTGTGCCCCGTTTCTTCTTCCTCTGTTTGCACAATATCCAGGACAAGTCCCCTGCCCGATCATTTCATTGATGCTCAGTCTCCTGGAATTCACACCATGGCCTATTCAATGGCTTTCAGATCCCCAGCTTCCCACCATGTTCCTGATATATTCTGGATATCTTTAGAATCATAGAATATGTTCAAAGAATCATCTAGGAAAAGAGCTTCAGGATCATCAGGTCCAACCACCCACCTGACATACCGAGTCCCAGCACTAAACCATGTCTCTTAGTGCCGTTTCCTCACATACCATACTGGTATGTATTTGGCTAAGTATTCTAACCTTGCTCTTCTAGCCTGTGAGTAGCTATTTCCCTTTATATGTGTATACCTGTATCTGTACTATGCATGACAGGAGTTTGCTGATTTAAAATTTGTTGTATGTTATGGGTAACTGTGATGCGAATTGTTGGTGTAGTGTAATGGTGTCAGGCAGCCAGTCACTCCACAGTCCACAAAAAAGACTAACTGCAGTTACTCACTGGAGATGGAAGCTGGAGCTTCAGACAGGTGGATTTAAGACACGCTTGGATTCCTGTGCAGTCAGGTTTCAATACAAGCTCTACCTTGTTTGTGCCTATATACTGCATGGAACCAGGAGACTGTAGTATATCAGTTGTTTTTTTCCACCTGTAAAAAATAAAAAATAAAATAAAATAAAATAAAAATAAAATAAAATATTAAAATAAAATAAAAAATAAAACAATAAAATAAAATAAAATAAAATAAAATAAAATAAAATAAAATACGAACAACTTTCTGCAGAGAGTTTGGTACTGCTTTGAGGTTTGATGCAGACACCCAAACAAGGCCGCTACATTACCCCATCACTGCATTTGTCTGTGTTGGAGTCGCGTTTACTGTTAGGGCTCAAAAATAGCCAATGTATGGTCCCTGCCAGGAAAAGGGGAGAAAAACACTGCAAAACAAATGGTGTCCAGTAGGTCTTCAGCTCGCCCAGGAGCTAATACCACGCTGCACCTCCCATTGCTATGACACCTTTTATTCCTGCTTGTCCCTGGATACGGAACTGTTAGCTAATGCAGATGCAAATTGGGTCTGTGTTTAGTAAAAAGAGGAGAACGAGGCAGAGCCTTGTGGCTGTGTGACTTGCTAGGCCTATCAAGCAAAGGTGGTTCCTTGTAAAACTGATAAGGGAACCACAATCTGCTCCCTCCAGCACCAAGATCAAGATGGAGACGCTGAGCCCACAGATATCTTTAGATACTGCTACTGAGCTCCCAGGCAGCAGCATGCAGTTCCTGCCCTCCATCGCACCACCCAGCACTGAAGTTTGAGCAATAAACATCACACCAGCCTCTCCAAACTCTCCCTGGGGCCACTTGTGGCTATAGTTTTGGCAGCTTTGTCTGACTTGGCCCTCGCTGCCTGGAATCTACTTCTGCACTTCCTCCTTAAAATCCCCTTTTCAGCTCCGTGCCTGAGCTGACTGTGGGCCTTCAGTGTGTGTGCAAATAAGATGTTAGGTCTTACTTGCTTTCCATGTGCTCCCAGTAGTGCCAGAAAGCACATAATGAATGTGTCTCCCTTGTTTCTTCCAGACTTAATAAGTAAGCGGAGCTATAAACAGTAAGCCAAAAGGATGGGGATGGTAGGCATTTATGGGGTAATAGGAATTTGTTCATTGAACTGGTCGTTGTGCTACTTCATGACTGCGGCATCTCGGCTTTTTCTGCGAGCAGGAGTGATCTGTGTTTCTTTTCACATGAAGAGGAGCTAGAACTGGCTCTGTCCACAGAACTGTGGCTGTCATCTTGAAACAGACTCATTGTGTCCTTTACAGCGTAAGTGATAAATAGCCATTTTCATGTATTAAGTTGTGGCTGGTTTGCTTTTTTTTTTTTTTTTAAATCCATTTTCAATAACTCTCTGCTCTAATCTGTTTTCTACTTCCTTCTCCATCTAGGTAACAGCCCATATATTATTGGCTACATATAACATCTAAAATCACGTTCAGGAATCTATGAGAAACTAAAGTCTCGAGGTAACCCTGCCACGGTGCTGTTAATAACACATTGCAAACAAGAAAGTAGTAAGTGGAAATAATGCACTCATTTAGAAGTAATAAATCCTTTGATCTTTCTTTGAAGCAAGGGTATATGCTTAAACTACCAATTCAGGGACAACCAGATGCCCATAAAGAATGGTTCTTTGCTTTGATAGAAAATCGCTGAGGCCTGCCCAGCAGCTCTGGTCTGTAAACAGATTAGTTAAGTGCTCATCAGCTCTGATTTGCATAGGACAGTCTTTGCACACAAGCCCTACTTCCAGCATTAACGAGCTATTTACTTGCAGAAAAGCTACTGGGTTCCTTTTAGTTAGCAATCTCAGTCGAAAATTGCTTTGTGAGAAGGGGCAGGATCGTGATTTAGGAACAGTGCCTTTCCCTTGCAAAGATGTTAGCAGGCAAGTGGTGACTGATGGCCCGACGTGTTTTCTGAACATCTTTAATGTCGGAGTGTGGGAATTTCACAAATAGCTCATACCTGGACATTTAGAAAAAAGCGGATGAAAGCCACCAACAAGCAGAGGGAAGCCTGCTTCATCCTGGTTGATAAAGAGCATACATGGGGGGGGACTGCGAAGCAGACATCGGTGTCTGAGTGAGAAGGATCCCAGAGCTGAAGCGTTCACTGAAGAGGATTTCTCTGGGCTGTAAAATACTCATCACCTTAGAATAAAAATAAATTCCTCGTGGATGCTCACTGTTTTGTGTGCAGAAATTGTGTGCAGCCCCTGAATTTGGTAGTTACATCTTCCCTGTTTAAACTTCTTTTGATCCACACAATTACTTCTTTTTTTTTTTTCCTAATACAAGGGGAGGTCAGCCTTTCTTAGCCACAGACATAGCAGATGGTGAGATTCACCCTAGAGTATAGGAGACCTACAGTACTTCAGTGTCTTTTGCATTTTAAAGTGATTTACTTCTCAGTTGACTTCAGCCTGGCCAATGGTTTGACATTCTTCTGAATCAAGAAAGCAGCAAAAATGCAACTTTTCTTTTTTTTTTTTTCTGATGTGGATAAAGCCACCAAAAGGGATGGAAAATAACATGAAGTATTGCTGAAACTAGTGTGAGAGCAAACCTGCTGCAGCTGGAGGCCTTAAAAATTATAGGCTAGATTCTTTCTGCGTTAAGGATCCCACAAACTTTGGGGTGACAGGTATATAGTTAGGGGTAGAACATAGGTATGTGTGTTTTAAAGACAATACCAGTGTTGGACACAGGAAAGTTAATTGTGCAGTTGTCTTACCCTAGTGGCACTGAAAAATGTTATGAGTGTTTCTTCACTGCTTACACTCTTTCCATTTTGTGACCCCTTTTGCTTGAAAAGTAAACATAGGTTAGTATCTTTGTGCCTGAAAAAATAGGGTGGAAGACAGGACTGAGGAAAATACATATCATTCTCTCAGGCAGGCTAAATATAGTTATAAACTCTTCCCTGAAAATCCCTGTTCGGTTTTCATCTATTTATTTCACCAGCCAGATGCTAGTTTTTCACTTAGGCTATGATAAGAACATTACCCAAACACTTCCACAAAAAATCTACATTATTACAGGGCACTCTGCGTTATTCCATCAGCCGTCTGCCTTTGAAGGCTTGTGTTCAGCCCCTTGGTTTTATAGTGCCAAGATTCAAGTATGGGATTGCTAGAGGAAATTAATTACTAGTAAATTTAGAACAAAGGAGAGAACCTGCAATTTCACAGCATGTAAAACACCTTTTGGAATTCTTTGCTCTCTTCTTGGAGACCAGTGTGTCAAATTCTTGGAATTATTTTAAAAGGCTTGGTAAAATATGTAGCTATCCAGCAAGCTGTAATAAAATCTTACGTTTAAGGATATAAATAGCAGGCAGAGATTTATTTTATCTCTAGCCCCTTTAGACCATGTCTACTCAACATGCATTGCAAAGCACCGGAGGGCTTGCTTTTCTGGTGCTCTGGGTGCTGAGTATGGCTAAGGGCAAGAAGTGGAACCTGGAGGAACAAAGCTGTGAACCAGGGTGGGAAATCCTCCATTGTGCTGCTCTGCCCATGAGCTCTACAGCTACTGCCACCTTCCTTTTCAGTGCAACTCCCACCAACCTCCGGAGTCCAACCAAGGGCAGCAGTGGGTTCAGCAACCTGCCTGGCTTCACACATCCCACGTGTCCAACAGTACCCAAATACCCGCATCTTTCTGAGCTTTCTGGAGTCCTCTTCTGTCTTCAGCCACTTCTTAGGTGTCTGTATCTGCTCATACTGCTTCAAGTCACCTCCAAGGTGGACAAAGATGCCTCTTCAATATAGTCTACATGAGCCATCCCTTTTTTTGTGTCTCTTACTGCTGGTTCTCATTTCTCCCTCTCTGACAGACTTTGCTGGTTGCCTCTAGATCTCAGTCTGTAAAAATAATGATAATAATCTCTCAGTTGCCTCCTCCCACAGTCGGTGTGCAACATGGTCTTCTTCTGGCTTCTTCCATCACACCTAAATGTGCACGTCCGTGATCCACAAAGACGTGCCACTATCATCCCTAAAAGCAGCATATGATTCTGCCACAACCAATGTTTTTATTTTCCTTTCCTTTTCCTTGTTACCCAGCATGTTTTTTCTCCCTCAGCTCTTCTGCTCCATTTGAACTGCACTCCCATTTTCTTGTACTTTTGCAACCTCTACTACTCACACAGCTGTTACGCATGCTGTGTAGTCAGTTTGAAGAGCAGCAATATACTATATATAAGGCATTGACGAGGCTGGATTTTATGTTGCCACATTCACTCTTGTTTTCACATCTTGTGCCTTGCTCCAGCTCCCTGAATTGGCTTTTTGACTAAATGAGCATCAACTGTCCTCTCTCTTCTCATTCAAAACCAGCTGCATTGATATCAGCCTCTAAGGCTACGTCTAAACCAGCGATCCAGTCCGGAGCATGAACCTGCTTTACAGTCTATTTTTTGACCTTACCTATTTACCATACTTAGATTCACATTGCAGAGTGATCCCAGAGTGCAGGAGTGGGTTTTCCATCAGATGAAGCAAAGCTGCAGGATCATGTTCCAGGTCTGTCTCGTGTACCCTGACTTGCTCATGGGCCTTCTGATCACAGGCCCAGCCTGCAGCTGGTCTGGAGAAAACTCCAGATGTAAAATACACAGAGTGTGGACACCAGCTCCTCAAAACCAACTGTTTAGCTTTCCAGACTTGTACCTATTCTGCTGGTGATGTTGACATTTCTTGAATGTCCATTCAGAGGAGCTGATTTTTCTCTGCCATGGGAAACGTCTATTTGTTGTAACATCTGAAATCTGTCTGTGTCACATCAGAGGAGTGTGAGATTACAAGCCATAGCCTTCCAGCAGTGTGGGGCTGATCTTCTTACCATGCTGGTTTTGTATCCAAGCACGCTCATAGACTTCTATGGGGATTCTCCTTATAACATCCAAAGTGAGATCCAAACTGAAATGTATCTTCTGCTTGGTGAAATGTCATGCTCATGACCATATTCTGCATATTGTAAATTCTCTGATACTGGCCTTAATATAAATCAGTTACTTTTCTAATACAAGTTGCAGCACTCAGCTAGCTTTGTATTTTAATGGAGATAACCAGGTTATTATTGTGGAAACAAGATATAGTAATTATTTAAAATCTGTTCTCTGCGGGGGCTTGTTTTTATGACTCTGGATTTTTAAAGACTTCAAAATACATTCACATTCATGAAAAATGTATTGTAACAACATAATGGCTGGCAATCCTGCTAGTTGCAAAGAATTCCTTTGATGGTGAGCTACAAAGTCTTCAGCAGCCCTGGTAGGGATACAGGGCTTCCAACCCATTAGTGTCCCCTTCATTTTATTTATTCATTTTATTTGAAAGCTTCCCTTCCCAAAACCCACAAAGGAAGAATAGAAAACAATCATTATTGTAGAGGTGACTTTTCCACTTCCTTCTCTCTCATGTAGTTGTTAACAGTAATTTACAGATGCTCAGTTACGTTGAGAAGGCTGTGATCTTTCTACCTAAAGTAATAAAAATCAGTGTGTAGGTCTTACTAATTTACTGCATGCCATAAAGGCTAACAAATTGTACTGTACTAAAAGAATATTGCCAAAGTATTTGCTAAAAGCATATGATATTGAAAGAAAATCCACTTCTCATGGACTTTCTTATCTCTGTGGGAAAAAATGTCATAACATTAGGCATATTAATCAGCTGTGTTTTAAGGCAGACCTGAGAAGTACTGTGTTTTTATGAATACGAAGTCAAAAAACTGCTATGGGTGTATTTGAAACATGCATACCTCTTTCCTTCTTCGACTTGGGTTGTGCCACTTGGGCATGATTCTACCTTAAGCAACTCAAAAAATCTGAGTGCTTCTGGAGTTAATGGAAATTTTTCCATTTATTTTGGTAGGACATAACTTTTTCTCACGTGTATCTAATTGTTTGGGTGCAATTCAGATTGGAATAAGGCTCTTCAGTTTACAAAATCTATCAGGAATTTTATAAAAATCTGATCAGATAATGAAAATTAATAATTTTTGCAAGAAATAGTTAACATGAAGGGTGGACTTGACTTCTGAATTGTATTACTGTACGACTCAAAATGTCCCAAAAATGAAAAAAAAAAAAAAAAACCTGTCTCAAATTGTCTCAACTTGAAAGTTGAGTGAAGATCTGTACATTTGTTGATGAAATAATGGACAAATATTAAATAACTAGAAGTCAGAAACTTCAGGATCACAATCAGGAAGCTACCCTATTCAACCTTTCCACATATGAAGAGGCAAACAAGAAGAACCTGTTGTTGGCTTTTGCAGATATCGCTGTGCTGAGCATCGTTCTGTCATCCCTTATGGCCTCAGGCATGTGGAAGAACTCTCAGTGAGATCCTGAAGGTGGAAGAGAAGTCCCTGCTTGCCACCATTATGTATCTACTGCATGTCCTTTCAGGCGGCGTTCTGTGCTGTCAATAGCCATATTACAGGTGGGTTCAGTAGCATTTTGGTCATATGTCTTGCCTATAGATGAAAAGCAGATGAACTTAAATATTCTAATGTGCCAATAAAAGATCCCCTTTTCGTGTCCAACGACCGGCGCTGTTGCTGAATGTCACATATGGCTATTGAAGCTAGGCTGTGGCTTGGTCTAAAAATGACAGGGTGAAAATGCTGTAACATTTTGTATGTGGTATATATTTATTTTTCAGTTTCTCAAAGCATGTCTCCCCAAGCCCAGCTTGTGTCTCCAAGGATTTTTTTGGTTTTCCACAATAACAAAGTGGGGAAGATGTTTTACTCCAAATGGAAGATGTTGCCTGCTATTTTCCTAACCCAAAAGCACATGTTGACATAATTCCCAAAAGCAGAGCTTCTCTGGGGAGGGACAGGGGTTAGAGCCCTGGTTGTTCTCAGCATGTTCTCAACCAAGGCGTTTTCCACAGATACCCAGGCACACCTAGGTCTGTGGGAAGAGATGTCTTCATGCTGCTCTACCCTGTGGCAAGGTCAGAAACCCACGGCTTCAATGCAGCATTCTGCCTACACAACTGCACAGGTCCCCAAGTCCTCTGTGAAAGACTAAACCATCACTTCTAAAAGAACGCTTTCTTGTTCTATTCATGCTTTAACCAGAACCAGGAAAAAAAAAAAAAAGTCAGGTTCTAGTTGAAAGATCTGTGCTGGTGCCCAAACAGGCTGCATAAAAGCAGCCACAGTGAATGTAGCTAGGGCTCTAAGTTGGAAAAATCACCCTAGCATGCTTTTTTTTTTTTTTTTTTTTTTTTTTTTTTTTTTACTGTGGGAAATGGCTTATGTCTGAATCTGTACCGGGTGCTACAAATTTGTCTGTCTGTATCTGTTTCCCCTGATAGCATAGCCCAGTGAGCAGTGATAGTCATAATCAAGGTGAAATGCAAACCTCACCATGCCACCCTGAATGTAGTGGCAGTGTCCTGCCTGGAGGCTTTTCTGATAATGGGCAGAAGAATGTACTTCAAATTCAACTGGAAATAATTTCATTTGCTGTAAGTTGTTGAAGTACAATGATTTTGTGCTTGGCAGCCTAAACTTCCCATTGATCTAGGCTGAACTACTATTCCTAATTTGAGATAACAAATAGCAAGCTGATCATAAACAAATAATGAACAGAAAGAAAATTTGAATTGACTGGATAGGCTATTTGCTGTGAAATATTCACTCAACTCTATAAATAACGTTTGGTTTCTATCCAGAGGAGGAATGATTTACTTCACTGAACAGGTGAAATAGAATAAATAACAAGACCCTAATACACTGAACCAAATGAGAAAATAAAAACTGAGATAGATGTGACCTTTGGAGAAATGTTCAATTTTGTTTGTCACTGCTTGAAAGTAATACAATGTACCTAACAGGAGGTAAGAGCCAGGCAGCAGAAATGTCACTGTTTTCTGTTATCACCTTAATGTGGAATGCAAGTTTTTTAACAGGCCCAATACATTTTAACAGATTGCTTGTTTTCTTTGAGCATTCATAGAGCTTTTCTATGTGGGATCATGAATGGGTGTATTCCCCAACCCCTGCTTTGCAGCTCATCACTGTCACACATGACTTCAGTGTAGCTGTAATGTGTGAATATGTCTACAGCATTCCTGAGCCTTTAGTGTGCTGATGAGCTGGCCCTATACTTTGCTTGTTTCTTCTGATTTAGATCAAAAGGGTGACTTGCACATGGGTGAGCCCCTTGCAATGTACCTGAGGTGCTTCTGAAACAGTCCAGGTGACAAATCTCATTGTTATTGCACTGTCAGTCTGCATGTTCAATACGCAGAAATTTTCTAGTGTCATTACCCACAGACCTTATACCATCCCAAATCAAGTCTCGTTTTCATAGAGACCCTCCCCAAAAGAGCTGCTTGCTACCTTACGTTCCTTCCTCAGTTACTATATCCCTTTAAGGATGGAGCATGCTGTGTATTGACATGCAAAACCAAGCTCCGAAGTGACCTGCTGTGTCCGACAACTTCTATATCAAGTGGCTTTTAAATTAGAGTTAACCTGAGATTTCAGCCAGACTGCTCATTTGCACATCAATATCCTCACGCTCCTCTTTAGCACTGGTGATGTTTCGGTGTTACTTTTAGGATAAGGTGGCTAGCTTTGATATTTAGAGAGATGCGCACATTAGAAAGCTGGATGTGATCCTGGAAAAAGTTTCAGGAGGGTTTTGGCCAGCTGTGCTGGGCATGTATTAATGATTCTGGTAAAAACAACAACCTGGAAAGTGTTCTTCACATGCATGCACTGTCACAGGCAAAGAAGTGCTTTGGACAGCCTTAGTGTGACAGATTACAGCAGCAGAAGCATAACTTCACTGCTGGAGCATCACCTACACTGGAGCTTCTGCCAGCACCACTACATCGGCCAAAGGCACCTCTGTCCCCAGCCCGTCTGTCCCAGCAGAATCCTGCTGTACAGGTATGGCCTCGGTGTGTGGAAAGCACACCTAAAGGGCAATGCTCAGGAAGGACAAGTCAGCTGGGTTTCCAAAGAGGAAGTTAAGAGCGATCTGGTTATGATGGGGAGACCTGCCCAAGGAGAAAATGTCCAAGACTGGCAGGCCCTCCAGCCCAGCAGAGGGGCGAGCTACAATCCCCTCCAGTCCAGTGCAACACAAAGGAATTCAAGTGAGGTAAATAAAATTGTTCGATGGCAGCGACAGTAATCGATCATCAAACAGTTCATGAGGAAAAGTGATAAATTCATCCTTGTGAAGGCTTTTAACAACCTATTCTAGATCAGTCACCTAGCTACTGGGTTTCAAAGTCAGGATCACTACATGCTGTGCGACAGCATCCCTGGGTCTGTGTCTTCTTTGTATTCTGTATTAAACAGGGGCTCTGGCCTTGTAAAGATGCAATAATTACTGTTCAATAAATTTGTCCTTTAGGATTTGGGCGCTGCCTTTTTTTTTTCTTTTTTCTTTTTTTTCCTTTTTTCTTTTTTCTTTTTTCTTCCTTTTTTTTTTACTAATGATTTGTAGTACTGACACCCAATGATAGCTAGATGTGAGATGCAGGTGCGTTCCTGATGGATTTTGGCATTTACTACTATGTCATAGCAATAAAAGCTATTTCTGGGTCTATCTTCTCGGTGGTGTCAAGAGCTGAAGTTCTTCCTGACATGAATTATATTCTCAGCCGTGTCTCCAGCTCTTCCTTCCTCCCTGTTTAGACTCAGCCATGCTTGTAGAATTGATTGGACAAGAAATTTTTTAAAATTCAAAGTTTACACCTCAGAAATCTGACAGTTCATATAAATGCTGTGATTTATTTCCTGTGTGAATGACTGTTCATGTAGCTGCAGGGACACAATTCATGCAAAGTAGTTCCGTTTGAATTGTGGTCTTGTGTAAGAATAAAAAAACACCACATTGGGTCTGACTATAGCTCTGCCTCCTGTCATGGACAGCAGTAAGTGATGGATGTGGAGAGAAGGGTGTGACAACAAGGAAAGCACAGTGTGGTATTTTCCCAGTCTGCTTTCATGAACTCTTGGTGTTTTGTACACATTTTTCTAGTTTTCTATGGACCTGATCCTGTGAGATGAGGGCACTCAGCACCTCTCACAAGGTGCTCTTTATTTCATGAAAGAAGTATTAATCTGTTCTGGTCCCTGACATTTGAGCTGAAAGCTGCATAAGAAGTTGTGCCTCGTGGGCAACCACTGAGTTGGGATGGACTTCCCTTGGGGACAAAAGTGGTCATGTAAGTTTTAGGGAGGTAAACATGCGTATTGCTACTTCACTTTTTGCTGTCAGGGAAACTTCTTGTTCTTATCCCACTTGTGTTATATGTACAGAAATAATCTCTTCAGACTCTGGAAATGTTACATTTCCTTTTAAAAGCCCGGGGGGGAGCTCAAGCACACACACACAATCAATGCTTGTATTCTACTGATCTCAATTTCCAGACTGTTTCCAGATTTTAAACAGCTTCTTGTTCCGTTTTCTTCTTGTACCTCCTAAGCAAGGAATGACCAAAATTTAAAATATTAAAATTTTAAATTTTAAAAAACAGAATAAATTAACCTTTAAAAACAGAAAGAAAGGTTCTGATATTCAAATAATATCTTGACACTGCCAAAGCACTAGTGGAGCTGTACCTGTTTTATGAACCCTAGTATTGCCAGTTCAGGGCCTTACCCTCAATGAGGAACCGTTCCCAACCACTGGACAGACATCCTTTGAGCATGGAAATGTATGTCACAATGTCTTCCTATTTAATTGCTCTGATTTTATTTAGATAGGAGATTAGGGCATTGGGAAATACCTTCAAAGCAAA
Source organism: Anser cygnoides (assembly GCF_040182565.1). Lineage (NCBI taxonomy): Eukaryota > Metazoa > Chordata > Aves > Anseriformes > Anatidae > Anser > Anser cygnoides. Next base: position 36,268,373 of record NC_089874.1, on the reverse strand, counting down.
CAGAAAAGATTTGCTGTGGGATAGGTGGGAAGCTGTTTTCTCACTGGGATCTTCAAAAAGCAAAGATTTGTAAAGCTTTCAAGATGACTGGGGACAGGACTAACTTCTTGTTAAATCAGATAGGGACCTAATTAGAGATTTATGAAAGCAACAAAGCACCCTGCAGCAGGCAGTTTCCCTGCTGGGAGAAAACTCACTGAAACATGAGGATAAGGCTAATAGCAGCTACTAAGAAGAAAGAAAAAACATGTCCCTTTTAACTGTTTTAAACCCTCGAGCAATTGGGCATCGCTGTTCAGGGTTTAGAGGAGATAGCCTAACTTGCCCGACAAGAAGACAGGAGACACAAATCTGTCGCCAGAGGCTATGGCGAAGGGTTGAAAAAAAAAGTCTGAGGTGGTCAGCAGATGAGCAGATATCTCCCCTGCAAGTAGAGGGATGAATTAGCCTTACAGTTGCTAAACTCAGGATAACAAATCTGCATAAAGACTTGCTTCCTCATCGGGAAAATAACCTTTGAATGGATCTCTGGAGCAGGAGAAAGAGATCAAGGAAAATGTGTCAATTTGGGCTAATAAAGGAAGCAGAAGGGCCATAAATAGAGCAAATATGCATCCCTAGGCAGCAGCCACCTTTTTTTCTTTCAGCAATTGACAGTGGCCCTCAAGGTGTTGTTACACATGATGGGTTCTTAGACTTGATACTGCATTTTTTTCTTATTAACATTTGCATAATATATGACCCTTTGCTTTTGTGTATGAAACAATCTTGGGATAGAAATGTGAACGCATGGTGGGAAATCATTCACACTCCATCTGTTTTGGTTCATTCAGATTCTAAATATATATTTTTATGAACACATTTTCCAAATTGAATGCAAAGCCAAACCTGAAATTTTGATTTTGCATTTCCTTTTTCTATTGCAACCAGTGGAGGCCAAAGTCTGGAAAGTGAGAAAGCTTCAGGGCTAAAATCCAAACAGTTTCACTTAGAAACATTCTCTCATTGAAGCAGACATTCATAGCTCAGGAACAACATTGCTGTGTTCAGCACAAGTTAGGCAGTCTGGCACAGTGGACCTTCTTTTGCACTTTCTGAGTGCAAAAATGTTAGTCATTGTTTGCTTGGATAAAATCGTGACCATTTTAATGCTTTGCAGCACCAAAAATAATATCCTGAAAGTTTCTATGATGGTAAATAGTAAAAAATGAAAATTACTGGAGTCATTTGACACTAAATTCACTTACTTAGCACCAAAAAGGTGATAGAGCTCATGTTTTATGTGATATCATTTTAAATGAAAACAAAACTTCCATTATTCTCTCTAATAAATGTTGAATACTTTGGTAATGCTTGCCTGCTTAAGTAATATATGCATGCTCTGCTAGTTTAATTTTCATAAATATGATTGATTCAAACGTTGACTTTACTGCCACAACTTTTATATCCTCGTCTAATCAAACTACATGTTTATTATTTCAATTTTACATATTTTAGTAATTGGATTGTGTACCTTAATGGTACAATAAGGTTTTGCATTGTTTACCAAAGAAAAAGCTGACTTGATTCTGTTTCTCCTATTTTAGTGCTGTATTCATTTTTTTTTCTGAGCCAAGTTAAGCTCTTCTGAAATTACTTTACAGGAAAAATATACAATCAATTTGAAGGGAATTAAATGAGACTAAATTCATTAGCTCTCAGGTTCCAGCATTATTCCTGCTTCTCGCTTGGGTCTCTTCCTCTGCAGCTGCCTTAGCCTGATATTGTGGTCATAGCCTTCCAGTTTCATCAAGTGGACCTGATTCCTTTATTATCCTCATGGTCATCTACTAGGAAAATGAAAATGGCTGAGTTCAAAATTTGCCGAAAATGTTCAGATTTGTTTGTTCCTTCCACTTTCTTATCAGAGATATGATCCACAAAAATAACTCATTGTTTTCTTTTACTTCACTTTCCAGCTAAAATATTCAAATAGAATTTGCAATTTAGAGTGCCATATTCAAGATCTCTAGCGAAAATTAGAGGTATATCTAGTTCGACATACCAAAAATGAGACTTCCCACTTTGCTAGTCAGTCTTGGAAGACTTAGCCTTCAGGTCTAGCCAATGTAGCTCTTGTTGTTTGAAACATATTTTGGCCTTGTTTGCTGGTCTCCTTATCTGCCCTTATGACAGTTCTCTTTTTTGCTTTTTGTAATAATTCAGTGATAGTACTTGTATTCACATATACTATAAATATTCTATGGATTGTTTTTCATCTCTGCATATTTTTTCAAAGACTGGTAATTAAAAAATACTAAGGACCTAAGTCAAAGTTTCATCACAATGCCTAAAGAGTTCTTTAGAGTTCATCAAAATATGCATGGTGATTGAGGAAATTATTTTTGCAGATGCACTCTATGAAGACAGTCTCAGTGAATTGCCAGGGTTATTGGATGAGTCTAGGATTTCTGGGGAGAGAGATAATTCAGGTACCATATGAAATGTATACTCTTTTTGTTCATGCTTTATATTACCAGAGGGGCTGTTGTGCTTATTTTTAAAGTAGATGATGTGATCAATATGTGAATTAATGTAATTTATTGATTAAACTTTATTTGCTAACAGCTTGACTTTTATGCCTCAGTGGTATTGTGTTTTAAGCAAGTTTCTTTCTGGGATTTTTATAAACAAGATAACTGAAAGTAGATCTGGCAGGTTGACTGCGGTCTGGCAAGAAGAAAAGGTAGATTGGGTGGCAAGCATTTTTTCTCTGATACTCTTTCCCACTTTGGCACTCCTTCTTACACTTTCCAGTGTAGGCATATCATATCTTACAGCTTAGAGGGTATTTGTGGCCAAGGAGGTCTTGAGCAGAAGGGCTCTGTGGAATGCACTGGCGCTGCTGAACTGGCATCCATGATTTAGTAGGTGGCAATCTTTCTTTGGAGTCGGAATTGAACTGCCGACCTAGCCTGGAGTTTAAGAGACCGTGCCAATGGAGCTACTGTGTTTGGGGTGAAATTTAAAACCAAGGTCCTGTCTGTCTGTGGTCATTAAAGACTTCTGGCATACATCCTCTCCTAAACTGCTATATGGTATTGCATTAAGTGTTGTATTTCAGAAGTGGATTAAGAGATCCCTTTGTATGCTTTCTAGAGCACTTTAGGATCTTTTGGGATGAAAACATACTATATAAATGTAAGTTCCTATAATAATAAAATGAAATCACTCTCTTCTTCACTTTTCAAACAGGAGCACATCACCTTTACAAAGAAAAAAAACAGCTTGAGTTTTTTCAGCATGTAAACTCAGAAGATGGTGACCAGATGTGGGTCAAGATCAGCTTTAAATCAGGGTTTGGGTTTCAAGTTAAAGGCTGAACCTTGGCTGAGGTTCACATTGTAGTTTAATGGTATAGAAATCACCTAAGGTTGTCCAATAAGATTTCATCTCGATGTTGTGAAAAATTCATGAAATCACCTGTTCTCCTGAGATTCTCATATTTGCCCATATGAGAATTCTCATCGAGATTCTCATCTTCAAAGAGGATTCTTCTCCCCAGGTTGTGAAAGACAAAAGCCTTTGAATGAGACTTAACACTAAGATCTGGATGGAAGGGGTTCATGGCCAGTAGTCTCACTCGGGCTCGGTTCTAACACCAGACATAGAAATAGGTTTGGAATTAAAAACAGAGGAAAGTGCTATAGAATATCATGTAGCTTTACTGCTCTCTATTTAGCATAACTCTCCAAGTCTTCACTGGCCATTTCTAAGAGCCACTTGGTAAGCAAAACTGTGTAGGTGCTTAGACAGCGCTTAGGCTTAGATCTAAACTATCCACGCATCATTTAAAAATATTCACAGCTAGCACTTTGGAAACACATTGAAGCACATGCCTTCAACCCATCACTTTCTAACTCTGCAATAATCCATTTTGCTGAGCACTTAACTTGTCTTTGCACAGGTCAGCACATTTCTGTCACACGGGCTGGCAGTACTTGTCTGGGCAATATAGTACTGGATCGACATTATCTGTAATCACGGCATGAAACAGCCTGTGCTTCAAGCTTGTCCTTGCCTCATCTCCTCCATTTACTGTAGGATCTGTGGCATAGAAATTGAAGTTTGGGGACAGAATGAAAGTACTTGCTAACTGGCAATTGCCAGACAGAGATTTCATAGGTAAGCATGTCAAAGAAAATTTCCCTCCAGCAGTTAAAGAGCGTGTGGTGTAAAAGGCTAATTTGAGGGTAAATCAGACAGCTGTATCATAGTCTACATTAGTGCTGAGAAAATATTTGGCTATTTGGAAATGTAGTTGACTAGTAAATCATGAGTTACAGTGATCAAATCAGGTAGAAATACTTTCCAACTAAATAATGTGGTATGAAATCAGAAAGCTTATGCATATAAAAAGATGAAGGTGTCAATTCTGCTATCAGTTTTACTCGCTTAGGTAGGGCTGGCTGGAAAACAGGAATTCTGGTTTTGGGAAAACAACAACAAAAAGAAAACAACCACAAAACTAATGCTTGGCATTTGCTTTTGTCTTACATTGGAGTGAAGCCTCAAGTTCAATCCACTTTACAAGGAAAAAAAATCAGCTAAGAAGATCCAACATTTCAATTTTGAGGCAAACCTGGCAAGTGTGGGTGTTCAGGAAGTTAAACCTGTATGTTCACAAATTATTCTGTTCCCTCTCACTGGCCATTCCCATTCTGGAGCCCCCAGTCTTTGTAATATTTATGTAAATGACATATTCTCACAAAACATTCTGATGGATATATCTGCATTTTTACCACTAAAAACAACCTAAAAAACTATTTACCTGATCTTACTTTCATTTCCATAAATAGGTGAGCATGTGTGAAAATATGTTACTGTTTGGACAATATTCTGTAGGAAAAACTGGCTGTAATAAACCAAAAACTATATAGCTCATTAAATATGCAGCCTAATCTGTGTCTGTATTCTGACAAAATCATGAACCCACTGAAGACAGTAAAAATCATCCTGAATGATATATTGCACTCTTGGTAGAATGTTAATTTCAGTTTCTGTTAAAGCTTTCAATATTGTGTCCTGTGTTTATATGGGTATAACCCTGGAATATTTGCATGAATTTTCCTGTGTCTCTGGAGCCTTTGTCTCAGAGTGTTTGGGCTGAGAACATCACAGGACTAGGACCAGGAACATCAAAATATATGCATGTACTTTAAGTTGTTCCAGCAAAGGAAACCCGCTTTCATTGAAGTACTGTAAGTTGATCTAAGTGAGTTTTCTGATGTAAGGAACTTTATCACTTTGATCCCCATGAAGAATACATCTGAGTCAGACAGAGTCAGAAAAACATGTAAATCTGACACTACAATAGGAACATTTGTTTAAAATGAGTAACACATCTTGATAGCCTTTTTGATAGCTAAAATAAACTTTATGCAGTACAGTCTTGAGAGCCTGTTGAAAAATGAATGGATAAAACATGTTTTAGCTCAAGAGTCAGCTGTTCAGTCACATTGCTTCTTTCTTTTTGATTCAATATAATAAAAAGTTAAATCCTCTGAAGAGTCATTGTAACAAACTGACTGGGTCTGTTATGGTAGAGCACATATTATCATAAAGAACCAGCTTCGCACAGATAATTGTCATGGCAATAGAAACTGAAGCAGAGACACAGATGCTCGTTGTGTTCTGCTAGCCCTGCCAATGGTTGTTTGGATGTCTGCAATCAAACTGAAAGATGAGAGTTTGTGCAGAGTTTTTTCCTACTAGGGTTTATGCAAACAATTAAAAATATATACTATCAAATAAAGCTTATACTTCTTCTTTCCATCTATACTTTCTATGACTACATTAAAAACAAGTCCCTGGAAACTGCAGATTTTAATAATAAAACCTGATAGTCAGGAATATGTTTAGCATATTTATTTCAGAATATTTAAATGCCCATCAGGCTATCAGAGTTCCTTACAAGAATACAAAATGGGAAGTTTAATGCACTCCTGATGGTCATCACAGCTACATGGCTCTCAGTGCGAGACATCTGCAGCCAATTCCCCCTCAGGCTGCCAGCTGATATATTATCAATTAGCCAGCAGACTGACCAAACACATCTGTGCTGCATTTCGCCTGAAGATTGCTGATTCACATTGCCTGGTACTCTCAAAGAGTGATGACTAAGTGCATTAGAAATAGCAAGATGGTAGTCCAGCAAATGCAGAGAAAACAGCTCCCTGTAGTGGAAAACTCCAGTCTTTTAACTGCTCTATGCATGGCTATGTTTATGATCTTTTATGTTGAATTTCCCATGCTGTGAATACAAGTGTTCTTCCAGTAGCACTGTCAGAAAGCTGCAGTCTCAATTCTTACACAGGAGTAATTCAGAGAAACCTAATATGTAAATACATTTGAGATGGTAAGGAATTAAGGGATGATGGTTTTTAGAATAATCTGCGTTAATCATTTGTGAAATAACGCAGTGAACTGAGTTAGTTCAATAGCTCACATTTAATAAAGGGATGAGACTGGAATGAAAACTGGCTGATGGAGAATGTAAAATCTTGAGTTAGAAATGCCCATTTGTTCAGAAGGCTGTGAGGGAACAATTCTATGAATGTAGGTAACAATACTAAGTGATTATTTTGACTGAATGGTATATGAACCTTGCTACGTACCGTAATTTGTGATTTCTCACAGGGAATGTGATGCTGACACAGAAAGAAACAGCAACTGAGGTGAGTGGCTGGCTGACAAACCAATTTAAAATGATGATAAGCGCAGCAATGATGAGAGGATGTGCAGGGGTGAGACTTCCCCACATCTTAACTCCAGAAACATTGATTAATGAATTCATTGTAAGCCCCTTGATTTTGCAAAAGCTCTGGATGAGATGAAGTATGAGCAGATGAGTAACAGAAGAGGGCAGTGAAATAAGACAGTAGAGAGACTAATCTTTCAGCTGAGATGGGAAGGCTTTGTGGAAGGACTAATTTCAAGTCAAAGCTATGAATAATAGAGATTATTTCTGTAAAGAGAACATTAGTTTTAAGTCTACAGGGACAATTTCTAATAATAACACAGGAAGAAAACTAACAGAAAACATCCTGATTTCTTTTTGAAGACATGGAATCAAAACCATCAACGGGCAAGATGCTGATAGAATTGTATCTTTCACAATATGGATTTTCTTTTTGGCCCAAAGTAAAAAAAAATAAAATAAAAAAAAAATCAGAAAAACATGTTCTATTGATCTGTCCATCTCTTATGTACAGTATTTAATTTAAGTGTAGTTCTAACTTTTTTTTTTTTGGTGGAATTCAGGTTTTTCAAGTCCTTGGTCAGCACAATCACCACTCTGCTTTCTCCAGACAGGAGCAGGGGTATACAGGAAGGATTAAACACCAATGTGTGAGTGGGGACATCACTTGATACTTGGGTCAAGAAGAGACTTGTTTTGTGCACGACCCGTCTGCCTGTGTTTATGTTAGGTGTATCTGAAAGGTTTTGCTTGGCAATGTCCCTCGGGTTGTGCATGCGCGTGCGCACAGCTCTGTGTGTATTTGCACAAACGTGTGTGCTTGGGGATCTCATTTTCAGATCTGATCGGGCTGATCATGGATCCTGTCTCTACTTTACATTGCTTTGTGACAAAAACGGCACCCTGACCAAAATCTTTCAGAGCAGAAAGGCAAATGTCCCAGGTGACCACAGCTGAAGCAGCCGGGATACACACAGATGCAGGATGTTACCCATCTGGGGCAGCTTGCTGTCAGAAATTTAAACGCCAATAGGGTTAGAGGAGAATTTCAAGGATTGTATTAATGGACTTGAATGCCCCTGTCCTGCCAAGTCCTTTATGGGTCCGTAACAGGGCACGCCGCTCCTTTTGCTCTCTGTAGCCTGCCAGACGGACTGGGGCGGCAGCAGAGGCTGGTGGCTGTCCGTGCTCTTTAATTGCTAGCACACTCCCGAGCACCACAGCTCCGGCTGTGCTGATTGCTGCTCCTCCAGACAACACACAGACACGCTTCAGGGGAGAGCATGTGCCAGGGACCGCTCCCAGCAGGCAATTTCGTCTCAAATACCCTGGTTTGGAGGGGGTGGGGAAGGGAAAGAAGAGACCATGGTATGTAGAGCTGAGCCATGCTGTGCTGCTTGGCCTCAGGGCTGGAGAATGGTCCCTGGTTATTTTACTTACTAGACATTTCCTGTGTGTCTTAATTCTCCGTCTGTTCAAGAGCAATAGCAGCACTTCCCTGCTTTGCAAAAAATAAGTGCCTTTTTAATGTGCTGCAGGAATAGGTGCTATTTTAAGTACTTGCCAGAGATGAATCCAATATTTTTTGCAGCCCACTGGGAGAGTGGATACATGGTGAGAAATGTCTGTGCTACAATCAGGATTTTGACTGGGTTTCAATCTGTGGTTACCTCAGAATCTGTAGTTGTTTCAGTTTGGCCTGCTATGGTGATAGCACTGGTGTAACGTTCAAGCTTGAAACTGGAGTGGAAGGGGAGAAGGGTTCAACTTCATTGCCCTGCCTTTTGGGTTGCTTCCTTTCTGGGCAATGTGAAAAAAAAAAAAATCAACTGTCTTGTTTTTCCTTTTCCATGATCAGGGCCAAAGAATGCAGGAAAATTATCCAAGAGTAGGAAAAAAAATGGAGTTTTTCTGTAGCTTCAGGGATCCAGGATACTTGCCTTTCTCATCAGAGAGAGAGCAACTAGACTGATATACTATTTTCCATCAATCAAGTCAGCAAAGCCAGGCAGAGCACTTCCTTTGACATCAATGCAGTGGTGACAGTTGTAGAGTTAATGCATTCCTTCTTAATGGAATACCATAAATCTAGGTTCAATGCTGCCAAAATAATGGCTGCAGCTCTCACTGAAGAAGTCGGCTCTCTCCCTGCATTCCCATGTGCCTGAAACAGTTTGGTTATAGAACGAATATTAATTATTTACTTTTATTTATAAGGATCTCTAAGACATTCTGAAGGGCTGGTTTACCTGTTCAGACTGATGCTATTGTGTCTTGGTTGAGCATACCACAGCCTTTTAGTAATTGCATCATATTTAACAGCTTCAGAAGAATGATTTTTTTCTGGTCTGAAACTGCAGGATAAATTTAGAAAGGAACAATTTATATTTTTCTGGGAAAATGTTTGAAGTGTGTCAGAGACTCCCTAAAACAACCACAGCTTCCTCGGGTTGAGTATCTTATTTATAAGGGAATATCTAAGGCAGAATGCAAATGTGACAGCAGGATGCGGTACTGATACAGGAGGAAAAAAGTATTAATCAATTAAGTCACTACCTGTATTATATTTGGATACCAAGGAGAAAAGATAAAGAAGAACAACAAAAGCCAGTATACTGAAATAGTCGGCAAATCGTCAGATCAGATTGAGAGATCCTTTGGAGATTTAAATTAGTGTCAGAAGACCTTGTCTCCTTGTCTTGGAGGGTGGCTTTGTGGCTGGTGTGTATACAGCCCAGTGGCCTGCGGATCTGGGGACAAAGGGCAGCACATTCTGCATTGACGGCCAAAGCCCCAACACCGCCGGCAGCACAGCACCTAGAGAGCATCTTGATCCTCTTTCTCCTCTCCCACAGGAATGTGCTTGGCCCCCAAGGGGATATTATTTGAGGCTGTCGAACTGGCTAGAGTTAAACAGCTTTATTGCACTATTCAGGCTCAAGGCTTTGCCTCTCACGAGTTTATTTCACTCTGCAGGGATCATAAAGCACCTTTCAAATTACCAGTCAGTGCTGCTGGGGGGCACAGCAGTTACCACTGTGGTACAAGGTCCGTTTACTATAAGATGCGAGTGTAGCAATGCTTTTAGCCCCTCTCTGCATGGGAATCTGGAGGCAGAAGGTAAATGCCCAAAAGACAGATGCTGCCAGTGAGGGACAGAGGTGGATCTTGGGCACAGGTAACCTGCATTTCCCTTCATTGCTGGGGCAAGGCTTCCAGGATTCCCTCGGATGAACCCTGCAGTGAGAGCTGCAGTACTCCTGCCCTCCTACCCACCCAAGAGACTCACCGACCTACAGGTGGTCATGAGATCAATGCCCTGAAATGAAAATGATTGCTGTCAATTTACGGTGGCCTATCAAACCTGGTGTCTGATTTAAGAATCCATGAGTGATGGTAAGAAAATCTCAGCTTTTGTTTTGTTTGTAAGTGTCTAGGTCTGCAAAGAAACTGTGCAGGTTGCAAATAATACAGAAGCAGAAGGTAGCCTAGGGGGTCCAAGCCCTGAAGGCGCATAATGTGTTGATTCAGTTTTTGGAACAGATTTCTTGTTTATTAAAGCAGCCACTTGATTTTTACTGTGAAGTAAAGGCTCAATTTTGGCACGTCTAAATCATAAATATTCAACACGCGTTTAATTCCTAAACGGGTCCAACAGTGAAGGTCAGGTCTGGAGAGGGACAGCAGGACCGACCTGCTGTGGGCCGGGGGAAAACCGCTTGCGTTGGCTCAGGTCACAGCATGGAAATGGAGGCAGAGTGGCACTGCCTCTAGCTGCAGACACTTTTGTCTGGATGCAAGTAGCCTGGCCTTTGGTCCAGAGCTCTGAAGACACACCAGCAAAGAAGCGACGTGCACTAGGTTGCTCCCAATACTGTGCTGATGCGAGGTTTTGGCTTCTGGGCCAGACAGCCTTGCACCCGTCCAACTAAGAGCACAGGCTCATGCGGGCAGGCGTGCTCCCAGTCAGATCCCAAGGCCATTCCCCAACAGAACCGCAAAATAAACACATGCGCATTCACTGCTTTTTAAAGCATACCGGATGTTAATAAGAAGAATAATTTGCAGTGGCTTGACTACTGCCTTTTTTTTTTTTTTTTTTAATCTTGTGGCTAACGCATGAAGGCATTTCTAATCATAATCATGCCAATGACCTATTGTCACATCAGCGATTGCAAACTGCATTTACTCAAACAAAAATTTGATGGTGTTCTTTTTTATTAGACTGAAAAAAAAAAGTGGGCAAGCTTTCAAGAATCACAGTCAGAGTACAGTACGTCTGCATTTAATTATGGGGTTGGAGCAATTAACACTTGGGCTCTGCTTTGTTCTGTATTCCATGGCTGGTTGTTGAGAAAATACAATTCTCAAAAGCTTGCCATTTAAAATATATGTAGCTTATTTTTAGTTAGCACGGAGGGGGTTACGTACAACTACTTAGAGCTGTGAGGTTTGGGCTAGGACTTCAGAAACCCTGGTTTAGTCCAAAGTGCTCTTTGTGACAGTGGAAAAGTCACTTGATTTGTGCTGGTATCTCACTGGCATGCTGGAAAAGAGTTACCTGTGGTAAGGCAGGGACTCCATTAGTTGTAAGGTGCTCGCAATGAAAGCTGCTCCTCAGTCAGTCCTTTCTCGTGTTTTACTCCTAATGTACGTGCCTAACAGGATTCATACCAGTTTTAGCCTCTGATAGCCAGAGACCCTTAAACCAAAGCATTATAAACTGTAGCATACATCGCTTTGCCCCTTGTTCATGAATTCTCTTAAACACCCAAGTCTGGCCAAATTCAAAACAGTATTTCTCAAGCATGTACTTTAGGTTAAAACACATGCTTCAGACCCATTGAAGTAAATATATATATATATATATATATACATATGATACTAAAGACCTCATTTTTTTATTATTTCCCCTCACAACTTCACCTTGCAACACTTTCTTAATTGCAAAACAATTTTGGCTTGAACTTCTGTGTCTCAGTCTGCTGTACTGTGACCTAAAGAACAGTACATACACATGCAGAAATTAACTGGTCCCTTAGGAGCACTCTTGCACTGGAGAGTGAAGGAGGATAAGGCATATTTGCAAATAGCTATATTTTCTTTCACCAACTTAATTGCTTCTGTTTGGAACTTTTAAAATCTCGCCTTACCATGCAGCCATTTTCAAAGCGAACACAACATGACTGACCAAAACAAATCTGTTTGCTTTTTTTATTATAATTTTGGTTGGGATATTTTATTAGTGGGGACTGCGATACCCCAGAAGAGTAACAGTTGGCTGGTTGTGGCACTTCTGGCATTTCCTAGCTTATACTCTGATTAACTTTGCTATATTAATAAGTCCTTTTAATTAGTTTTCATGAGAGTAATTTCCTAGGGCTTTAAGGAAGGTGCAAGGAAAAACAAACTCCATCACATGGCATCACACTGATGCTTCTATGGGTCATCAGCAGAGCTGGACCTTTAGACCTCTGGCAAGTGAACTAATGGAGTAACAGATAATACTACTAAGCTGTCATCCTTCTGGGAGACCAGTACTAGAAATATTTACCAGTTTTCATAGTTATTTGTTGACAGAGCCTTGGAGTAAGAACTCAGGTACCATTTGTGGTTCTGGAAGCATCTTCCTCATCCTCTTCCCTTCTCGAGCACAACCCTTTGCCAGGTTTCCTGCAGCCTCTCTGTCAGGCTGCAGTATCCTCCCGCCCCAGGACCACTGCCCTTCATCCCTCAGCTAGGCAGCTTGTTGCCTTTAGCCTTGTCTTTGCAGATACTTTTCCACATTTCCTCACCAGCCTCCAATGTGAAATTGTCTGTATTAAAACCACTGTTCCACCTTCCCCCAAACCTCCTTTCCTCCCTCTTCCGTAAAGTCAGAAAGGACAGTCACTGCTGCCAAACTATCCTGGCTTAACCTTTGCCCTTATCTTGGTACATGACTCTGACCAGAGGTAGCATTTTTTTTTTGGAAATATGGTGATACATGGTTTTTGAGTCTTCATGGCAATTCCTAGGTGACTGAAATGGATGCCTCTAGTGGATTACTGTTCATTTAACAATTCTCCAGTATTATTTTTCTACCTGTAATCCTTGCCACTTTCAATTCAAAGCAAATGTAAGATGATGATATAGGAGGTACAAACCAGGTTAACACAATCAAAAGGGGATTTCTAATTTCTTTGTAACTAGGCTCACGGCATTTCTTATCCACCAGAGAGCATAAACTGCACATAGATTCCCATATATGCCTGGCCCTTTGCACAGTCCTTTAATCTTTGACAGGAATCTTCAGACAGCCTTTGGACTGGGAGACGTTCTCTTACAGTTATGGATATATATTTTTTTCCTGGAGTAAACACTTGATCCAGTTGGGGGAGGTTTTCTTATTTTTAAAATGACACGAAGCCCTCAGAAGGAGATGAAAGTACATCACTGTGGCTTTGTACTTGTGGGAATATTAGCCATTTTTAATTATCTGGAATAAAATAAAAATGGAAATACAGAGAACATGATGCATAGTAAGCAGTCACAGACCTGAAAGACATGTATTACTCATGAACACAGGATCAAACGGTTGCTTTTCCTGCCTTGTACAAAGTGTTTCTGACATGACTATACTCAGTGAACAATTACTGTATTTACTGCACTGGTGACCTTGAGGCTGATTCCTCACCTCTTCCCATAATTTCTTTGGTTAAAATTTAAGGAGTGATTAGGACATTTTCTCCTATGATACCTTACCACACATTTTCATCTCTATGAGGCTAAATCCAAAGAAATTCTTACTCTTGTCTCCACACCCTACCTCACAGTGAGATTTTTTGCTTTGTCTAGCTCCTTAAAACAGACTTTTTCTTCCAGCCTGGGAGGCATGAGACCCTGCTCAAGTGTAGCATTGGAAAACACAGTTTGCAAATTGTCACCTCATTCCTTCCATTCATCATGCAGATTTCTTGTGCAGAGCCCCACATCTCCAGGGCTTCCATGCACCAGAACGCCATCACAGCTGCCTCCTCTTGGACCCATATGGGACAGAGCTACAAGAAAGCAGAGAAATGAAACACTTTCCTTCTCTGATTACAGCTGAGTGATTTCAAGAAATTGCTATTGAGAAATGCGTCAACATACCGTTGATGCCTTTGGCCCAGTGAGCGATGATCTAATTTCTGTTTAATTGGCCAGCAGCCAAGTTAATTTTGATCAAAGTTTGACATGTTTGTTTCTTATAACGACCAGCTCACCCTAATAAATGTGAACTATAACAGCCCTCAGTTTGGGATTAATCCTGCAAGATGCTGCACACTGAGTGGGAGGGGATGTACTCCATTCCACCTACCTTATTCTTTGTGTCATCAGATCACACGATTTCTCTGAACCTGATCTGACAATTCATTCCTGAAGTCCTACACTGTAAATGGAGAAATATATACAGAAAAATACGTTTTATCATTCACTGAAGAAGCAGAAATAAATTATACACAGTGATCCTAATTCACATCCGCAGTACTTCAGACTTAGGTCAATCCATTATCCAACTCAAACCTGTTATGAAATGGTCTTTCAATTATTTCTCTAGTTTACTTGCATTTCAGATCTCTCAGTCAGGCACAAATGTATCTAGCTTACTTCTTTCTGAGAAAAAAAAATCTGCATTAACTTAATCAATAGCAGCATACTGCATGACACAACTAAGAAAATCACTGGAATTAGTTAAAATAATAAAAATACATTATGTCCCTCATTAAAGATCTTTACAACGGTAACCAAAATTGAAGGGAATAGTTGAGAGATCAGGGTCAACAGATGTTTCATTTTTAGACATTTTATTTCTAGTTCTCAATCATTTTAGATGTTATACTTAAGGGTTAAAGGAGAAAGAGCAATGGGAAGAAGACAGAGATCTTCAGGGGAAAATTCATCAGTTAGTTAAATATATGGCATATGAGAAAAGAACGGACAGAACAGGGTTCTCCTGGAAATAAGCTAATAATAGTCTCTAGCCAATTTCTGGGGTAGGGACAGGCTTTCAGCATTTTGAATTTCTGACTGGTGACACATTTCCAGAACCCTAGTGTACAAGCAGAAGAGGTTGTCATCTTCAATGGAAATGGCACTGACAAGAACCACTCACAGCACACCAAGAGGTCCTGCTTTTTCCCTCAGCGCCTCCAGGTTCACAGCAACTTAGCTGGGCATGTAGCTAAGAGCCCTCATGTAGTCAATAGGGGAAAAGGCAAGGAACCCTCTGGAGAATTAGGTCATTTTTTTATGGGATAAGAGTAGTTTGGTTTGTTTTTATTTTTTTTGTTTTGTTTTGTTTTGTTTTTTCAGCCCACAGGCAGTGCAAGGTCATTTGACTTACCTCAATGAACAATAAAAGAGGATTAGGAGAAGTAAGATGACATCTCACTTATGGCCAGTGCAAAGACAAGAAGGGAAGCTTTTCTGTCTTCTTGGTTTAACTTCTGGCCTTAAAGATACCCAGGGCCTGAAACCTCTGGAGTCAAAGATGGAAAAGGGAGCATGTCAAAAAGATAAGGTCCTTCTTTGTGGGAACTCTTCAGGCTCCCCTTCACTACATAAAGTGGAGGAGTCCAGCTACCCCTTTTTCATTACAAGCTTTGTTAATAAAAAAACAAAATCGGACAATAAAAGCACACTTTCGCCTGATGCTCTGTTTTCTCTTCCTTTCCCTCTCCCTGGCCCCACCTGTACTAACACAGTCACACTTTCAGTAGCCCTTACTGGAACCAATGCCAGCTTTCAGTTTTTATTAAGAAGGTTAAATCAGGAGTTTATAATAGTCCTTTTATACTTTTAATGTTGCCCATTTTACTGCTGCTTTAACATTCACTGCCCAGACCTGGCTTGTGTTCCATGTTCCCAGATCTGAACAACAGAGCACCCCTATTAATTTAACCATGTCCTTTCTATTCCTTATGGTTCTTAGGCAATACGGCTGTGATTTTGTCTTAGTTTCCCTGTTGCACTTAAACAACATTCAAATCCGTACATGCAACCACTGCAAAGGGAGAAAAGGAGCATTTGCAGCTCCCTGTGGCATAAAAAAAACTGCTGTGCTACACTGCCTTAGCAGTACCAGTGGAGAAGATGTGCCTTGTACCAAAGCGGAATGAATAGTCCTTGAGTACACTCAAGACCTTGACAAGCCCTGGATAAGGCTCACCCAGCCATACTAGTTCTTTAAGGTACTGACTCTCATTTAAAACCAGGCTCCAACTGTTTTCCTTACATATTTCATTATCTGCTTCCACTCACACATCTTTTGGGTTTCTATGTGATTCAGCTGCTCATTGTTTCCCTCAGCCTGGTGAAGACGTCAGAGACAAAGGGACAGGGAGGAAGACAGAGAGAAAATCTCGTTCATGTCTGCTCCCTGTGCTTTGGTGATGGGCTGCAAGATGCTTCTCTGTGCAGCTGATTATATAGCCAAATTTTCAAAAGTGTTTAGGCTTCTAAAACCAGAAGTGGCTAGCATTTTTCTCTGAGGTACCTTGCTACTAAGTTGGGATTGGTATTATGGTTAGTGGATGTAGCAGCATCCAAGCTTCAACTCAAACAGGAATTCAGGCCAAAACTGAGATTCAGAAAGCCCCTGTTCAGATGCTGTTCCCTGAGGTGCCTAAGCTTCTACTGGTGGTGCGCTTTGCTGCCACAGCCCTTCCTTGCATTTAGCCATCCACCTGTGTTTGCTGCTATTCACAACCTCAGAAAACTTGCCTGTCTGGAATAAAATGCCTGAAACAAATATTGATCGAGTTTGTGATGCAAGCCACTCCTTAGGCACACTGTTGCTTAAGTCAGGTCAAAGATTCATTGGGCTCTTTGTAAGGTTAGAAATATCAGAGAGAAAACATTTGTGCAGCACTGCTCCTGCCTGGAGATTGCTCCTGCTCTGGGGTTACGCACTGATGTACCTCTCCGCCCTCACCACACTAATGAAAACAAATAGTGTGGTCGAGAGTGACCTCCCCTCACGCAGAAAGCAAGCACCACTGTGTACCTAAATGGCAATATATTAACATCATTATCGTATTTAATATAGTCAACGCCACCACTAATCAGTAAAGCCACCAGCAGCATTATGTTCTTTTCTAAGTGACAGGTTTGTCAATAGAATAAAAAAAGCCTTTCTATCTAGGCATGGCAACATAAATAAAGGGATCTTAATGGAATACTTAAAATAACAACAGGCAGAAAGGAGATCTCTTTTACTAAGAAAAAATGTTCAGTTATTGACTAATTTGCTGTAAATCTGTCTTTTCCTTTCTAATCAATCGTTAACAATCAAAGGCCACCTGGCTTAATTGAGCTTGATTTTCAGGAAGCCTGATCTGGCATTCCTTGCACACTGCTTGGCTGAAGTGAATGAAGAACTAGGAAAACAATAGAGCTGGTAAAGAAAATCTGACATAAAAACAACTTTTTAAGCATCCACAAAAAAGCTTTTTTCAGTAGCATCCGCAAAATATGAAAGTTGGTGATCATTTGATAAACTAACAACAATACATTTTTTTCTTCTCCTAAATGCTTTTAAAGAGTGAACCCACACAACCAAAATCACAGCTGTACCTATTTTTTAAATGTGGAAAGCAACAGGCTGTAATATGACCACTTAGTTACTGAAGAGAGCAGTTTTGTACAACCACCATCTTAGACATATCCTTTGGTATGTGGGTCATGGCCTTAGAAAGGTTTTAGAGGATTTCAGCCTGACAGCATAAATGAATATCCTAGACAACAATCCTCTTTGGCACCAGGAAATATTTTATTGGAAAGCTAATTAGAGCCCTATCAGCTTTCTTCCTCTTCTGTGGGAAGATCTCCTCCTGGCTCCATCTTCCCTACAGAAGCAGAAGAGCAGCTCCAACCCTTGCTTCTCATGGGATATGACGTGGTTTACAGGGGGTGAAGGTTTGGGGGGCCTGGTCCTGGGGTCATTACTTGTCTGACTAGACATTGCTGAGGGATGAAGCCTTTGTTTTATATTCTGCCTGAGTAATTGTAATACATATTGATAGGTGTGCTCCGTTATTAATTTATTTTGGGCAGAGTGTGTCTGTGAAGCTGCATAATGACCTTGACAGGAAGCAGTGCTTACCAGGCATAAGTATCTCCGCTGAGGGCATGGCAAAGACCAACACACCCTGTCAACACAGTTGAAAGACAATGCCAGCAGTGGTAGCTTCTTTGGTATTGCAGAAAGATAAGGTTTTGCTCAAAGACAGAAATGTAAAAGTAATGCTTAAGTATTTATCAGGATTTCTCCTAAATGATATCACCAAAAGATATAACAGCACTGGAGAGTGAACCAAAATATTTCATTCCTTTGCAAGGAGAGAACATGCCATTCCCAGCCTGGTCTCCTTTTTCAGGATTGAGCCATGGGTCCAGGCTTTCCTTCAGGTGTGGTGCTGATTTCCCAGCTGCTCAGGGCCATGCCCTGTGTGTGTGGAGTACCACAGTGATCCTGTCTCCATAGGCACAGACCACTGTTTGGCCAAGTCTCTTTATAAGATCAAGGCTTTAATCTCAATTTCAGTTTCCTCCATAAAATTTGTATGCAAATACTTTCCTAGCTCACAGAGCTATTATGAATGGGATTGCCCTCTGGGTGGTTGCCATTCAGCTTGGCTGCTTTTACTGTAGACTTTACTGGTTGGCATCAGAGGTGTTCTGCATGTACAGACCCATCTGCAGCTGTAGCAGCCATTTTTTCCCCAGCTCTGCCAGGTATTTTTGCATGTCAGAGGTGGCAACCTATTTGTAGCGCTTTGTTCATCAAGGTACTTCAAGTACATGCACAGACCCTTTATTTGCAGCATCCCTGAGACTCAGGAAACGTATTCCTTTCCTCTTCCCCTGCACCCAAGAGGAAACACTTTGTGCAAAACTTCCCATCCACTAGTTGTTCCTACACTGGTTAGTAATCAGTGGAGGGTTTGATTTTTCTTCTCTGTACCTGACAAGATCAGCCCTTCAGTCCAGAAATACATTACTATTAACTCATACATCATCTCCCCAAACTGACTGTTAATCTAAAAGGCCAAAATAATTGTGTTTTACATTAAGGTTCTATTTATGAGTAACTGATAAAGGACTAATAAATGGTTAATAGATGTAATAATTTGTTAATTGAGTATTACAAAGACCAACAGGTTAATTGGTTTCAAATAACCATGGCTTAAAACTGTTTATAACCCCATCTGCCGATGTCCTTCATATGTACATTTCATTTAAGCCATAAGACATAACTGGTGGCTGTGATATGTGTATATATTTCGTCACTACTTTTAGTGCCTCAGTTATGGAAGTTTGCAACCCACATTTTTTTAAAACACACAAAACACACAAAAACACACACAAAACAAACCAAAATATTATGAGGCTAGTGGAGTTTCATGGAAACCATACCTTTTAGCTCAGATTCTCGACAGTAGCGAGGCATTTTTGAGAATGAACAGTTTGTGCCTTCTCACGTTAGGTATAACAAGTACGTTTTCTATGAGACTTTGCATCTCCTCAGTGTTTCTCCAAGGTATGTGTCATTCCTCTAATGACAAACTGAGATGAGACTTGTGCATACCCCAGAGAATCATGTCAGTTGCACCCTCCTTATCTGCTAGGTATCTAAGTGTACTTTTGGTTGATAAATATATACTGTTGGAAGTAAAATCACCAAATTTTCCCCTCCTCCATATTAGCTTTATTATAGCAATGCATGCAGAAGTTTCAGAGCTACATATCAAGGGAGACAGCTGGCGATGGGACAGAATGGCAATGTACTTCCTGAACAGAGCTAATACCAATGGTTTTCTGGTCATGACCTGCATGTCCCACCTCCAATGCACCATGGATCCTACTGTACTGGACATGCGTCTCTTGATCTGTACTTCCTGTCTGTGTTCTTGCTGTGCTGTCCACTTTTACCCAAACAGTGTAAAGGAGCCATACTGCACTGAGAAATCTCATGCATGCTTTTTCACCTCTGACCTGGGGCTAAGACCTACCTTGAGTAGTGAATATCTCCACTCAAACCAGCATGGTGCCTCTGCAGTAATGGAGATGAGATTTTGGGATGACTTTGGCAGAAACAGAGCAGGTGAAACCCAAAACCACCCAGTGAAGATTTCTTGCCTCTCTTTTTTAAAATTATCCAGCGTTATTGAACTACTAGCCTTCACTTGGTATTGCAGATTTCCAGTAGCCAAATGATAACATTTATTCCTATCCTTGTAGTGAAGCAGTTCATTAGGCATGACAGCAATGGTAGGACGCTGACACAATCACAGTAGCATTCTGCAAAAATGAGGAGAGAGCCTCAGCATGCCCACACCAGCACAACCTACATAGGCTGCTTTCTATGCTGAAAAGACAACTGCTCCATTTTAAGGCTATTCCCATAATTTGCTTCATTCTAAGCAGAAAGAGAGAAGTTTATATTAAACAAATGCTCACTTTCCTTCACTTCCCTCTCCACATCAGTCACTGTCAGCTTGATATAGAAAATATGGCTGTTAATAGCTTGCAGTGGAACAAACATTTGCATAACTGTTACCTCAGAGCCCATAACTCTGAGCTAATTGGCTGATGGTGATTAAAATGATTAAGTGACTGTAATTTATATGATTAACCAATTAAGCCATTCTCCTATGATTGGCCCAGGTTAGGCTTTGGGATGTGAGCTTGTTTCCCAGCATGCATGCCGACAGTGCATGATATCAAATATTCTTTTAAATACTTGCCGTTGTTCCTGCCAACAGCACTCAAGTTGCTTTAAAGGTATTTTAATTACCCCACATCATTTGTGTAGCACAGAGAGCCGTAAGTTGAAGGCAACACATGAATTATTAACAAAATAAATCTAGCACCAGCTAGGATAACACAGAATTACTGAAGGCAGTAACTAGGACAGTGAGTTTGATCATCCAGAACTGATGGATGACTGGCTGGTGTAAATGGGTATGATATCACCGCCTTGAACAAAAGTTATGCTGATTTACCCCAGCATGACGTCTAGATTGTGATCCATGAAAACTGAAAGTCCACCAGCAGGTCTGAAAAAAAGGTAGAGGGTAATAACTGTAATGCCTTTTAGGTAAAAGAAGTGAATGGACTTGGTTAATTTGTAACCGCTTCCATTAGGAGGGCATTTGCCAAGGGAGCGTATGTTATTTGAGTGAGTGAGCTCTGGTTCTTGAAGGAGCTAGGCAGGTGGGCAGGAAGCAATAATTAAGCATATTCTTTGTTAATCTCCTGCTAGGTACACTGAAGGGAAAACTTGCTGTGATTTCATCCCCCTCTTCCCACCCCCCTCCCACCTTCCTGTGGGTTGCTGTTGCTGAAACGAGGGACTGCTGCATTCCCCGCTTTTCCCCCTCTCACCTCCTACCAGCAGACAGTTTAATTCCATGCTTCCTGAGGCTAAACACATCACCTTCCTTCACATTACTTTCAATTTCAGCTGCTGTGTGTCCTGAAATCTTAAATCCGTTGCCAGTTAGCCTGGGCTATCTGTTCTGACGCTGTAACACTCTAGGCTTTTAAGAGATGAGAGCAATACGTGTTTCTTCTCAGTATACTTCAGAGCAGATTGCTATTTCCTGTGTTTTCTCATCTTTCTTGATGGTTATTAAAAGTCAACATAATAAAGATTGCTAGTATTTTACTGTCACGCAGGTTAACTACTTCCATGTGCCAGTTTGTCCTGAGTGGTGGCCTTGGCAAACAGGCAAATATTGCATGTAGTTGTTATGCTGTTCCTGCTACTGAGCTGCATTAAGCATCGTTGTGATGCATGGGGTATTCCCAGTGCTCAGGTGGATAATTTTCTGGGATACATTGTTGGTTTTTTAGGAAATGAAGTTTTGAAAACTTGATAGTTTCCTGAAGGATACCAAAAATCTGAACAACTGCTTTCAATCTGAATCATAAAGGCTTTGGCAGGTCGGTTCTAGTGTCAGAATTTCTGTTTTACGGTATGCTGCAGTGAAATTAAACAAATTGCCAAACCTCCCATGCTGGACCTATGGCAGAGGCAGAAATCCATCCCCAGTGCTGCCTGTTGGATGACATTGCTTCCATCTTGCTCACACAATGTGCCCGGTAGAGCTCAAGGGATGTTTGTGAAACTGATCGTGAGAGTTCGATCCCAGGGGGTAGCATGGCACATGTGTGTGTTTGTGCATCCATCCATCCATCTAGCTCATTACTGTCACGTTGTAACCACTTTAGACTTGACCCTGGGATGTGTTATGAAAACCTCCATCTCCCACTGAAGTGAATAGCTATAACTTAACAAAAATGAGGGCAGTAGTTAAGGCTGAGGCTGGGGCACAGGAGATGCCTCCTCAAATGTTGTGCATGACCTTGGCCCATCACCTCACCCCTCTTTGCATCAGTTCCCTGCGGTTAAAAGGAGGCATCACACTTTCATCACACCCAGCATAGCTTGAGGACAAGGCCATTAATATACATAATGCACTTGCATACTACCAGGATGACCTCCATGGAAAAGCTTATAAATAAACATAAATAAGGACCTGATGAGTAAAAGGCTGGATCCTGCCCAGGCTTCAGTGAGACTTAGAAAGACCACATAGAAAATGCATCTTAAAATAGACCATTTGAAGGTCATAGCCTCCTACCCTTACTTGTCAAGACCTGAACGGAGGCTTTGCCTGCAAAATGATGGCCCAGCTGATGACATCAGCACTCTACATGCAGGTTTTGGCAGGTGTTAGCCATTCGTTTCACCTCTGCAACTGTTCATCCAGGAATTTCTTTGGAGTCATGACTCACGGTGTGCCTCTGTGGCAACTACCATTTAGCTGCATGAAAAAAAACTTATTTCTGCTAAAGATCTGCTGCCGTGATATCAGAACTTGAGAAAAAACAGAGCCTCTGACTGATTTTTTTTTTTTGGCAGGTTATAAATATTAAAAGATGGTAAAATTTTAAACCTCATTTTTAGGTATCTATCTGCAGCCAAATCCTGTTGGCCTAAGGGATCAATCAATGAAACAACATTACATAGAAATGCTGAATTCATGTTATCCTGGATAATCTATATCTCAAAAATGAGACTGAGCTCTTAAGTGACCTGCACATGGATTTGATCTGCTCCTCCCTTTTAACTTGCACTTCAGTAGCCTGGCTTTAAAAAAATTAACTGTTTCAGTAATGTGGGAGTCCTTTCATTCCTACAGTCTTCTGATTAGTTCCAATAAAACTGGATAGTAATAAAGTTAAAATCCATTAGTGGGTACAGGACACACAACAGAACTCATGCTGGTATTAAAAAAAAATGTAGAACAATTATAGCCTTCTGTGCAATTTTGACTTCAGTACAAACATTTTGTGTTTTTTTTTCTTGATTGCTTGTTTTTATTTTTATTTTTATTTTTATTTTTATTTTTATTTTTATTTTTATTTTTATTTTTATTTTTATTTTTATTTTTATTTTTATTTTTATTTTTATTTTTATTTTTATTTTTATTTTTTAACTTTTTTTCAAACCTCAGCAAAGTGGGTGTCATTTCCCCATGTAGTAGTATAAAAATTATTCTGGCAAAGCACTGCAGTAGTGACTCAAAATACAACTGATGAAAACCAAACAAAAATCACAGAGGTACCTCAAATAAGAATTGAAATGATTTTGAACACTCAAGACTAAATCTATGTGTAAGGTAGTGGAAGAGAAGCAGATCCTTAGTGAGAAATTGTTGATACTGAGGACCCAATGTCCATGTCAGATCAGGGAGACAAATTGAGGAACTTTCAGACCAGCACTGCTCCTGTGCAGTAGGCATCCATGAGTGACTGGAGTGCTCTGTACTCTCTAGAGGACACTTTTAAGTTTGGTTTCACTAAAAATGGTACAGGTTTTGTGATGAGGCAGCCTCAACGGTCCCTTCTGGGGCAAAACAGCAGGACAATGCTGCTGGGGAAAATGGTGCAAAATGGCTCTTTTCAGCCCTTGGTTCCTAATGGTGCTTCCCAGTCATCAGATCACAATTCTCCTTGCATGACTCTGTTAGCTCTGCCCTAATGTGTTTGCATCAGGTCTGCTCCCTAACTCAACAAGGGGTCATGATGGGTCTCCCAGCCCTCAGGAGCAGGGTCAGGTCCCTCACAAAAGGCTTTTTTATTTGAAGATGTATTGTGGAGGAATTGCCCCTTTTCTGCAGCAGGATAGCACCCCCCTCCCCACCCCCCAGGAAGGATGGGACCAGGTTGGATAGCCACCCTGGCCCAAGAGGTTCAAAAACCTCATTTCCCCCATCACTTCACAGAACCACAGAATGGTTGGAAGGGACCTCTGGAGGTCATCTTGTCCACCCCCCCTGCTCAAGCAGGGCCACCCAAAGCAGGTTGCGCTGGACAATGCCCAGGCGACTTCTGAATATCTCCAAGGAGGGAGACTTCACAGCCTCTCTGGACAACCCATGTCAGTGTTCAGTCACCTACACAGTGAAAAAGGTGTTCCCTGATGTTCAAATGGCACCTCACGTGTTCCAGTTTGTGCCCTTAGACTCTTGTCCTGGCCCTGGGCACGACTGAAAAGAGTCTTGGCAACCCGCAGGCCTCCAGGGGACATTTCCCCAGGCTTTTAGCATCCCAGCTGAGGAAGAAACCAGCCCTGGCTTTCTCTTTCTCTGGTTAAATGCTCTAACCACTAAACACCTACACAAAAGGACAGGCACCCCCAAACCTCCACCAGCAGCTGGGTTTTAAAAGGGAAGACAGATTAACACAGTGCATAGATGAAGTACAAACCTCTGACAAGTGCTTGGATCAGAGGGTTTCCTCACAGGAAAAACAGTAGACTTTCTCCTCCTGAGGAATAATTGGAGGCCTGGCAGGTGTGCCTGGTGCTTAAAATAAAATAAAAAATTCCATGACTGCACTTCTCAGTGAAGTCCTCTTTTCCTGGATGAAAATCAATTAACTCTTCACTGTGCCTTGAGGCTAACAGACAGGAAAGAGATTAACAACAGGAAAGGAGACTTCAGATTTATTGTACAGCAGCATAGGTCTCCCCATACTTGATCCACTCCATGAGTCGTCTAATCGAGGGTCCTGTCTGTGCCATGAAAGTCCAAGGTGTTTAAGCACATGCTTAACTTTAGCTATGGGAAGATTTTCAACAGCCTAAGTGGAAGTCTGGCATTCACCTCTCCTCCCCCCAGCTTTGAATGGGAGTTACACACCTCGTTGTTCTCTATCCCTTTGAAAATTTCCACTCAACATGTTTTCCTAAAGAGTGACAAACTGCTGGGCTTATGGAGTAACTGCTCCATTAGGGAAGCTGCTTGTTAGCCTCTGACATCTACCGGCTGGCCTTTGTCCTTGGGTATTGGGATTTATTTGCATGCTTAAGAAAAATATTTTTAAAATTCAGTTTAAGTTGATACTACCCATTCTTTTAGGCAATATATGTCTTAACTTTTTCAGTGCTATCAAGTACTTGGCTAAAATGAGGATCTGTCACACACACACACACAAACACACAAATTTGCCCTTTAATTTTATTGACTACCTTTCATTTTTTAATTAAGACATATGGTAAACAAAGCTACGCAGTGTCCCATCTTCTTTATACCAGACATGATGCTATATCGTATTATAAGTGTTCATCTTCTCCTTAATGTAAATCCTTTCAAAATAAAAAGCTTTTACATACTTCTTATCATCCTTAGCTGTTTCCAAGTTCTCCAATTTCTTTTAAGTCATATTTCAGATCGGAAGAAAAAGTATCTTAGTAAGACTTATATCATGCCATTGTTCCAGTCTCTATCCTCTTTTTTTTTTTTTTTTTTTTTTTTTTTCTATTTCAGGTGGTGCTGAGTGATAGCAGAATATCTACAGTGGGATCAGAATCAGGCATGTTTGCGTAGTTCATATTAATCTTTCCTATATGCATTACTTCATATTTATCACTTAGAATTATTATCAACATACTGCTTTTTCATCTAATTTGAATAGGACTCTATCTCCTGTTCCTAAATCATTTTGTCTTTTCTGGATAGACTGTATGATCCTCAGGTGGTGATACCTGCTTTTGGTTCAACTAGAGCACAAACTGTAGTGAACAATCTGATCTCAATTTAGAAACATCAGGTGATAGAAAACTTCTTCCTTTATTGTCAGCCTATTGTAAGAGCTACCTTTTTCACCATAAAATCTGCATGTTTCTAGTTTCACTTCTTCTGCTTTTGTCTTCTGCTCTCTGGATCTTTTTGTTAATTGAGAAGTGTTATAGTTACTTAGAACTAATTTTTCTTCTTTTTTTTGGTAGATGTTTATAAACTAAAACTACATTAGCACTTAAATTTCACCTTCATAAGCTAAATATAAGGAATTTATTTCATAAGCCAAACTCTCCATGCCTCAGATTATCCTTATAAATATTTTCTTAACCATTAACCAATGCTTTAGTATCCTCATTGAGGAAAGACTGAAAAAGAGACACAGCATAATACAGCTGAACTGATACGGAATTTATAGGCAATATTACACTCTTATTCACAGTTATATATCAAAATACCACATAATCTTTTTTTGGCAATAGTTTTACATTGAGAAATCATATTTAATTATCTGTCTGCTGTGACCTCTCAGTCCTTTCCCAAAACCACAAAAAGTGTTAACAGTATACCTTCCCTCTACATTTCCTTCTGCATATATGACCTTAAAAATGATTGTTATACTGCATACTTTTTCATCACATTATCAAGATTACAATAGCACCTGACCTGCCCATGTTATAATAAAATTCTTATAAAGAAATGTACATTCTTATTGGACATGGTTCACAATATTACTTTGTGTACTAAATTAAAAATATAAGTTTTTAACATAGAACCAATTCCCACAGAGCTCTACCAGAAACACTCTCACATGTTCTTCATAATTCGTTTAAAATTCTGCTTTGAGATAATACTGTTAGGTAATATTCAAGAAGATCTTAAACTAAGACCTGTTTTCAAATGACAGGACAGCAAGAAATGTGAATATCCTGTACCAAAGGGGTTAAATAAAATAAAATAAAATAAAATAAAATAAAATAAAATAAAATAAAATAAAATAAAAAAGGCTGGTAATATTTTTCCTTTCAAAATTTGTCAGAGTAAAAAGTGATTGACTTTTTAAAAAATCTATTACACAGTCATAATTCTACTAATGAAGAAAAAAAATGTATGAATGAAAACATGAATTTCAATAAAAAATAGGATTCATAGAGACCCAAGTTTCCCTTGGCATGCCTTTTCCAACCCCAGGGGCCCTGCAGCTCTAGGCTTTGTCACTCACTGAACTCTAACCCTAATGGGAGAGGTGGTGTTGTATTTTAACCTGGCAAGCAGATAAGCACCACGCAGCCATTCGCTCACTCCCCACAAGTGGCATAGGGGAGAGAATCGGAAAAGGTACAAGGGCGAGAACTCACCGGTTGAGATAAGGACAGTTTAATAAGAAGGGGGAGGGGGGGAATATATAAAAAAAAAAGGTGATACACAGCACAATTGCTCACCACCAGCTGACCAATACCCATCCCATCCCCAAGCAATGGCAGACCCAAAGCCAAGTCCCCAGTTCTACTGTTCATCATGATGCCACATGGTGTGGGATATCCCTGTGGTCCTGGCTGTGTCACCTCCCAGCTCCTTGTGCACCCCCAGCCTCCTCGCTGGCTGGGCAGTATAAGCTGAAGACTCCTTGACTTAGTGCAAACACTGCTCCGCAGCAGCTAAAACATTGCTGTGTTATCAACATTATTTTCCTCCTAAATACAAAACACAGCACCATACCAGCTACTAGAAGGATATTAACTCTATCCCAGCTGAAACCAGGACAGGTGGGAACAGCTATATCTCATGGGAACCATCTCCGGTCCTCTAGAGGAGAAAGCAGTGAGCAGTGAAAGGTTTGTGCAGTCCCATCCTTCCCTTGGCTACATTGACTACATTTTCTGTTGAATCTCTTCGAAATCTTATTTGTATTATATGCACCAATGTGCTGAGTAGGAAGGCATTTAAATATTGCATATTTTCTTCCATATTCAATAAAACATTATGCATATTTATTTAAAGTTTGGCTCCTGCGTGTTTTGTGACTGAAGTGGTCTTGCTTTATCTTGTCACCAAACTTATAGTCTTGAGTGCAGAGATGCTTTATAGGAGTTTGATTTTTTTTTTCTAACTCCTTCCCCATACCAGCCAAAGTTTAAGTTTTGGTTTACCCAACAGTTTTTATGTACTTTAACCAAATAAGTTTCTTATTCCTCTTGTGCCTCTCCTCTGAGTACTTCTGCTTGCAAGAGTCTTGTCTCAGCTGGAATAGGTTAGGGAGATCAATATGGCCAGCATGCCTGCTTCCTATATCCACACCTTTGCACACACACCAATGTTCCTCTGCTCTTTCCCTTCTTGTCTATCTCTGCTGTTCCAATCCTGACACAATTCTTTAGAAACTAGTGCTGAATGTAATTCCCTGTAAGTTTTTCAAATGGCCCAAAAGGGGCAATATTTTTCTCAACGTCTTTATGGTACGTCAAGACACAAAGCCACAGAGATCTTTTTTACTATAAAAATGGGTCAGATGTAACTTCAGAAAATGTCACCCTGCTTTCTGCTGAGAATAGGATGCTTAGCCAACCACACCTGTGTTAGTTGAACAATTCCTCCCCTCTTTAAGAAATATTAGACCCCAACCTGCGTGATTGCCTGTAACAACTAGAAGAGAGGTTTCAGGTGATTTCCCACTTTGCAACTGGCACTTTATCTTTTTTATCTTGTTTAATAGGCAAAACATCTCATTGCAAAGGCAAATATATTTTCTTGGTATGCACAAGATAATTTGAGCCCTGATACCATCTTATGTGAAACCAGTTTTACAACCAACTCTGTTCAGCTGATTGCATATCTCTTTTGTAGCTCCCTTCCTCTTAACTGAGATGGGATCCAGGCTTAACTAATGAGAAAAGATAATTTATTTGGGCAAGATCATTTATTGGTATCAGTTGAGAGGACATGGGGGCTACTGGAACTGGAATGGGAACGGTGCTGGTGGGGACGCATCCTCAGCACTGCCTGAGGAGTACCTGCAGGTCTGTGCAAGTAACACAAGTGCCTAAGTCGTGCCCTTCTGCCTTCATCTGGACATCATCTGTCTCTTTTCCTTTTCACTTGCAGAGTGTGTAATTTATACAAAATACTGCTTAGCTTTACAGTATTTCTCATTCAAGAGGAAGGTTATATTCAAAACTTTGGTGTGAATGCAAAGGAAAGTGCTCAGTGAATTTAAGTAAATTGAAAGTAACAGGGAAGAAACACAAACATTTGACATGTCTCATGAGCTTTGGAGAGGCAAAGGGACAAGGTGCAAGCTTCCATGCAAAACATTAAACATCATCAGTCTTTGACCTAGAAAAGGGAAGGACAAGTGACAGAATATCCAAAATTAGATTGTCTCAATGACAAAATGTGCTACCAACTCCAGACTTAGCTCCTAATTTGACTGCATGTTTGCATTTTGCCTGTTCACAAAAGGATTTTTTTTAAGCTTTTATGAAATTTCCTTCTAAGTGACTATCCTTGCCTTATTAGGTAAGACAGAAGTGTCATTCTTTAATCCTTTATAATA
Organism: Anser cygnoides; assembly: GCF_040182565.1. NCBI lineage: Eukaryota > Metazoa > Chordata > Aves > Anseriformes > Anatidae > Anser > Anser cygnoides. The sequence goes on along the minus strand of NC_089874.1, from coordinate 36,238,966 downwards.
AAATTTGATCTTAAATATTTATGCAGCTTACTGTTTTAATTAACGCAATCCAAACAGCCTAGAATGTGGGGCTCTATGAATGCACATCCTACTATTCTGGGATTGGAGCTGCCTATGTTCTCTATACCTGCTATGCAATGGAGACCTTTGCCCACAACCTGAATGGTTCAGAGCTTACAGAGTTTACATATGCTGAGCTTCTAACTGCACAACTGGTAGCTTCAGTTGACTATGAAAGAATTAACAAGATGATGTTACACCTTGTTTCTTGTTTTTTCCTGACACAGCTGCCTAGAACAAGAAATGTCAGGAATGACCTCCTCCCTCTAGATATCATACTTATAACCTTTGATTGCATGGGTTACTTACTGTGGCAGATGAAGATCAATTAAACTGTCACAACCAAATGGTTAGAGAAGAATTCCCTGAAGAATAATGACCAAAAATATTTATTGGAGACATGCAGTATCTTATAAAAACAGCAATACCCAATACACACTTTGTTACAGTAGAGAGTCAAGATTACCTGGAGCACTGCGTTCATCTCTGGGGCCCCCAGCACAAGAAGGACATGGATTTATTGGAATGAGTCCAGAGGAGGGCCACAAATGTGATCAAGGGACTGGAGCACCTCTCCTACAAAGACAGGCTGAGGGAGCTGGGGATGTTCAGCCTGGAGAAGAGAAGGCTCCGAGGAGACCTTACAGCGGCCTTCCAGTACCTAAAGGGGGCCTACAGGAAAGCTGGGGAGGGACTCTTTTTCAGGGAGTGTAGGGATAGAATAAGGGGTAATGGCTTTAAACTAAATGAGGATAGGTTTAGATTAGATATAAGAAAGAATTTTTTTACTCAGAGGGTGGCGAGGCACTGGAACAGAGAAACGGTGGACGCCCCATTCCTGGAAGTCTTCAAGGCCAGGCTGGATGGAGCTTTGAGTAACCTGATCTGGTGGGAGGTGTCTCTGCTCATGGCAGGGGGTTGGAACCAGATGATCCTTAAGGGATTCCTTCCAACCTGAACCGTTCTGTAGTTCTATGATTAATATCTAAGAGGCAATCACTGCAGTGTCCACTCCACAGTGTCTACTCTAGCAATTATTTGTATATGAACACAGGTAAGAGATGGAACAGGAATAGCGGTGAAACAAAACACAATGCCTCTTTGCTTCCCTAGCTATGTCACACTTGAAATATGAAGCACTCTCAGAGCTGATGACTTCTTTGAGCTGCTTGTACATTATCCTGCCTGGGCAGCAACCAAGTTCTGTGCAACAGTACTTCATTATTTTAATTAAGCTTATTGCAAGAGTAATCATCATTGCCATCAGTATCAATCACCAGTAGTATTTCCAGTGACATCTGAAAGTAATGAAGGTCCTAACTGACAATAAATAATAATGCTCTTGGCTTGAGTTGACACTTCACTGGACTTTGCCAGGTTGCTCTAAATATTCTAGGGCTTGCAAATATATATATATTTATCTGTGACAAAAGCCTGATCCACATGATATTTGTTTTGACTTCCCAAAAGGATATGTTCCTAATGTTTGCAAAATTTGTCCTTTTGGTTATGGCAATTACCATATATGAAACATTTTTAAAAATTAGAGAGGTCTCACTCCTCTGCTGCAGAAGTACTTTCCCACACACCCTTAATTAATAATAATTTGAGTAATTTCTATTTTCTTGGAAGAAGATAGAGTATAAACTTGTTTGGATTACAAAAATGCTTTTGCAATTATTAAGGAAAATTCTGATATCTTTCCACTTGCATCTAAATTATCCCACAACATCAAGATCTGATTGAAATGTATTGCTTAAATATTTATTGCAAACTATAAGTACAGTTGCTTATTTTTGTCATTATGCTGTTATGGTTTAAACACCCCTCCGGTTTGTGCTACAAATTTTCTTAGTTAGACAAAGACATTTCTGACATTTTAGAAATGGCTTTCCTACTCTCATTTCCTTGGGTGATTGTTAATGCTCTTAGGATGACCATTTGGAATCCAAGAGGAGACACATACAATTTTTCCAGAAACATAGACCTTAAAATATCAACATAATATTTCCAAGAAGATTCAAAATATTAATATTGTGGACAACAAGCCCAAATTATCTTTTTATTATTTCTCATTAAAAAAAAAAAAAAAGAATAATCTAAGGCTATTCAAGAATGTCCATCTACCTCAGCAACAGCCAAGCTCAGCTATAAGGTCAATTGGAAGCAGACAGTCCACCGTTCTTTTTTCCCTCTGTCTTCCTCTTGCTTCTCTGTCTATCCTACAAAAGACAGGCACTGAGCAGGTGTCACTGGGGCCTTTGATGGGTGACAGCAGAGAGGCTTGTTTATTGCACCAAACATTAGACAAGACTGACATTTTCCCAAATCAGATTTTCAGGAAGTTGAAAGCTTTATAATTTACACATATTGATAGGTAACACAGTGTAGAAATTCTCTTTAATGACACAAAGCAGCATAAAACACAACATACACCCATTTGCAGGACAAGAGCTCCTGTAAATACATAACACACAGGCTGCCAGGGAAAGTAATTATTCAATAAGCTCTAAAATAAAACCTGTTAGAAGCTGTCATCCAATGGGTGGAGTTTTATACAGCACTTAAAACATGCCACAAAGCCATCTTACAGAGCATCTCTGGAGCTATGGGGCTGACAAACAGCTCAGCTGTCCCCAAGCAGGGCAGACATGGGTCAGGACAGCCTCCTGCCTCCTGCCTAGCAGGGGCTCTCCCCAGCCAGGGACTGAAGTTACAGAAGCGTGCAGGCAGAACTGCAGGGCTTCTCCATACTAATGGTATGAACATAATTTCAATGATCTATGTTATATGAAACTAAAGATTTCACTGGTTTTTAAGGTTCTCCATGGAAGTAGCTCAGTCATTTTAACTTTGAATCCAACATACTCCAAGGAAAGCCTTCTGAAAGAGTGAGCAGTAGAGAAACAGAAGGCAGATCAATTTAAAGTAATTTTACTTTTCTCCTGGACAAAGTGACTCCTTCTTCTCCATCACACAGACTGCCAAGGGACACAGGTCTGCAATAAGCATTTACAACACTGAAGACCATTCCCACATTTCTTTCTTACCCCTGACACTCATTTCGTGTATGTTGCCATTTTCCACATCCATTTTTTCTGATAGCGGTATTGTATACCTGGTTAGTTTAGGACTCACATTCCTCTGTTTACCAATTTATCTGTATATCTATCTAACCATCTACCTATTTGTCTGTCTGTCTGTCTGTCTGTCTATCTATCTATCTACCTACCCACCTACCTACCTACCTACATGTCTCTTGTTACTGAGGCATTCAAGAACCCAATGTAAAAATGCAAACAGCACACTTTTTTACGGCCACCCTTTTCAAGTGGCTGAACAGGCAGTGTTATTCCAAGGTCAGATGATTTGACTGCAGGAGCACTGCTGTGTCCCTCCTTGTGGCTCTTCACTGCTGGGGAGGTGTAGTCTGATCCATCCCTGGGTTCTTACAGAAAAGAAAGCCCCTGGATGTAAATCTGAGTTGTGCCAGGAGCTCATCATTCCCTCTATTTCTGAGCATAAACACAACTTAAATGCAGTTTTGCTGTGAGAGCCAGTCTGTTGCTGGCCGGTCTGTCCCTCTGAGGACTGTGAGCACAGAAACGTTATCATTATTGCTGTGAAGCTCTGTTCAGTACATGAGGCTATCTTTACCTCTCTAAATGGGAGTTGCTCTCTTACCACCTTTTCTGCCTTAGTGCTGCATCCCACCTTCACAAAGATGTCTCACTCTCCCTGTTTCTTCTCCTTACAGGTGCTAGATATGCCATATATCTCTTTCTATACATCATGTTACGGCAAGTCACGCTCCTGGTGCTTTGGGCTCTTTTTAAAATTACATTTTACACATCAGTAAACTTGTAATGTAGGAATTGCTTTCTTAGTGTTATTTATATCCCCGTGTAGCAAAAGAATTTGTCAGAAAGTAATATGAATGTTATTTATCTGACGGCTCAGCTTTATTGACTGCTACATTTCACATCCTTCAGTACTTTTTGGCAGAGGAGTAAATAACAGTGCTATTAACCTCTAGCACCAGTATAAAAATAGGCAGTTATTAAGGGGTAAATATTACTTTGATTATTATTGCCCCAGTCTGCTTTCTCTGTAAAAAATGAGATCCCTTAATGGATCTAAAAGAAATCCCAGATTTTATTTAACTTGTAGACTGTTATCTGACCACTTGCTCTGGATAGTTTCTGGTACTTTCAGCATTAAGTAGGGAATATATCATGCCTCAGCCACCTGACTGGATAGAACTGAAGTAAGGATATGAAAATAGTGAGAGGTGGGCAAGTTAAACCTACATGCCTACGGCTGTGCTGACATCTGTCTGTGTTGCCTCAGTGGCTACCTCAGATAAATGCCTCTGACCTCAGAAAAATACCAGGTAAGCTTATAAAGGGCCTGGACCTATTATCATTTGAACAGCAAAAGTCCCAGACAGTACTGGTGAAAAATGAGTTAAATCCTAAACCCTCAGCCCTTTCAGCAAGTGTTAAAAAGTGAGCAGCACCTCACCAGGGGTGTTCAGCACCTGGCAGGATCAAGGTCTTTTCATCCAAGCCTCTAAATTTCATTACAGACAAGGGAAAGCATTACAAATGGCATTTCTGTTTCTATGGCAATTGCAGCAGCAGGAAACATTAGGGTTTGTTACTCCAGATAACTTTATATTCTGTTGCTGAAGGCAACTTTCCTCTCCAAAATTTTGTCTGCTTCACCAAGTGAAAAAATTACATACAAGCATGGCTGGTAGCATGAAGAGATTTTCAAATATCTAGTAAACAATGCAGATTTGTACATAAAGTGTAAAAATATATATTGGATTATGTTAAAAGAATGTGAAAAATTGGCATGTCTGGTAACCCCCTGATGTTTAGTCCCTATCTTTTATATTCTTAGGCCTAACCCATCTGTGTAAGAGATCACTGCCAAGCTGAAAGTGCCTTTATTTCAGACTGCAGAACATGCTGGATTTCATCTTAGGGAGGATCTTCACTCTGATGGGTATTTTCATCCTTTTGATTTCATGATGGCACAGAGAAAATGCTCAAGCTTTTAGGTTTGAGAATAACATCAGTATAAGCACGGGGGCTTAGCCCGAAAGAAAACAAAAGAAAAGGAAAAGTATACCAGTGAGCTTCTTTGGTAAGGAGGCATTTTCTCCAGTCAGCCTCTGGACCACCAAGTGTTACCACATCCCCTTTTTTATTTCAATGAGAGTTAAAATTGGCTGTAGGACAGACCACAGCTTTACCTCCCAGCCACAAGGACAGCAGAAAAGGGTCTCATGCTACTGGGAGCAGCCAGCCCCCCATCCCAGTACCAAAGAGGCCACGGCAGGAATATGCTTTAAATGACATGTAGAAAGAAATCCTGACCAGAGGAGCATCCATACACACATGGCCATTCATGTGGGATATTCATGGGGTCAATACAGTAGGAAATATATGAGGCCATTTCTTGAGTTTGTTTACACGTCTCATGAACAAAATTTCATTTGGTTTTACTGTGGTCTTGCTTAACAGAACCACCTCTATTTAAAAGGTGGCATTTAAAGACCTCTGCAAACATTTGTTGTTGTTATTTAAGAATGGGGGATCAAAGTGCTTTAGTGGGCCTATTGGAGACCGCACAATCACCTAGAGCCAGAATTGATCTTATATTGTGATCAGGCTGAAACAACTTAGAGCTTTGACACTCGCAGTGCAGAAAAGCAATTTAGGAAAGAAGAGTGAGTAAGAGAAGTGTGAATTTGGAAATGGTGATTTGAAAGTAACAGCACAGAATGTTCAAAACTTTTTCAGTGAGCCCTTAACATTTGGCCCAATTTACTGAGTCTTTTCAATGGGGTGGAGAAGCTCCTGCTACATGCCTTTCATTCAACCTTCCTCATTATACACTTGCTGATCAGATAAAAAGCAGATGGAAAACAAAAAGAACTTTAAGAAAGCAACAGCTAACGCAGAGTGGTCTTTGTATATAAACTTGTTTAATGAGGTTATATCTATTATGAGTTTAACTGATGCAAATCAGACCTTCATCCATTCCAAAAAATATTAGTCACTACTAATAAAAAGTCTATGTACTTTGCAGGCTTATTGAGCTCATCTCCTGACACTTTTGCAGATTGGTTGTCATTCATTTAACTACAGATTTACCAACTTACTCTGAAAGGTGATTCCTAGTTTCCAAGTTTAATTCATACATGCTGCTTTAACCACATTTTTTTCTATATTGAAAAAAAATAAATAAATAAAAAACTATGTCTTCTAATAAGAAGGCAGGAATTTAACACATATTCCACAGGATTTACAATGGAAATCACAATGAAACATACTGTATCTTAAAATCCAATTTAATTTATTATTTGTAAACAGGGAGCAATAATTCCAGTACTGTATCTGAAATAAAATCAACATCTGTTTCCCAAATAATTGGATCCTTACCCAAATGGACTACAGCACAGATCCAGATAACTGGATTGGGTATAAGATGGCCCATATATGAAATCTATTATGTTTATATGTTTACATATTATAATCCACATTATAATACAGTATTTTTGTTGTAAATAAAATAATGGAGTCACATTGAGAGAAGAGATTTTGAAAGCTCAGGAGGACTTTTATTATTGTAGACTTGGGAATGTGTTCCCCCCTCCTCCTTTTTTCAGTGAGATTCAAAACCCAAATCCTAGAAGCACGTTAAGTATTTTTTTCACTTGCCATTTATCATTTGTGTTTTTTCTCTCAACCCTCTGAATGTTGACTCTTTCAGAAATAATAGGTCATGCAGAATGAGTTACTGTGCATGAGCTGAGCTCCTCCACAATGGCAGGCCACTGCAGAAGCTCATATCCAGGAACAGATCATTTTCATTTCAGGGGGTTGCTGTGCCCTGACCTCAAAAAGAAGTTAAATATTTTCAGAGCTCTGGAAGTCACAGTTTTTCCAAAAGCGTTTTTACCTACATGAAACAAGTCTGTGGTGTTTAATGTCTCATGGAAGGATTTCGTGTGCCTATCAAGTTTGAATCTCTATCTGAACTTGTAGAGGCCACAGTATTGTTGCCTCCACTGCCAGCTCCCGTTGCTAGAAATTACTCATTTTTCTAGTAAGCCAAAGCCAAAGAGAACAAACCTCAAAACAGACAGAGATCTAATGGTGCAGGAGCTCAGGAGGAAGAAATGTATGACCACTGGATGTATGGAAAGAAGCTACATGCAGACTTGAGCAAATGCAGCAGCTCCATTTCCAAGCATCAGATATTCAGAAATACATTGAACTATAGTCTCATACATTTTAATGACCTCCAATAATGCTAGTAGTCCCCTGATAGTTTGGGCTGTTTATGAAATGCTTCCTAAGAACCTATCAACCATTTTTGCTCTACCAGAGCAGCTACATTCACAGGGAACACTACAAAGGAAAGATGCTGGCGAGGGACTCTTTATCAGTGTAGTGACAAGTGGTAACAGTTTCAAACTAAAAGAGGGAAGGTTTAGCTTAGGTACCAGGAAGAAATTCTTTACTCAGAAGGTGGAGAGGCAGTGGAACAGGTTGCCCAGAGAAGCTGTGGATGCCCCATCCATGGAGGTATCCAAGACCAGGCTTGAAGGGGCTTTGAGCAACCTGGTCTGGTGTCCACGGTAGGGGGTTGGAATTAGGTGCTCGTTAAGGTCCCTTCCAATACAAACCATTCTATGATTATATGATTTTGGAGTAAGATGGTAATGGGGGTGATGGACTCAGCTCTGCATAGAGATTTTATGTCTGCAGATACTGAGCACATCTTTGTCTCTCTCTCTCAATTCTTCATGGTCAGGGCAAGAAAAAACATGTAGAGGAAAAATAAGTTGGAAGAAAAACATAGTAAAAGGAAGAAAAGAGATAAAATATGCCTGATGAGAGGGATTAGAAGAGATTAGAGGCTTTTGTGTATTCTATAATTTAGTGAGTTTTGTAAGTGGAATTGAGATTTGGCAGTGAAAAGGGTCCTAGACTATGACCAGAAGAATAAAAGAGATGAAAAGACTTCACAAAGGTAAGCAGCTATGCAGAAAGTGACCACAGTTTTACCTAAGCATAAGGAACATTTCATAAAAATTTATCATATCAGCAAATTAGCCAGCAGAAAAGCAAACAAATTTCATAATCACCAATTTCCCTACCGCTCTCTAATATGTCAGATAAATTAGTTCTTTACATCCTGTCTTGCAATATGAATAATTTATCTTTTAGACTCCCAAAGCATTGGTTATAAGAAATGTTCATTTTATTTAAAAAAAAATAAAAAAAAATCATCCAGCAGCTACTCACTTCTCAAGTGCTAAGAGCACTTTAGAATGATCTTGTGTTTTCAGAGTATTCTTTTTAGGAATAAACATGGTATACTGATACAGGAAATCCATCTAATGAAGAATAATGTAGAAGAATGTTACTTAAATTTGTGTACAGTGGATTCCAGTCTTTTCCGCTGTGCAATTTTATCATTGCATTTTTATGATACAGGCATAGCTATACAACCAGGCCAGACATTCAGGAAATAAAGTACTGATTATATTGATACAGTTGACTCAATCTTCAGAACTTTGCATTATAACATGGTGTAGCCAACGTACTACTTGTGATGAAAGGAAAAAAAATAGGCCATTCACTGTAATTTTAAACTTTTATATTTATCTGAATTCATATAGAAATGTAACCAGCAATGCAATAAAATACATCATTTACATCTTCCTACATTTAAATATATTATCCACACTGAAAGTAGACATTTATTAAGAGCAAGTTATTTATTTCACACTCAGGGTTTCTGAAGCCTGCAAAATCAGCAGTATGTAAATTAGTAATTTTTGCCCATCTTACGTTGTTTAATAGGTTAAACTGAGCATAAACTCAATGGCAGCATTGTGATTTACATCTAAACTAAGCTTTGTTTCTTTTATGGTACACTCTTCTACTCCTTAAGGAAGTCTCTGATTCCCACAGAAGTCAAAGAGAGCATTTCCCTTGATGCAGGATTACTGCATAACATTCTATATATGCATTGTGTGTGATAGCTATTACAGATGTATGTGCCACAGCCCACAAATCTGGGATATGCTATATTTTCTACTAATTTCAGAGACTTTAAAATCTCTGAAGGCAAAATATTTGTAGGGTAGAAATTCAGCATGTGGGTTTTTTTTGGAGAATTTTTGTTATCCTGATGGCATTAAGTAATTTTACACCTTTTTTAAAACAAAAGAATATCATTAATTACTTCATTATTCTATGGTTTTTAAACTATTAAAAAATTGATCACTTCAGAAAATATTTTTTTGTCAAGTGAGTCATTCCTAATGTGAATGAGTCACTTTGTTTTCATAAATTACTTTAATTGCTGTATTTATTTTCCCTCTGGAAGCTGTAAACACATGTATAATTACTTGAAATGGGTTTGTTTTTCAGCTAGTAGGGAAATACAGCTGGTTCTGCTAGAGGACTTAGGTGCCATGGCTACATTAAGTACCTCAAACCCAAGGGGATCTGGACACATATCATCCCAGGGCATGCCCTGTCTGTCCATCAGCTCTTACTGGGCTCAAAGGTGCGAAAGCTGCACTTTCTCCTCTTGAGGCAGATGCACTTTGTATTTGAATTAAATAACATTTAGGGTAATGAACTCTCCTCCTTACTGGTAAAAGCTGTGATAACCTGTAGAGACCTTGGGCTGAAGAGGCTGTCCAGTCAGTCCAGTATAGTCTTTTTCCCTCCATCACTCTGCATATTCAGACATCCTATGTACAGCAGAACAGCTTCAGCAGAAGCGGATAAATCTATCTTCCCTCATAGCCTGAGGTAATTGTTTTTTTCAGAGAGGATATGCATCCAGATAAGGGCTACGAAGCTGGTGAAGGGCCTGGAACACAAGTCTTGTGAGGAGTGGCTGAGGGAACTGGGATTGTTTGGTCTGGAGAACAGGAGGCTCAGGGGAGACCTCATTGCTCTCTACAACTACCTGAAAGGAAGGTGTGGGGAGATGGGGATCGGCCTCTTCTCACAGATAACTAGTGATAGGACTAGAGGGAATGGCCTCAAGTTGTGCCAGGGGAGGTTTAGGTTGGAAATGAGGAGATTTCTTCTCAGAAAGAGCAGTCAGGCATTGGAACGGGTTGCCCGGGGAAGTGGTAGTCACCATCCCTGGGGGTGTTCAAGGAAAGGTTGGACCTGGCGCTTAGGGTCATGGTTTAGTGGGTGACATCGGTGGTAGGGTGATGGTTGGACCAGGTGATCTTGAAAATCTTTTCCAACCTTTATAATTCTAAGATTCTATGTCTCAGGGGGCAGAAGAAGGATTTGTTCCAAGGTCTTTCACTTCTCAGCGGGCAGCCCAAATTGCTGGGTTCCTGACCAAAAGGGAAGGGTGCAACAGTGGCAACCCTTGCTGGCTACACTGGATATGCTCAGGCACAGAGTGAGTGGAAAGGGGCCTAAATACTAAGTATTTATAATACCCACCTAGTCTCAGAGTACAAGTAGTGACTGAATTCAACTGGAGAATTAAGTGTTCTTTTAATTAAAAGAGAGCTTTTAGCTAATGTTTAATATGCAACACTTACTAAGCTTTAGGATGATACAGATTTTGCACCTGTTCACAGTTCTGGGGCCTAGTTAAACTCCTCTAATCCAAGTCCCAAAACCTGGTGAAGCCAACACTGTCTCACAACATTTTATTTTCTCCTATTACTGGGTTTAATCAGAGGGCCAGGCTGGCCTATGGGACAAGATAGTATCAGGTCTTCTCCCACAAGTGCTACCTGGAAGGATTATTACAAGCATCAATAGATTGCCAAAATATTTTTGTTACAAATTTCCACTGTATGCCTTACGATGGCCACAAAGGGACAGTTTACTGGCATGTCCAGTTCAATACTCAGAGAAAAAATGTATGTTGTCATCAAGTATGACCTGCTTAACATACACATTAACAGTGGTTTACAGCAGTTAGAAGACTTTGCTCAATGAACAATGCAGAATGGCCATGCAATTCCTCCCTGCTCCCGACATTTTCTCACCATATTCAACACACATGGTGGGGAGGAATCTCAGGATGCGTGGCACTTCTCTTGGCTTTCCACTCTAAGGATCAACCCTCCTTGGGAGAATGCTTCCTAACCAGGGAAAGCCAAATGAGATGTCTTTGTTTTGCGAAGATAGTATGCATCCCTTGCAACTGCATTCACGTTAGACATACAATTTAGCTCTTCCTTTTCTCTTTGACAAGACACTGAATGAGTAAAGAGATCGAAGATGCTGCTCGCCTAGATTAAATCAGAGAAAAAATCTGCCTGTGTGTATTGTGTCTTTTTAATGGCATCTATTCAATAGAAACTGAGTTGTTTGTGACACTTTTCTCCACCCCAATCCAAGCATTTTTCCGCTTCATATTGTTTGTATTGCTTCTACATTCTGTTTTTCCTACAAGATAAAGCTTTCTGTCTTTAATTAATTGTCAGAAATATCATTACTGAAAAACACAATGTATTTCTTCAAAATTTGCCACTTTGTATATGAATATTTTCCACCAAAAGAACAGTTATTTTTTCTAAAAACACAAAGGCAAAAATCATGGTTCTTTAGCTGGATAATCTTTTAAATTTGGATATAATAAGTGAATAATATTAGGAATAGTATCTTTCCCTGTCTTTTCCACTTTCTTCCCGGTGAGAGTTCAATTACAGAAGAGCTTTCTTCTCTTTACATGGTGGAGTTATTTGCTATATTTGATGTACAGAGTAAATCAGGTCTTTGGTTCTGCTGTATTTAGTGTTAAGTCATGAGTTTTCAGGAAAAACATAATGCATGAGCAGAAGTTGCAAATTAGCATTTTTTTCCCCAGAATAAGCCCTCTTGGACTAGTTTCTATCCTCCTTTCTTTCTTCACTTCTTCTTTCTTATTTTTCTGACAATTAATAATAGGACAAGCAAGGGAAATGTCACACAATGAGAATTTGTTGTTGAGCTTATTTACTCTTTACAGAATTGAGGTATATGGTTAGGAACAAAAAAATAGTTCATCAATATTTAACCTTTTCCACCCTTGATTTTTGTTAAGCCAGCTTCCAAGGAGCAAGTCTAACTTCTCCTTACCTTCCTGCCTTCCATGTGAAACGGTGTTACAGAAAAAGAGCACAGCTCATCACAAACACAGTGCCATTCACAAACACAATGACATCTTATTTTTTTTCTTTTGCCACCTGTGTGCTTGTTTTAAGGAAAGAATATAAAGTTACATATTCTTCATACAGTGAAAGCACAGGATATAACAGTGAAGGAGAAGATGGCAAAGAAAAAAGACAGACACTTGTCTGAGAAGTCATCTTTTACTTTTAGCAGCTTGTAGAAAAATAATACAAGGTTGCTGGGTTGGACGACAGCCTCAGAAGTCAGTCATTCAGCCATATTCCTAAAGGTGGGCCCATAAACCTCTCTGCAGAATATACTAAGTAGTATAAGTCCGCTAGTATAAGACTACACCACAAAATAGTCAAAAGCTGTGTCATCACAAATTACTGGAATTATACCTGTGTCTCAGAAGGTTTTAATTAGTTAGGGAACTATCCTCCCTGCAGCTACATGGCTGGTAGTTGTCTCAGAAGTTGGCTGGAGTGAGCTGAAAATGGCTTGTAACACAACAGAGCAAATGGGTAGGTTCTCTCCAACACCTGTTGGCCAACAGACCTGCAAGAGATAAACACACAGGCTTTGTCTCATAGGTGGGTCTTTTGCTTTTCCTATGAGACTATCAATAGTAAAGAACTTCCAGACACCTAGTACTCTGTGGGTTGTTGTCATTTTTGTTTTTTTGTTTGTTTGTTTTTTTGTTTTTGTGCAACCCTGATGACGTTTACACCTAAAGAGCAAATAACCCAGGTTCTGTGTTTCATTTGCAGGGCATGAAAAATGTATTTTTTCTTATGAGCAGTCCAACGTGGAATAAATAAGCTGAAAATGAGCACCACAAATGGATCTACACAATGCCCTATTGCTGACTCACCTTGAAAAGCACAGTCATATTTTCAAGAAACGTTAGGCTCAAGGCTATGCCTCAGGCCCCACATCTTGATCCTATTTTTATAACAGTCCAAATCTGAACCTCTAAAATATGGGAAAGTTCAGATCTGGATTCAGATTTTATGCTACAGCCATAAAAACTAATAATAACAAAGTCATCGGAAACAGGATGCCTTCCAGAGACCTGGCATGGTGAAAACGTTCACAAAATATAAAAGGAACGGTTAGGAGAGATAGGACTGTTACTGATAATCTAAATGAACCCCTTGTTCTTGTGCTCATTAATTGGAGCTCGGTGAGGTCCTTACAACAGAACTGTTCTTTAAAGGGGATGAATCTAAGGAGTATTCTTACATTATAGTGTTAATAATCCAGGCTATAGGACAACCCAATACATTGAACAGTGAGAAATTGCTAAAGTCAGACAATATTCACACAAGAGGTCTAAATGAACTTAAGTGTGAAATTTCTTTATTAATTGCATTACAGGTAATTTACTGATCATGTATGCCTTAGTCCCAGATGAATATGAAGTAGCAAATATGATAGCAGAAAGGATTCTTGGGGTAATCATAGGAATCATAGGATCAGTAGGTCTGACTTATCTGCCATGCATCCTGCTAAAGTTTATAAAACAGAAGAGAGAGAGCAGCTATGCAGGTAAATGTGTCATAAAGAGAAGAGACAATAAGGCTTTACTAGAAGAAGTCACATCTCACAAATCTTTTAGAGTTCTTTGATTTGCCTAAGTATAAGAGAAAAGTGCATGGCTCTGTCCTCTGTCAAGCACACCCAGGACAGCAGCATGCCAAGGCAGAATACAGCTGCAGGTCTGAGAGCTGCTGGAGGTGCTTCTTCCACTGCAGAGTTTTGGTGCCTAACTCCCTCTTGCTTTGCCATTGCAACTTCATACACACAACAGCAAGGATTGCTTCAGTGTAAGAGATGCAGTTTTGAGGGTTTTTGATGAAGAGGAACTCTTAACACACTGAGCGTGGATAGACAAATATAGGAACTCTGCATTTATGTCTGTTTTTAGGACCTTCTCATTTTGAAGGTTTAGTATATATTCTGTCATTTAGTATATATTCTGTCACTAATTCTCTAGCAATTTTCCTTCTTCTCTCCTTCAGGCTCAATCTAGAAAAAAGTGGGAAGAAAGACACTTTTAAATATGAAGAAGGAGAAGGATGTTGAAGGATAAAAGGTGTGTGGATCACTTGAAGACATCAAGTTTCTGATAAAACAATAATGCTCAATAAAAAAAAGTGTATGCTAGATGATGGTAGAATTCAAACAAAGGTAGGTAGTTAATGTGGGGAAAATTGGGAAAAATTATTAAAATTGAAAATTGAAAAAAATAGTAGCCTCTACAGAAAATAGTTCTTAAACAACGGATTTTAAAAACTTTTTCATTTTTTAATCAAAATCCTTTAAAAATATTGGAATACATGGTCCCCTACAATTTTTCATTAAAAATATTTTGTACTTCTGATCAACTGCAGCAAATGTGAAGTATTCATATAACATAATGTGAGGTATCTTGCATGGCATTTGCAGTCTATCCACTTTGCTGAAGCTCTAATCAAGATTACATCTGCCTTATTTAGTGTAACAATACGCTATGCACTATTTCCCTTGGAATTACAGTGACACCATACAAAATTTTCATACTGGTGTGGGCATCTTACCATATCCCATTTGCATGTATACACATTGAATGCTCTTTCTCCAGTGTCAGACTGAACACAAGAGCCTCGGGAGTGGGAGAAGAGTGTCAGGGATATGGAGGCTCTCCAGCTGGATGGGAATGTAACTCCGGTTACTACTCCAGCCCAGGATGGTTGTGCTTGTTCTCTGATGAAGGATCGGGTCAGTAATCACAGGCCCATGTGTCCTGTCCTGGCACAGTTTCCCCACTCACCTTAAAGCAAATAGTCCCCAACAGAGGTGTATTCTGTGGTCTGTGGGATACACTGCACATGTTTTTCTCTTGTAGCTAACTTGTCCTTCGTCAAATCTCTTCACTCCATCAAGAGATTTGCCCCTGCGTTCTGGTTCTAAAACCTCGTGCAGAATTTATGGCTCTGATAAACATGCACTGTGCTTCCTCCCTCTGAGGTGCCTGCTTTTCAGTAGGGAGAGGAGTGATCTGTTTATATTTACGGGCTGTTTCCTTGCCAAAAATATCACAGCAATGAAGGGCAGTTTTAACAGATACCAAGCCTGTCGATTTGGCACACGAATACTCCCGCAAGTGAACTCAGTGGTTTCACACGATTCTTTTTTGACTTTAAGTTGCTTTGCTGCCACTGATAGACAGCAAATTCACACACTCCGCCTGTCAGGCAGTGGCCAGATTTTTTGGCTGAGGTTAGGGAGTTGGCGGGTTACCCGCCCTGTGGCTGTATTTGCGGTGTGTGCAACACACATCACCCCCCCACACACACCCGCCATGAAACTCAAGCTGGGGCCTTTATGGTTTGTAAGCAGTAATTCTAGGAGCTGAGCAGCTATCAGCAAGCTAGCCCGAGCTGTGTTAAGCTTTCCTCAGTTGGAAGTTATTCCATGTTATATATCACTCAACAGATCTATACACTGTGGCGCTTTAAAGAACAGAGCTCTGTCTTAACTTGTAATCATTTTCTTTGAACTCAGATACTGTGAGAAATGCCAATAAACCCAGCAGAGACTATTTCTTACCGAGAAAGTGGGACTGTACAGGAATGTCGGTTTGAACAACAGGCTCACAGATCTCGTGAGCAGTAGGGTTACTGGATGAGGTAAAGGGGCACACACAGCGTTTTGGTGAGAAACAGACTAATTGCTCTTATCCAGATTGCTGGCACTGTGTAAAACAAACGTGTAAAAATGGAAATGTGTAACTGCTGTGTTGTTGCATTGTGCTAACCTACACTCAAATTCTTGGCACAAGGGCATCTACTTGGGAGACATAGAACGTTATTATATCTGTGTTGGGTC